>NC_059130.1:121932332-122236899 GCF_020740605.2 Lemur catta | reverse complement strand
CTCCCAAGCTCACTCTCGTGGCCATGGGAGGATTCAGCTCCTCGTGGGCTGTTGGCCAGAGGCCGCCCTCAGCCCCTGCCAGGTGGGCCTCTCCAACGTGGCGGCCTGCTTTGCTTCATCAGGGCCAGTTGACAGGAGACCAGGAGAGGGTGAGCAAGACCGAAGAAGCTAGAGTCTTTTTGCAAATGAATCTCACAAGTGACATCGTGTCACTTTTGCTGCAGTCTGTTTCTTAGACATGAGCCACTAGGTCCGGCTCACATGGAAATGTGGATGGGGATCAGACGAGGGTGTGAATTCCAGGAGCAGGTTCACTGGGGGCCTAGCACGTCATGCATTGCGTGTGTATTGCATGTACTGATTAAAGGGGTGAAGCACACGTAGAACAGGCCTGGACCCAGAAGCTAATCAGGCATCATCACGCACTGTCTGGGTGATGCTGGGTAAAGTGTTTTTGCCTTTCTGGGACTGAGTTTTCTTCTCCTTACAATGGCTGGATTGGATTCAGGGATGGAAACTACACATGATCCATCTGTGCCCAGGGCAGACATCACTACCCACAACACAGTTTTTCTGTGAGCTGGATTCAGCCTCGGAATCCTTCCTAACACAGCTCTTGTTTCGGTTGGCTGCCGCTCGTTGATCAGAGACAGAGCTTGTGTCGAAATCCACTTGCTGCCCTGAGTGATCTAGAAAGAGACATTCTGTGGTTCTGGCGCCACAGACCAGCAACCCAGACGTTACAGTCAGGGCGGGCGAACGGTCCTCCCGTTGCTCTGAGTGGGGAAGCTGACTCCTTAGGTGCGGGGACTGGGGGTCCCGGTTCTGCAGCCCAGCCCTTCCCTTCTCAGACAATACCCAGTCTCCAGATGGGGCGATTCAGAGGGGAGCGTGGCTGGGCAGTCTGTGGGGCCTGAAGCCCAGCATGGAGTGGGCTTGGCCTGGCCTTTTTGTTGGTGGGGTGGGCTTAGCCCCACATCTGCTGTTTGGTTCCTTCTGGGGCAGGTTTGGCCTCAGTGACTCTCCTGCTTAAGGTGGGCTGGAAAGGGAGCATAGGTCACTGTGGAAATGAGTTTGAGGTGGCCAGCGGTGTTTCTGCATTCAATTTATCTGACTTGCAAGTGACTCATCCTGTTCCTTCCTGGATCGTGCCCCTGGGCTCCAGGTGATGGCTTAATTTGTTTCTGCAACCTTGATACCACCCCGTCCTCGCTTCCAGTAGCTGCTGGGGGCATCCTGTCAACAAAGAGCTGAGCACATTTTTGGGGCCATGTAACCCTCTATCCCAACCCGTTAGAATTACCAGCCTTTCTTAAAAGTTTCTTTTCCCAAAGGGCTGCAATGTTCAGAGGCAGTTTAATAGACATCAATTTGCAATGATTTTTTGCCACTGTGCTTCAGGAGAGTCGAGAAGCCAATGATTAATCCTTGCAACAGCTCACCCCTTTTGTTTTAAAATGACCTAATAGCTGAATCACTCGCACAGGCCGGGCTGGCCTGACCCAGTTCGGCTCCTTGCCTTCTGCCGTTTCCTTCAAATGAGTCCGCTATGAATTATGCAGCCCTGCTGCAGGGGAGAGTGGGTGCTCCTCTTGTAATATTTAATCAGCAACCTGGGAGGACAGTGTCATTTTCACAGACAGCTGCTGCTTACTTAGAGGCAGATGAACGCGTGTTCTTAGAAGTTGGGTCGGAATCCTGCCTTTTCAAGGAAGCTGGCTCGTCCTCTGATCTGAGGGATGATCCGATCCCTTTTGGTTGACCCTGTTCCCACAGCAGCAGAAAACGACCCCAGGGCCACCCAGCCTAGGGGACTCAGCATGACTCCTAGTCCCAAATGCATCCCTACCACAGTGCTTTCCTATTGTCTCTGCAACAAATCACGGAGAAATTGATGGTTTAAAATGACTCAAAGTCATCATCTTATGGTTCTGTATGTTAGATGTGCAACACAGCTCTCACTGGGCTAAAATCAAGGTGTCAGTGTGGGCACATCCCCTCTGGGGGCTCTAGGGCTCTAGTGGGGAGTCTGTTCCCTTGTCTTTTCCGCTGGGAGAGGCCGCCCACATCCCTTGGCTCACGGCCCCTTCCTCCTCCTTAGAGCCAGCAGCGTAGCATCTCCTGGACTCTGTCTCCGACCTCCCCTCCTGCCTCCCTCTTCCACTGTTAATGACCCTGTGGTTACTTTGGGCCCAGCTGGGTAATCCAGAGTCATCTCCCTGTCTCAGGGTCCCCTGGTTACCAATCTTAATTCACAGGTTCCAGGGATTAGGACATGGATATCTTTGGGGGGCCGTTATTCTGCCTCCCATATCTACCATTGCCCTGGCTTCATTGTTCCTGGTTTTACGGAAATTTCTATCAAGAACAAAACCTCTGAGAGCTTTCCCGAGCAGGCAGTCTAGTGTGATTTTAAGAGTGTGGGATTTGGAGACAGACAGGCCTGGACCCACCTTAATTCTGCCAGCTGTGAGTTAAGACAGTGGTGTTGGACCATGGTAACGGATGAACAGTGGACAAGTCATGCCATCTCTCTGGACTCCAGTTTTGTCCCCTATAAAATGGGCTTATGAATACTTATCTCCCAGGGCTGTTGTAAAGACTAAATGAGATAATATGAATATGCAGCACAGGAGTGCAACTCATAGATGGTCGTGGTTACTATGATGGTCACATATCTTTGTTTGCAGTCCGTGTGTTGGCATCTCCCTGTTGGGAAGTGGGGGTTTGTATCTTATTAACCCCTTACCTGGAGCCCACATGGGGGGCTGTGTGGGTTGCTGGGGCGTTTGTACGATTCAGCAGCAGGTGCATTGGTTGCAGGCCACCACAAAGAGCTGTTGGCTGCTGGGCTGTCTTCTTTGGCCATCTCTCACTTCTGGCTTCATTCGAACCCATTCTCTTCCCGCTAGGATGTGGGACTGTCTGTCCCTTGGAGGCATGGGCTGACCTTCTCCTTTGTCTCCCAAGATTCCTGTAGATAACTTTAATGATGTCCATCTTTTGATTAGTTCTCTCACGCTGCTCAAAGAGTCTGGCCAGGCTGGCTGTGTTTGTCCCCACCCTAACTGCTGAAGATTGAGATTATTATTCCTCATTTTGCAGACAAAAGATGAAGAAATAAATGGCCTGCCAAGGTTACACAGTTTGTAATAGGCAGAGATGAACACTAACCCCAGGTCTGACTCTGGATTGAGCCTCCCTTTGGGTTCCGGATCCTTCTCTCCACGGATGCCCAGCAGGTGTGGGCTGCTTTTGAGAAGCTTTGGGGCATGCTCCTCCCCCTCTTCTGTCTCTCCCCCTTTGTGGCAGCACATTTTGGGGCCAACAGCCTCCTGCTCAGTCTTGTTCTTGACACACAAGGGCAAGGGCATTGTCACACAGAGCTGAGCTGTGCTGTTTGGCTCGTGTTTCTTGTGGGCCCAGGTCTCCTGGGCTCTCTGTCCACTCCTCTCCTGTAAAGCTCAGGAGACAGGACAGTGCTTTGGTCACAGGGGCCATTTGTTTATTTCTTCCACTTTCCAGACCTCACTTCCTTGCACTGGATGGAGGCGCTTTGGGTTTGGGCCTCTTGCTTTTTGGGGCTGCCCTGTTGGATGTGTTGGCACATTTTTCTCATGCTCCTCCCATTGCCCCAAGTGTGGAAGCCTTGCCTGGAAGCTTCACATCCCCCTTTTGGGTACACTGGCCCTGTCTCTTCCGGTCGTTGCACACTGGCCTTCTGGTTCACCCCAGGAAAGCGTAGCATCAGCACAAGAAACAGCAACTTTCTGAAATGCAACGTGTGCAGATAAATTATTCAGTGAAACCCAGTCTAACTTTATTAAGGCCAGAATCATCCTTTTCTGTCAGAAGCCACAGACAGAGGCTGGATCAACAGGAGGCTGGGGACCCAGACAGCTCCTGGGGCCAGAGGATCGTGGCTGGCGTGGGCTGAACACCAGCATATGGGCGTGGGTTGGGCTTCCCTTGTGTGTGCCCTTGGCCTTGTGCCTATGCAGCCCCTGTAGCCAGATAGGCCTGGAGGGGAGAAGAGACACTCGGATGGAGGGGCCAGATGCAGCCCCCTGGGAAAGGAGTGGTCTGTACTTGAGTCCGTGGCCTAGAGAAAAGGATTTGGAGCCAGAGCGGCTTCAGGTCAGAGCATCCAGGAACACAGAGACGGAAGGAGGGTCTCAGGCAAGACCACCCTCCACAGATAGCCCGGGGAAGCGCGTATTTATTCATGGTATTTAACATCATAATAAAGTTAAAGAGTTTGTGGCATTTGAAATGCTTTGCAGATTAATTTATATTCTAACATGGTAATGAGGAAGCGGCTTTTGTCCAAGAGGTGAGATATGCAAAAATAACCTTTAAGTTTCTCATAATTAACCTTTAATGATATTCTCTCACTTTAGCCATATATTTTATGCTTCAGAAATGAAACAGACAGAGGGAAGCGAGCGCTTGTGCATCCAGACGCCCGGCACAAGTGAGGGCACTTTGACGTCGCAGTCTCTCTCTCTGTGCTTTTGTTCCAAGACTGTCTGGGAGGGTAAAACAGAGAAATAACCCCAGGAAACCGTGGCCTGTGTGGTGGCCTTTCTCCCCATCAGTTCGCAGCCCCTGTGTCTGATTCTTCTAGGCTCATCCTTGCTCCTTACAGCTCCTCCCACCACCGATGTAACCCGCTGCTGTGCCCAGTGTGGGGACCTCCCTCTGTCCTCAGCCCCTTGACGGACTGACCCTTTACCAAAGTCCTCTTTCGCTGTTTCTGTGGAGCGCCTAGCACATGCCAAGGCTCTGATCTGCCCTCAGAGTTCACGTCTAGTGGGGGCCGCAGAGACCCAGACCATGGTGACACAAGCCGGGAGGGGAGGCTCCACCGCTGCATCCCAGATGGCCTCTATGTTAGTCGTGGTTCTCCAGAGAAACAGAGCTAATGTGGGGTGTGTGTGTGTGTGTGTGTGTGTGTGTGTGTGTGTGTGTGTGTGTGTTTGCACGTGTATGCACATATACGTATACAAAGTATACAAAGAGATGTATTATAAGAAATTGGCTCACGTGATCGTGGAGGTCGGCAAATCCCAGGATCTGCACTCAGCACGGTAGAGGCTGGGAGAGCTGGTGGTGAGTCTGGAAGCCCAAGAACCAGGAGAGCTGATGGTGTAAGTTCTAGGCTGAAAACTGGCAGACTTAAGACTCAAGAAGAGGCAATGTCTCAGTCTGACTTTGGGACCGAAGTCCCTGCTCAAGGCAGTAGAGAAGGAGGAATCCCACTTACGCACAGGAGGGGCAGCTTGTTTGTTCTATTCAGGCCTCGAGTAATGTGCCCACCTGCACCACGAGGGCCATGCGCTTCACGCAGTCCACCACTTCACATCCAGAACACCTCACAGGCACACGCAGAATCACGCTTGACCGTCCCAGGAGCACCCCGGGGCCCAGTCAAAGTAACGCAGAAGGTCAACCATCACAGCCTCCTGCCTCCGCAGCCCTCTTTCCCTGTGACCTCTGCTGCTTCCCCCGTCTGTGCTCCTGGCCTTCTCCTCCCAGGCCTCCAGCCGTCCCCTCGGGGCAGATGACACCAGTGCCTGACCACCGACCCAGCTAGGTTGAGTCATTAATCAATTAATTTTAAAAAATCACTTAAAGTAGAGAATCATAATAATTATAGGCACATAGGTTAAGAATTTTAACTTAAAACCTTAAACACAAGTGGGTATTGACTTACCAGTCTTTTGGCGTAGGGCCAGGTTTTGTTGGTTTTCCTTACTGTGGGCCTGCGGTTTGTGGGTGAGTTCTGGCTTTTTTTTCTCCGGTCACCTTATAATTCCTTACCTACAACTTCTAATTTAGATTTCTTCAAAGTGGAGGGGGAACTTTCGGACGCTTGTGAGGCAATCAGAGGACAGAATCCTTCTAGAGTTTTATGACCCTCCCTGATATTTTATACTTAAATCAGTCCCCTGTAATTTGACAGCATTCTTTAAGCAACTCACTATTATTGAGTCTTTCTATGTATTTGACTTAGTTTTCATAGAAACGACGGCTATCTTTCTTTCTATACTCATGTTTCGTTATCGTATATACTGTTTAATTTATTTATGAAATTATAATAAACAGTACAGCCAGCACAAACAGGTTTGGAAATAAACATAACTGAACTCTCGGGACACAAATACACTCAGCTGACAGAGCGAGACGTGCACAGCAGCCCCGAGAGTCCCTGCTGCTTGTGCTGCATGTGCCAGGGGACGCTCAGCAGTGGGGGAGAAGCATTGCTGACACGTGGCGTGTGCCGATTTCCGTGGTGTAAACACTCCTGCCACAGCTGATTTCAAGTTACCAATGGTTAAACAGCCTAACTTGGCTCAAAACCCCCCTGAAAATTTACCAACCGGCTCTGCTCCCTGGCTCTCAGGAGCACTCTGGAGTTGACTCTCACACGTGGCTGCCTGACACCCCTGTTGCTGGGCAGGGGAGGGATGGGCCTCAGGGGTCTGGCTTCGTGGGGAACTCACAGCCCTGGGGCTGCATGCGGCCTTTTGACTAAATTCAGATTTCTTGTTCTGTGAGGTCTGGATTTGGTCGAGGGCTGCACTTGGGGATCTGGAGGCCACATGTGGCCTGGAGGCTGCGGGTTCCCCACCTGTGGTTGAGGCAGGAAGGCCAGGTAGGAGAACTTCTACTGTACTTAAAAGTCAGTGTATTTCAGCCCCAATTTATCTTCATTCAGCAGCCGGCTCCTCTTCCCTTATGTTTATAGTCCCTGAGTCTTGGGGTGGCAGCCGAGCCAACACCCCCTCTTTTGTCCCCCCAGGCCTTTCCTGCCACTCCTCTGCTGTCTTCACCAGGCCTGCGGCTCAGAGGGCCCTTGAACTTCCCTGGCTTTTTGTTCTTCCTACAAAACTGCTCTGCTCTGTGTCCCAGCCCCTTAGGGACTCACTAGGCCTTTGGCTGACTAATTTAATCAGCATTTCCAGCCAAGGTGTTGGCTTACAAAGGCTTCATTACCTCCAAGCCTGGGCTACCGGCTGACTCACTTGGGCGTTTCAGGTCTCAGAGCATCCGTCGCTCAAATCCTCCTACACCTCTGGTTGTCTCTGCTGATGGCTACAACTGTCTTTGGGAAAATATTTTCTAGATCCCTCCACTGTCCTTGCTGTCACCCGAGGGTGCTGACTGAACGAGATGCTCCTGGAGTAGAGAGTGCCAAGAGTAGCCTGGTCAGAATGAGACTTCAGATCCTTGGCATCCTTCTTTGTCCGAGCTTCGATGCTTTTGATTCTACTCAAAAGGGTTTTTGGAGTCAGAAACGTTGATGACTGTGTTTTTACACATTGTTTGAAATTTTCCATTGTTAAAAAATGTGTGTCTCAGTGTGTTGGATAAATAGCACCTCGTTTGCTTTTGCAAACACGTACTGAACATCATAAGTGGGGAATGTGGATTCGTGGCACCAGGACTGCTTGTGTGTCGGGGACTGAGCAGGAGACCTTGATTGAAGGGAATGGAACATAACGGGGGCTGCCATTCAGATGCCCCGAGTGCAGACCTGTTTGTATAACAAGCCGTGTTTGTCAGATGAGCTGACTTCAGAAGCTGATTTTCATGCCGAAGAGCAGAGTGTGGCATGTGTAATGAACAGAGTTTATCTTTGTGTGGAATGAGAAATAATTTGCTAAGCCAGTAACTTCTGTGTTTCCCAGATACCCGTGCAGTGTGCGCACAGCCCGGGGTCTGGAGAGCAGGAATCGCCTTCCTTCACGGAGCCCTTCAAGGATCCCCGATGTCAGTTCAAATTTCAGAAATTAAAGGATTAAGTGCTTTCTGTTTTCTCTGAAGACTTGCTAGCACTTGATCTGTTTCATTAAAATGACTCCTTTGGTGCAATCTCTCCCCAAAACCAATCAAGAGCCACTGCGGCACTGCTGAAACCCCACCTTTTGGTCCAGCTGTTGTCTGAGCCGGGACCCAGAGGAACCCGGGTGCAGGGGGGCAGGCGCAGCCCCTCAGATGCAAACGTGCCTGAGCCCAGAGCACAGACCATGAGAGACACGCACCACAAGGGCCCTTCGCCTCCCTGGCCCCCCTTCCTTCCAAAGCCAACAGAATCCCTGGGAAGGATGGCAGTTAACGGCCCGGGGTGTGATTTTTATATCTGTCCTGCCGAATCTGAGTTTTGGAGAGTTAACATGGATGAACCTCTAAGCCCAAACTGTACAAGAAAAATGCTTGTTATTGGCAAGAAATACTATTGTTGTTAAATTACTCTGGGATCTGTCTACGGGCTAATTGGTGGGTGGACTAGGTAGCTGTTTCTGTAGCATAAGGAAGGGGCTTAGGAGAGGCCCCTCGATGCCAGATCAGACGTTTTCTCCAGAGAATCAGGCCAGCTGATGTAATATACAACAGTAATAAAGGATGAGGCTACCATTATCTGGGCACTTACTTGCAGCCTTTCTTACCTGGGTTTCCATAAGAGCATTAAGCCATACAGAAAAAGATGTGTGGCTTTTTCTCAGTTTTTCCAAGGACGGTGCATAGCTAGTACCATTTTTTTTTTTTTTTTTTTGAGACAGGGTCTCACTCTGTCATCTGGGCTACAGTGCAGTGGTGTCATCATAGCTCACTGCAATCTTAAACTTCTGGGCTCACATGATCCTCCTGCCTCAGCCTCCTAAATAGCTGGGACTACAGGCATGCGCTCCTATGCCCAGCTAATTTTTTAAAAAAATTTTTGTAAAGATGAGGTCTCATTATATTGCCTAGGCTGGTCTCAAACTCCTGGGCTCAAGCTATCCTCCCGCTTCAGCCTCCCAAAGTGCTAGGATTATAGGCAGGCATGAGCCACGGTGTCCGGCCGCTGGTACCATTCTGATGCAAGGAGAGAGTTTGGTTTCTTACCGTATTGGCTTGCAGGTGCGTTAGGGCTTACCTCGCCGAGGGAAACCTAATTGGGAGCAGCTGAGCTGGAGAATGCTCAACCCTCTGGACCAATTGTCTCGTGTTATCCCCACAACCACCCCCTGAGACAGGTATGATTATGATTATTGTCACCACTTTGCAGATGAGGAAACTGAGGCTTAACAATACTGAGTAAGTAGCTCAAGAGCACAGAGACAGTAAAGGGTGGACTGAGGACTGGAACTCGGAGCCCTGTGACTTGTTATTAGTCATCTGTTGCTGCGTAACAAATTATCACACACTGAGTGGCTTAAAACAACACACACTTATTCTCTGCCGGTTTCTGTGGGTCAGGAATCCAAGCCCCGCTTAGCTGTGTCCCCTGTTTCAAGGCCTCTCAGGAGGCCACAGTGGAGGAGTCAGCTGTGGCTGTGGCCCAGGAGAGCTCAACTGAGGCGGGATGTGCTTCGAAACTCACGTGGTCATTGGCAGGATTCAGTTCCTCACAGGCTGTTGGACAGGGGGCCTTGGTTCCCACTGGCTATTGGTGGGGGACGCCCCTAGTTCCTGGATGTGTGGGCTCCTCCAGGACGGCTGCTTGTGTCATCAGAGCCAGCGGGAGAGTCTGCTGGCAGCACAGAAGTTACAGCCTGTGTAAACAAGTCACAGCAGGACCGTCCCATCACCTTGGTCGTGTTCTGTGGGCTAGAAGCAAAGCACACATTCCTCTCCGCTCAAGGGCAGGAGGTTCTGCAAGCGTGTGAGCACCAGGAGGTGGGGATCGCTGGGGAAATCTTGAGGTCTGTCCGCCGTGGACCCCAAAGCCCATGCTCAGGCCTTGCTGCCTCCCTTTGTGGAGTAGAAAAGACCCAATTCGGTGATAGTTTGAGATCCTCCTCGTGGGCCAGGTTTATTTGGTCTGCTCTTA
The DNA here is from genome assembly GCF_020740605.2 of Lemur catta. Lineage (NCBI taxonomy): Eukaryota > Metazoa > Chordata > Mammalia > Primates > Lemuridae > Lemur > Lemur catta. The sequence continues at coordinate 122,227,079 of NC_059130.1, read as the reverse complement.
GGTGATACAGTTTCCGTGGTTTGCTACATCTCTGCTGTTACCAGGGATAGAATTAAAGTCTGAAAGCCACACTTTTGATTAATGTATGAGATACAATATTACACATTTCATAAAATTATCTTTCAAAGAAAGTGAATCTGCTTCCAGGAGAGGTGTCAAGGGCAAGCGTTGCTTTGCAGAAGCTCTCGCTTTTGGCAGCTGAGAAAACCCAGCAATTCTGCCAGTGGTTTCGAGAATCCAGGCAGCCTCCTAAGGGCCTGGTGCCCGCAATTGGAGAAAAAAAAATCTTCCAAGAGCAGCTGAGTCCAGCACAGTGACTGGAGAATTGAGCACAGTAGGAAGCCAAGATCTCTGTGCGGTCCTGTGCCCCTGAGTCACCCTGGCTTTGCACCGGGGCCAGCCTAGGGTTGGGTTTAAATGGAAAAGAACATGAGTTATGTGTGTAATTTAAAGACCCCAGTGGGGGCACAGTAGGGCATTCTGATAGGTGCTGTAGAGAGTCATAAAAAATAAGCCACGATTTCTGATATGCAGTAGGTGAATGAGCTGGGTTAAATTAAGCTCTAACATGGTCAGCAATTAGATGTTCCAGTAAATGGAATGTTCTGGTTGCTAGAGAACAACCGTATATTCTCCCAAAGAAATGGTCAGTTATAAAAGAGCTGGAGAATTCCTACAGTCACGGGTGTAGTTCATAGGTGGAAACACACCTAACAGGAGAGCCTTGATAATTGGCCACTAATTCACTTTTCCCTGGCGTCTCAGAAGTGCTGGTGGATGTGTCCCTGCGGGGTTACTGGGAGGTTAGGTCAGCTCAGTCCCGAGGGGTCTCTAGAAAGAGGAACAAGGCGCTGTCCTGCTCCTCCGTTCTGCTCGCTGGGATGGAGGTCCGCAGCCCCTGATGGGGGGCTGGCAGCACTCTCGGGGGGGCTTCGCTATACTTGGTTGTTGGCACTGAGGCTGGCGGGTGGCCCTCAGGGGAGGGGGGAGAGCTGCGGGGTGAAGGCCAGGTCGCTCTTGGGGGTGACCCTGTCCCGAGTCTTGTGGGGCTGTCGGGGTGAGAGGCTGGGCGCTAGGGAAGGCACTGCTTCTGCCTGTTGTTCCCTCTCTGATGTCACCTTCTCCTCAGGCTCCTGCGGCTCATCAGTCACTCCCGGGCTCCCCATCGCTCCAGGGAGGGGCCCTTGGAAATGGCGGCCTGCAGGGCAGAGAGCTCTCGAGGCCACTTCAGGGGAAAGCCACGGAGCGTTCTGGGCTCTCAGAGTGGCCGAGGGGAAGCGGATGCTCCCCCCTCTTTCCCTAAAGGAGTTTAATTCCTTGTCTTCCTCCCTCCACTCTTGCCTCCTTCTTCCTTCTAGAAGCCAGGAGCTGCTCCCACTTTCCCTGTCCTCCCTGTCTGCCTCTTGCTCCCTGCCCTTGAGGTTTACTGGGACGTGCTGGCTTCAGCCACAGGCGCCCGGGGTGAGCGAGACACAGTCCCCACCCCCAGCTCGGGGTCTGTAGGAGGAAACGGCAACAGCTCATGGGGTCGAATGGAAGAAGAGGGGTGCAGACTGGCAGGGGAGTGCCTGGAGGCCAGCGCACGCTCTGGGGGACATTTGACTCCAAGGCCCTGCAGAATCTGTGTGGGAGCGTGGCTTTGACAGAAAAGTGACATGTGGACAGACCTGCACTTGTACAGAAGTGCCATGGCTCCTGAGGGGAGAATGGGGGGCTGGGGTCGGGGCCACAGGGCAGTTGACACGTGCGGAGAGGGCGGGGAGTGCTGGGCTTCCTCCTGCCCACTGGTGAGCCATTGGGTAGCTTCCCCCACTGCAGGGCTCGGAGTTCCCCTTGTTTCCCGTGCAAGTGTCTGCAGATAGAGGCCGGGAGAAGCTCGGGGTTTCTCCTGCAGGATGGGGCTCAGAGGCTGCTGGAGTGCGGGGTCCCCAGACCTGCTCCCGCACCCCTCTTTGGCCTGCACCCCCCTGCTGCCCCCCACCGCGCCTGCCCCTGCGCTGCCCAGCCGCTCTTTCGTCCTGTGGCCCTGACCCCGGCCCCCCATGCTCCCCTCAGGAGCCACGGTGCTTCTGTACAAGTGCAGGTCTGTCCACGTGTCACTTTTCTGTCAAAGCCCTGTGGGCTTCCAGCTCTTCTGGGATGAAATTCGAGTCCCCAGACGTGGCCTGCAGGGGCGGAACACGTGGCTCCCGTCTGCCGCACCAGCCTTCGTGGTGGGTGGACCCTCATGAGTTTCCCGGGGCTCCCATGAGGAGGTTCCTCACCTGGCGGCTTCAACAATAGCAACTTGTCTCACAGTTCTGGAGGCCAGAAGTCTGGTTCCCTCCGTGGCCTGAGGAGGAGAGTCCGGTTCTTGCCTGGCCGAGCTCTGGTGGCCCTGCGTGCTCCGGGGCATGCGGATGCGTCTTCCCTGGGAACGTGTCTGTCTCTCTGTCCACTTGCCCCTTTTCATGAGGACGCCAGTCATCTTGGATTAGGGCCACCCTAATGACTCATCTTAACTTGGTTATTTGCAAAGATCCTATTTCCAAATGTCTCAGGCACATGTACTGGGGTGGGACTCCAGCACCTTTTGGGGGACACCGTTCACCCCACAGTGGGTGCCGTGGGTGCTGTGTGTCCCAGCCCTCCATACTCGCTCACTGCCCTTGCTGGGCTGGGCTGAGCCTTCCCCACAGCCTGCCTTTGCCCAGGCCCACGTGCCGTCCCCTCTGCTCCGGATCAGCCGGGGCTCCAGCCTGGGCAGGACCTCGGCTCAGCCGACCATCCTCACTCCCAATTCCTTCCTTGGGGTACCTCCTCTGGCCCCAACTTGTCGGGAGAGTCCTGCTGTCACTCCCACAGCCCCCAAATTCTCCTTAGTGGCACTCTCCTCCCCAGCCTCCCTCCTTCTGGGTCTAGCACATTCACTGCTGAGTCCCTTTGGTGGCACTAAGAGAACATAGGCCTTGCAGTGGGAGAGGCCTGTGGGGTTTCGTCCAGATGCAAGGGCAGCTGGGGGAGGTGGCAGTGAGCTTTGCTGGGAAAGCATCTCATCGGGTCAGCCCAAGGGGGTGAACTGAGCCGTGAGAATGTCCAGCCCCGGTTACCTCACGGCTTCTCATCTGCAGGGATGCGCCTTGGCCAGAGATGGGGGTGGCCCTGGGGCACAGACATCCCACCTCACAGCTATTGCCCTGTCTCCAGGTGGCCTGCCAGGTGCCTTGTCATCCTTTGCATTTGTCATCTGGGTCCTGGCAGGTGACTCCATTGAGCGGGAGAGCCCAGAGCAGGCTCTGGAGTCTGCACTTGGCAACATGGTCTGGGGCCTGGTTGCTTTCTGTGCTCTCTCCCTCCGCCTGGGATGGATGCCCTCTCTCCCAGGCACCTGTCCTTTGTCGCATGCTTGCCCTGAAGCCAATGGAACTAGCCACGGTCTCAGCCCCCTCCCTGCGTGCACTTGGTCCCTCTTGCTGGAGCAGATTCCCTGCCTGGAACGTTCAGTTCAGCCTCTGGGCCTGGATCAAATGTCCCCCCTCGTGGATGCCTTTCTCCACATTCGCAGTCCAATTCAGCTGCTCTTCCTCTGTCAGGGAAGTTTATGTGGCATGTGGATGGCACCTGGGTAACTCGTTCGATAGACATTTATTCTCTCTCTGCCCCTTGCTTCCCTGCAAAGTCCTTAGAGTGAGGGGTGACGTGTTATTCAATACTTTGTGTTTTAGATGGGGGACACCCAATGGACCCGTTCACTGATTTTTCTGGCTTTGCCATCTGTAAGTATTAAGCAGATTCCCTGAAGTTTGGGGCTCCGGGTCTCATTCTTGAGTCCCCACAGTGAAGCATGGTGCTGGCAACAAGACGGGACTTCGTGGGTGTGTATGGAGTGAATGATGTTGTTATCCGAGAAGATTTAACGTCTGCCTTCCCAGCTTTTGTGCAATTTAGTGATGAACTCTTAGAGAAGAAAGGTTTCCAATTGCTAAAGAAATAACTTTTTATTGGTGTAAGCCTAGAGCAGTGGGAGTCAGGAAGGGAAAGGGGAGGAGATTTCGGGGGCTGAGTTTCCTGGTCCCCTTAAATCTGCTCCCAGTGCTGTCCTCTATCTGTGAGCACTCAGGGAGCCCTGAGCCCACTTCTGTCAGACTGAATGTTCGATCTGTAACAAGTGGAAAGTCCCCTCTGTCTTCCATTCTCCACCCCAAGCCACCCCTGACCCCCTGAGTCCCCAGGAAGCAGTTCCTTTGCTTCGAGGCCATGTTAAGATGGGGGAGGGCACCCGTGGAGAACGCTGAGCCAAGTGGGGAATCAATTTCTGACCACCCTCCCCCAGGTCACTCTTCTCCACATCAGCCTTGGGGACACTAGAAAGCCCCATGGTCCAAAGGGGGCTGATGGTTCCTTCATTCATTCATTTATCAGGTGTTGCCTGAGTCCCTCCTGTGTCCCAGGCGCCATGCTGGGTGATGAGGGGATGAGAGTGGGTAGGACCAGTTCCTGCAACACAGAAGCCCAGAGTGATTGTGACACAGCCAGGTGGACCCTATGTTTAAGGCCAGCACAGAGTTCAGGGTGGGTGGCATACATGGTGGCCACTTACCCATCCATAGATGCTTAAGGAAACACTTCCTGGAGTAAGTGACAAGTAAGCAGAGGTTCCAAGGAGGAGGAATGAGCCAGACTGATGGGAAGGCGGGAAGGGAAAAGGGCATTTCAGGAGGGAAACAATTTTGCAAAGGTCTAGAGGCAGGAATGCTGGGCTGGGGTGACAGGGCCCTGGGAGGGGTTAGAGGGGGCTTGAAGGGGGAGGGAGCAGGTCTTAGAGGGTCTCATATATCACCCAACTTGAGGGATTTGGGCTTTGGCCTGAAGCCAGGTCATGAGGCAGAGGCCCCAGGGGTCCCTGTTCTCCACCCGCCCTACCCAGAGCCTCAAAGCCGCAAAGCCCAGGACTGCACAGACACTAGACCAGTGCCTGCCGGTCTCAGAGCACACCCCAGACTGGGTGGGCTTGGTGCAGGGTTCCCCATCCACCCCTTCTACCCCCTCCCCAGTTTGATCCGCCACGAGCCACTGTGCAGGCAGCTAATGACACAGAGTGGTGTTTAATTCTGAACTCTACAAACTTGAAAGTTTAAATAATGGATTTTGTGATCTGCCAGGCTCTTTCCTGGATAGAATGATAAGATGTCAATTGGAAAAATTTAAATATTGATAAGTTTTAACGTTTATATTGATTGGGCAGTGACATATTTTGAATAATGATTTACGTTAAAAATACAAGGATTCGTATTGATCGTGCAATATCTGGCTGTATTAAAATAACTGAGTAATCCTTAGAACTTAGTATACTTTAAAAATTTTGTTTTGCCCAATAGATGAAGAGCCAACTGATGCATAACTTGCAGCACCTGTTTTGAAATTCCTCCATCTGTCCGCGCTCTTCTCTTCTGCTGTGCCTTTGAGGCTGGGCGGTCTGGGGACACTGGTGGCTGAGCCTGCAGACGCGGGGCTGCCCCAGCAGCTGGACACGACGTCAGGGGAATTCCCAGACTATCCGCTTTTCCTGAGTGCTCTGGCTCCAGGGGTGAAGGGAAGGCCAGAGGGGGTTTGGGGCTTGTTTTCTTTTTTCTTTTTGCTAAGCTAGAAGCTGTTCCTTCAGAATCTGAGAGGGGAAGCCTTCAACTGTTGCGCCCAGGGGCTTTGCTCGCACTCCTGGAACTTCACCCTTCTTGCTGGGACTTTTGACCGGGTGTCTTAGAGCTCCCAGGCTGCCTCCACCCACGCTGCTGCAGGCTGGCTGACCTCTGCACTCGGGCCGTCGGTGTTTCCAGTGCTCAGGGAGGTTCAGGACTCAGGCAGTAATCGGAATAGCGCTGCCACGTGCTGGTGTTGAGTACGTGCCCGCCGCTTTAGTCTTTCCCTTCATTCATTCATCCTTCATTCATCATTTGTTCACCCAGCACATACTTATTAAACTTTAACTCTGTGCCAAGGAGGCACCACACCTGCCCCTAGGGAACTTAGAGTCTAGAAGGGAGACAGATGTTAACAAATGATTATGCAAACAGTTAATGCATGACTCAGGAATCCTAGGTGGGACAGAGGCTACACAAGAAACATGCAAGGGGACCTAGTCTAGTCTAGTGGTGTGGAGAAAGTAAACCTAGCAGACCTGTTGGTTATCTTCAGACAGCCCTTGGGCCTATCCTTAGAAAGAAAGGCCTGCTTGCAACATTAGTCTGTGGCTGTGAACTTGACTGGTAAACAGTTCTCTATTCTGACATGAAACTTGCACTAAACGGTAAGAGTGGCTCACTGTGCCTACACAATGTGGTTTATGCTGACACTGGCTTTCCTTCTTGGCATCTGGAACTTTGGTGTGTGCTAAGCACCTACCTACATCACCAGTTTCCAATAAACCCCTGAATGCTGAGTCTCATTGATCCTCCCTGGCAGACGACACTTGGTGAGTGTTGTCACAACCTGTTACTAGAGGAATTAAGAGCATCCTGTGTGACTCCACTGGGAGAGGACCCCTGGACTTCACCCCATGTGCCCTGTCTCTTGGCTGATTTTGCCCTGTATCCTCTTGCTGTAATAAATCTTAGCCCCAAGTATGCCCATGTGCTGGGTCCTATCAGTCCTAGTGAATCACCAAACCTGGGAGTGACCTTGGAGCCCCCCCAACACAAGTGATCAGAGAAGGCTTCTCTTATGAGGTGGCATTTAGCTAAGACCTTAAGGAACAGGAAGAGTGAGAAAAAATGTGTTAAAAAACATCTTAGGCAAATCCAAGAGCTTGTGCAAAGGCCCTGAGGTAGGTTAGAGTGGTCAGGGGTGTTGGTCTGCAGGGTGCAGTGTGAGGTGGTCTCAGAAAGGCAGATGAAATCAGATCATGTTGGGCCTTTTAGCCACAGTAAGGAATTTGTATTTCACCTTCTCATTTTTATAGGAATCTTGCAAAATACAAAAGATTAGCTCCATTTTTAAAGATGAAGAAAATATGGTCACTTGCCTGGGTTCCAGCAGTTGGTGTGTGGCAGTGCTTGCCATGAAGTTATGTGCATCTGGCTTCTGGAACGCCTGGGTTCTTTCCACCAGATCTTGGTACAGACAGGGGCAGGACTTGAGCCTTCCTGAGAAAGGTTGTTGAGAACGCTCAAGCCAGGGTGCTGTCCTCTCTCCTTGTCCTCTGGGTCTGCCTTCGCTCCAGGGCTGATTGCTTTGGAAGAGCACTGTGAACAGTCACCTTTGAGGGAAGGGGCAGAGTTCTGTGACCAAGAGTCTTGTCCCTGGCATCAGAGAGTCTGCCACTGAAATCCTAGCTGTTTGAGGCTTTTACTTTGGGCAATAGACTTAATTCTTTTTGCCTCAGTATCTGTATCTGTGAAGTGGGGATAATAATAGGGCTTACTCAATAGATTCATTTATAGTGTTATTGACATGTAATTTATGCACAACACCTGTACATATTTAAAGTATACAATTTAATGAGTTCTGACATATGTATACAGACAGGAAACCACTGCCACAGTCAATGTAATGAACATATTCATCACCCCAAAGTTTCTTTCCACGCTTTTATAAATCAGCATCTTACTCTTCTTCCATCTCTAGACAACCATGTGTTTGTTCTCTGTCACTGTAGATGAGTGTGCATCTTCTAGAATGTTATATAAATGGTATCACACAGTATGCACTCTTTTAGATAATTACTCAGCATAATTATTTTGAGATTCATCTGTGATATTGCATCTGTCAAAAATTCTTATCTTTTTATTGCAGAGTAGTATTCCATTGTTTAGATAGACTGCACTTTTTTCTATCTATTCACCTGTTGATGCATAAGTTTGTTTCAAACTTTTAATTATGACACACAAAATTGCTGTGAACATACATGTACAGATCTTTCTGTGGACACACACTTTTATTTATTTTGAGTACAATACCTAGAAGTGGAGTGCTTGGGTTGTATAATAAGCGTATGTTTAACTTTTTAAGAAATCACCAAACTGTCTTCCTAAGTGGCTGTATCATTTTCCATTCTCACCAGCAGTGTCTGAGAGTTCCGGTTGCTCCACATCCTTGCTAACCCTTGGTATGGTCAGTTTATTTATTTTTTAAAAGTTTAGCTAATTTAGTATATGTGTAGTTGTCTCCCTAGTGACGGATCATGCTGATAACCTTTTCAACTATTTACCTGTTGGCCATCCATGTATCTTCTATGACAATGTGTGTATTCAAATATTTTGCCTATTTAAACATTTTTGTTGTGTTCCTATTATTGAGTTATGAAAGGTTTTTGTATGTTCTAGATATGAATTCTTTGTTGGACTTACATTTTATGAATATTTTCTCTTACTCTTTTACTTGGCTCTTCATTTTTTGAAACAGGGTCATTTAAAGAGAAAAAGTTACAAATTTTGATGAAGTAAAATTTGTTAATTGTTTCTTTTATGGTTCATGCTTTTTGTGCCATATTTCTAAAAATCTAAAAAAAGAGAAATCTTTGTCTAACTCAGGATCATTAAGATTTTCTCCTATGTTTAAACAAAGTCTAAAAGTTTAATAGTTTGTCTCTTATAGTTAGGTCTATTATGATTTCAAGTTAGTTCTGTGTGTGGTGTGAGGTAAGGGTCAAGGTTCTTTTTTCTTCTTTTGCTATTGCTTCTGGCACTATTTGTTGAAATGATGGTCCTTGTCCCATTGAATTGCCCTGGCCCCTTCACTAAAAACCAACTGGCTATATATGTGTGAGTCTTTTTCTAAACTGTCTATCTGTTCCATTTTTCTATATGTCTATATTGATGCCAATACCAGACTTCATTAGAATGTAGCTTTACAAGATGTCTTGAAATCAGGTAGTGTAAATATTCCAATTTTATTCATTTTCACAATTATATTGGCTTTTCTAAGTCATTTTCATTTCCATATACATTTTAGAAATTTTAGAATCAGCTTATCAATTTCTACAAATAGCCTGATAGGATTTTGATTAGGATTACATTTAATATGTAGATGATTTTGGGGAAAATTGACATCTTAATATTAAATTGTCCTTTCTATGAACATGGTATATGTCTCTATTTATTAAAATTGTTTAGTAGTGTTTTATAGTTCAACATACAGGTTTGTATATCTTTTGGTCAAATTTATCCCTAAGTATTTAATATTTAATTTTTTGGTATTATTATAAAAAGCATTTGAAAATTTTCAATTTTCCATTGTTGATGCCAGTATATAGAAACACAATTGATTTTTGTACATTAATCTTACATCCTGAAAACTTGCTAAACTTACTTACTACTTCTAGTAACTTATTAGTTGATTAAATAGGATTTTCTGCCTAAACAATCATGTCATCTATGAATAAATAGTGTTTTAATTTCCCCTTTCTGAACTGTATGCCTTTGTTTCTTTTTCTTGACTTACTGTACTGGCTAGAACCTCCAGTACAATACAGAAAAGACACGGTGAAGTGTAAATCCTGGCCTCATTCCTGATATTAGGGGGAAAACATTCAGTCTTCTACCATTAAGTGTGATGCTAACTATGGGTTTTTCATAGATGCCTTTTATCAGGTTTAGGAAATTCTCTTCTATTTGCTGATATTATTTTGAGGGGAGAAGGAAATTGATTTTTAATTTTGATATAGTTATAAGAAGTAAAAATAGTACAAAGAGCTTCTTTGTACCCTTTATCCAACTTCCTCTCGATGATAACATATTATGTAGCTATAGGATATTATTCAACCAGGAAATTGGCATTGGCACAAAACTATCAGCTAGACCGTAGACCTTACCTGGATGTCTGCTGTGAGTTTTTATCGTGAATGGATGTTGGATTTTGTGAAATGCTTTTTCTATATATACTGAGATAATCATACGATTTTTCTCTTTTTGTTTGTTAATATGGTAAATTACCTTAATTGATTTTTAAATTTTAAACCAACCTTTTACTTGGCGGTGATGTAGTATTACTTTTATATATAGCTGGATTTGATTTGCTCATATTTTAAAAGTTTTAACGTGTACGTTTGAGGAATATTGGTCTACAGCTTTTTTAAATATTATCTTTGTCTGGTTTTAGTATCAGAGTAATGCTAGATCATAAAATTAGTGGGGAAATATCCCCTTCTCTCCTACATTCTGGAAGAGTTTGTGTTAACTGGTATTGTTTTTTTCTTTAAAACTTTGGTAGTATTCATCAGTGAAATACCAGTTTTCTGGGCCTGACGTTGTCTTTGTGGACAAGTTTTTAACTACACATTTAATTTCTTTAATAGGTAAAGGTCTATTTAGGTTATCAGTGTCTTTATGAATGAGCTTGATACCTGGTCTATTTGAAGGAATTGTCCATTAGCAAATTTATTGCTAAAAATCTTTTCATAATATTCCCTTATTACACACTCACTGTCTGCAGGACCTGTAGTGATGTACTTACTCGTCCTCATTCCTGATACTGGTAATTTGCGTCTTTTCTCTTTTTTCCTGATCAGTTCGTCTAGAGGTTTATCAATTTTATTGATCTTCTGAAGAAGCCACCTTTTAATTCTATTGATGTTTCTCACGGGCATCACTGTCCTGCACTGTCAGCGTGTGGAAAACTTGTTTTATGTATTTTGTCCTTTTAGAAAAGTTCGTTAAGGTGGGAGGGCACATCCGGTCCTGTCACTCCCTCATGGCTGACAGAGAAGTCCTCGTTAATTTTCAAGGGAGTAAAGGAGTTCTGAGCTAAGAAACTTGGAGAACAGAGTGAGCTGCTCTACCTGACCCTGTCCTTTCCTGGGGCCACCACTCCCATCTGGCCCTCTCAAGTGTGGTGTTTCCTCTGCCATGTGCTGGACCTGGGGCAGTGCGGAGTCTGCCTCAAAACTGGTCATGCCTCAGTTTTGCTCCGAGACCGTGGTTGCCTGTTGTCATCCCATCCTCCCTGAAAACCCGCCTTCTCTTTTGATGGTCACGCATCCAGGGTTCCCTGAACCGTGCCCGTCGCTCCCCCTGCCTCTGCAGCAGAGCAGCTTGGATGGTCGCCCCGCCGTCAGCCCCGCCTCGGGCTCCAACATCTTTTCTTACTGCAATTGCTACAGGTTCCCTGAGTTGCTCCCTCACATTCCTCGAAGATTCCTGGGTCACTGTCTCTTTCTGGCTCTATACCTGTCATAATACCTGATGGTTTTTTAACATCCACATAGAGATCCTTTCAAATCCCGGGACCATTAGTTACAGTATCTCACATTCTCTGCTGTTACAAACCAACCCCAAGTTGCTTAACCCAATAAAAGATTATTTCTTGCGTATACCAAGGCCAGCACACTTCCGCGGTACTTGCCTGGCCGAACCCCATGTCTGTTTAAATCCAACCTTTTACCTTCTGAAGGCTTGTGTCTGTGTAGCCCAGCGTGGCTAGCGGTACCTAGACACCTATGCCAACCTGCGCTAACTGGTCTCATGTCGAATTTAGGATTCCTCTCCCAGGCCCTAGTGGTACCCGGAGTCCCTGTGTTACTCTGCTCACAGCTGTTTCTGACCATGTCACGCCATCTCCTCTCTCAACCCGCACCTCATCCCCCTCCTCACTCTCAGCTCGCAGCCCTGCTCCTCATTTCCCTGAGGGAACTGAAGGGGTCAGAAGGGAGTTTCTGTCCACCCCCGCCAGCACGTCTACCCGCCTGCCTGTGTCTACACCGTGCGGCCTCCTGCTCCGCGATGGCCTGTCTGTGTCCCCGGCCCCCCGCTGTGTGCCGCGTCCCACTCCTCCTCGCCTTCTCAGGCTGTCGCTCTGCACTTATGCCCTCTCTCTCGATCAACCTCACATTTTTCCTCTCTATTGGGTCCTTCCCATCAGCATTCCTGTCACTCATCTCCCGTCTGTAGTGTCCCCTGTCCTCACAGCCATGCCCGAGTCTCTCCGTGCCTCTGCAGCAGAGCGGCTGGCATGGTCGTGCTACCATCGTCCCGGCCTCCGGCTGTCTCCTGCGGTTCTCTCTGAAGCGCAGTCAGGCTTCTGTCTTCTTCTCCCCACCACTAGAGCTCTTGTTAAGGACACCAGATGCAGTGGGTGTGTCTGCGTCCTCACCTTGAGGGCCTACGGGTAGCGTTTGCTGTGACCGGTCACCTCTTCCTGGTGAGCCTGCTCTTTGCTGCAGGGACGGCTCCTTCTCAGTCTTCCCAGCACCTCAGGGCTGGCGGGCCTCAGGGCTTGTCATCTGGTCTCTATTTCTCCACCCAAATGCTCCTGCGGACCTCCAGGCCCCCAACTTCACCCACGGTCTGTATGCTGACAGCCTCAAGTTTGTGATTCCAGCCCTGACCTTCCTCTGAACTTCACACACATCTACCCATGTGAATGTCAGGTAGGCATCTCGGACTTAACCGTCCAGAACAAGACTTCCAGCTCATCACCTCCTAAACTGCTCACACCCCGGTCTTTCCTGTCTCAGAAAACGTCAACTCCAGCTGGGTGCTATGGCTCACGCCTGTAATCCTAGCACTCTGGGAGGCCGGGGCGGGAGGATCACTTGAGGCCAGGAGTTCAAGGCCAGCCTGGGCAATAGCAAGACCCCATCTCTACAAAAAATAGAAAAATTAGCTGGGCAGAGTGGCACATGCCTGTAGTCCCAGCTACTCGGGAAGCTGAGGCAGGAGGATTGCTGGAACCCAGGAGCTTGAGGTTGCTGTGAGCTATGATGATGCCACTGCACTCTACCTGCAGCAACCGAGCAAGACTCTGTATCAAAAAAAAAAAAAAAAAAAAAAAGGCAACTCCAACCTGCCCCAGGGCCTGGGAGTCATCCTCAACTGTTGTTTCTTTCTTCTCTTTCCTTACTTAATCCGTCAGCAAATCCTGTTGGCTCTACCTTCAAAATAGATCCAGAACCCATGGACTGAATTCAAAAGCTTTGCTGCTTTCACTGTAGTCTATCCCCCTCCCCTCTATCCTGGACTACCTACCATCAGAGCCCTCTTTGAGGGTTTCCTTTTGACGCTCACATCCAATCAGGCTACCCCTTTGCTCAAAAGCTTCCACCAGCTCCTGTTTTACACGGAGTCTACACAATCCTGCTGGATTGGACTCTTGCCACCTTTGTGACCTCATCTCCCGCTTGCCTGCTCCTCCAGCCATGTGGCTTAAACACACTGCACTCCTGCCTCAGGGCCTTTGCACTTCCCGTTTCCTTGCTTGGAGCGCTCTTTCCCCATCTCCTTATGACTCCCTCCCTCATTTCCTTCAGGAATTTCCTCAAGTGTCACCTTCTCAAGGAGGTTCTCCTCCACCACCCTATATAAAACAGCACCCCCATCCCTTCTCTTGTTCTCTTTCCTCTCCTACCGCCCGGCCGCACATTTGCCATTGTCCGTCTCCCCTGCTAGGATATGAGGGGCAGACATGCTCACTCTTTGGTTCGCTGCTATGTTCCCTGGTGCCTTGAATGGTGTCCAATTTGTTGTAGGGACATAGTATATTTTTTGAGAATGGATACATTTTAGCTCATGTCCTTGATTAATAGACATAAAAATCCCTTGCCCTCCTTTAGTATTAATTTAAATTTTAGGAATGTAATATGATAACTGAAAAAGAAATCATTTAAAATTTAAATATACATTTTTTGTGATTTACAATAATTATAAAATAATCTATGCTATTTTTGAAAACATCAAACTTTACAGACATGCAGAATAAGAAGCAAAATATTGTCACTTCCACGTTTTCTCCCAGCCCTACTTCTTCCCATCATGCACTCCACTGTCGTATACCCCTGTGGACAATTTTGTGTCCATCATCTCTCTGTGCAGATAAAATATACACACACATTTAAAGAATGGTATCTTGTTCTGCACTATATAGCTCACCTTTTTTTCACTTAAAAATGCACTGAAGACCTTTCCATGCTGGTGCCTCTGGATCTTCAGAGACCCCGGGAGGGATTCTGTTTTGCCCCGTCCTCCCTCCCTTCACGGCACGTCCTGCTTGTTAAGCTCCCAATTTAAAAGCCCCTCCCTGGAAGCCTCGATTCTCTGAGTGACGTTTCCCTCTTCACAACCTTCATGGAACTTTTTTACATTAGTCTTCTCTTGCCTCCTTTTTGCCTGTAGCATTGTGACTTATTTATTTGATTTATTGGATTACAAATTCCTTGGGGACTGGGAAGTGTGTGTCTTTTGTAGGTTTGTGTCTTCCATAGTTGTGGGCTCAGTAGATGCTTGTTGGACAGATGGATGGATAAGTGGAAAAATGAAAAGATTAGCTTCTCTTCTATTTTTTTCCCAAAGCAACACTTCACAGTGCTTCATGATTCAAATCGTGCAGGTTTCCTGGCTGGCATGAGCTTTCTTATTTTAGTCCATCAGGGAAAGTTGCTGGCTTGTTCAGCCATGGTGTAGCATTGGCATTTCACAAAGAGCCAACAGCAGCAACAATAACAACAATAAAAATGACAGATACTGTTTACAGAATGCTTACTCTGTGCTTAAATACTTTATCTTCTTTAATTTTCTAACGCTTTTGTATGAATTAGATAGTATTAATATTATGACTTCCATTTTGTAGAACAGGCTCAGAGAGGTGAAGTAGTTTGATCACCAATACACAGCTAGTTGGTGGCAGAATCAGGATTCACACCAGGGCTGCCTGAGTCCGTCTCAAGTCCAACTTTGTCCTTCTCGTATGGAGAACCAGGTCTGCATAGAATTTTTTCTTCCTATAGGAGCTGGTTGCATATTAATTGCAGAAAACATCCAACCTGTGGTTAATAGATTAATATGGCAACTTCCCCCTGCCCTGCCGAGAAAGTAGTACTTTCTTTCTTTTTTTTTTTTTTTTTGAGACAGAGTGTCGCTTTGTTGCCCAGGCTAGAATGAGTGCCGTGGCATCAGCCTAGCTCACAGCAACCTCAGACTCCTGGGCTTAAGTGATCCTACTGCCTCAGCCTCCCGAGTAGCTGGGACTACAGGCATGCGCCACCATGCCCGGCTAATTTTTTCTATATAGATTTTTAGTTGGCCAGATAATTTCTTTCTATTTTTAGTAGAGACGGGGTCTCGCTCTTGCTCAGGCTGGTCTCTAACTCCTGACCTCGAGCGATCCACCCGCCTCGGCCTCCCAGAGTGCTAGGATTACAGGCGTGAGCCACCACGCCTGGCCAAGTAGTACTTTCATTTGCACATAAAATTAGTAGCAAAAACTCTCTGAAATAACCAACTTTCCCCGCCCACTCCCTCAAACCTGTACAGGACTTCAGAAAGGTCAAGCCCAGCTCTCCAACTACTTGATTTCTTTGGCTGCTTTTCTGCTTTAGCAATGAGAAGGCAAGGAGAAGATAAACTCGTGAGAATTCACCCGGGAGAATAAATAACTGAGTCTCAAGTGGTTTGTTATGTAAGCAGTAAACACTTTGGACAGAATCATCAACTGTTTGTCAAATTCAGCTCTGAGTTCTACAAAATTAAGTTCAAAAGAAAAAAAAAGCTATCTGTAGAGATTTTGTTAAAGTTCCACTTGGTTAGCGTGCTTGCAATGCACACTGTAACAAAGCTTTAATATAATTAAATTTTAAATTCCATGTGGAACCTAGTGGGTAGGCAGATGTACCGGTATGTTAAACTTTATGTCGCTTGAAAATGTTTTCAAGTACATCAGAGGGAGACCATCCAGCTGTAAAATTATCTGCTTTATGATGCCGCATCTCAGCTCTGATCTTTTTCTTTTAATTAAAAATGTACCTTAAAGTCGAACCATCCCACTCTCTGCTACCTTTCCTTCTCTTTCTTGAAATTTACTGACTAGAAGATGAAGTAGCATGACTGTTCTATGAACCTTTGGGGATGTTTATGCAGGAAATAACTTTTCAATTAAATATTAATTTTTGTGGCTCTTCAGCTGGGCTCGGTCCCTCGCTAGGGCAAAGGGCAGCTCCTCGTGTTATGTGCTGCTGTCCAGGTTGCGGGGCCTTGGGCTGGTCACACCATCTAACCTCATGTAGCCTGTTCCAGAAATCAAGAGCTAATAGCACTTTGCAAAGGTGGGGAGATGACACCTGCCCAGGGCTCTTCCTGGCTTGGCTTTAGAAAGTGTCTGCTCTCACAGTTGGCAGGTCAGGAGCCCTGGAAGGACACTTTGCTCATATTCCCCCAAATACCTTTCTTATTAACTTTCTAACGTCTGAATTTTCCCCCTGAGAATGTTCTCTCTTTAATCAGAGATTTGTTCTCTGTTAAAATATAAATGACTGGAGGCTGGGAGGACCCACCAGTTGTGGAGCCGTCCTTACCGCTAACGTCTGGAGAGCCTTCCTGGAAGATTACAACCATGTTGGATATCGGTGCCCAGGAAATGGCGCTCATGGAGGAGAAAAGGTTCAGAAGGGCTCGTGGGGCGCTGGGGTCCCCCAAGGCTGGCTCTGGCTGTAGCTAATCAACGGCTGTCAACACACTCAGTGTTGCTTTTTAAATGAGATCAGCTCTTATAATGTACTTGTCCTAGAGCCTGGCACACAGCAAGCACTAAATAAATATTGGCTGTTATTGAGATTATGAATATTTTATTATTCTAGTTATAATCAGATCCTGGTAGGCCCTCTTAAGGACCCTTCTGGAAGGAAGGGAAACGAGCAGTTCCTTACACAGCCCAGAAGACCTATTGCCCGGTCGTCAGACGTGGATGGGAACTTAGGGCTCACTTCATTCAATGTCCCGATTTTTGCAGACCAGAAAAAAGGGTCCTGGTCGAGAAGAGACTGTCTGAGCACACGCGGCAGAGTTGGGGCTTGACTTCCCTGCTCGTCCCAATAGCTTGGCTGCTCTCGTCCCACCCCAGCCTCCTCTGGTAGGAAGGGCCAAGGCTAAGCTGCTTGGATTTGGCTTTTCCTTGCTCCCCTCTGTCACTTTGCTGGGACGAGTGCCCAACTGCCCCCTGCAATCTTAGAGAGCCCAGCTCTGCTGCGAGCACCTTCCCAGGCTGCAGGCAGAATGACTGGCCAAAGAGGGCCTCCTTGGACATCAAAGTACCTTTCGGTTTCCAGCAGCCCCTCTGCTTTCTCTCAACCTTACTAAGCAGGAAGTACCATCCACACCCTGTAGCAAGAAATGCCACTTTCTTTCCTGTGTGGAACATGGTTGTGATGATGCTATTTGGAAGCTGTGGTCCAGGAATGCAGTGATGGGGAAAGGACCCCACCCAGCTTGGCCCCTGGGTCAGTGATTACAGGCAGGTGATGCCCCTTCTCTGGGCGTCAGGTGCTACTATAGTTTGGATGTTTGTCTTCGGAAACCTTGTGTTGATATTTGATCCCCAGTGTTGGAGGTGGGGCCAGGTGGGAGGTGTTTGGGTCATGGGGGTGCATCCCTCAGGAACAGCTTGGTGCCGTCCTTGCAGTAATAAGCAGGTTCTCATGAGTTCTCCCTCTGCTAGTTCCTGCAAGAGCTGGTTCTTACAGAGAGCCTGGCACCTGCCCCCTCTCTCTTGCTCCCTCTCTTGCCATGTGATCTCTGCACACGCGGCTCCCCTTCACCTTTGAGTGGAAGCATCCTGGGGCCCTCACCAGAAGCAGATGCCCGGACCGTGCTTCTTGTACAGCCTGAAGAACCGTGAGCCAAATAAACCTCTTTTCTTTATAAATTACCCAGCTTCAGGTATTCCCTTATAGCAACACAATGGACTAAGACATGTGCCTTCCTTGCAAAGTGAAGCCTGGACCCGCTGTCTTTCCCAGGAACTTTCAAGCCACACGCATTGATCCTGATTTGGTGTTTTCATGCTTGAACTGGTCTCAGTTTCTCCAATCTGAGGTCAACTTTGGGGAACATGAATCTAGACTTCTTTCCCTCCAGGTGACCCCAGAGGGAAGACAGGCTACTGGAATAAGTGCTGGCCCCTCCAGAGGCTGTAGGGGAAGAGGCAGGCAGAGCAGCATGCAGAGGAGGGTGTGGGGTGCTGGCTCCTGTGGTGGGGGGAGGGGTGTCAGCAGCAAGGTGGGGTGAACCAAGACTCAGGCACGCTCCGAGAGCCCAGCCCTCGGGCTCCTGGGCTAACAGTCAGACAGTGCACAGGTGGTGGTCTCCATTCTAATCCGTTATTACGTATGTTGAGTATCAGTCCCATCCTTGAGTATTAGTCACTATAAGAGGCAAAAACCTTCCTTGAGACACTTTAGAATGTTCCAGAGTTAGCTTGTTTGGAGCCACTCAAGATGTGTGAAACCAAAATTAATTACATATTACACATCTAAACAAACTCCTAAGTGTCAACGGTGGCTTTCTCCTGTCTCTGGGGGGAGCTGGTTTTCCTGGTGGGATTATTCTAGGTGGTGTGGGATTTCCCATGGGCAGGAGCTCCTTTGCAACACACGTCTACGGATGTCACCGAGGGTCTTTTCCCAGAGGATTCAGGATGCTCTGGGTGTCATTTCATCCAATCTTCTCACCCTTTACCAAGGAGTCATCACAGAAAAATTCAGCTATAAGGCAAATGCCCCCTTTCCTAATGATGGGATAAAAAGTATTTTTGGTCCACTTGAAAATGTTGACTTTTAGAGCTTGAGATATAGTAGTTAAATGTCAACTTATAATATTTGTACTAATTTAGTTGTATGAACACATATAAAGTCATATGTATATAAATAAGTATCTGTAGAAATGTGGCTTTTTTCCATTCTTACATTCCATAAAGTAGTTTTTATTGAAATTCTTCATATCCGTCCTGTCATCAGTGAAGCCACTCTGCATGTCATCAAACCCAGGGACATCTTTACTTCTCTGTTTGAGATAAACCGCATTTTGGATCTAGGTATGAGGCTGCACTAGACATTTTAATACCGTCTGCCTTAGTCGGCTTGGGCTGCCCCAATGAAATACCACAGACTGGAGGCTTAAGCAACAGAGATTTTTTTCTTGCATTTCTGGAGGCTGGAAATCCAAAGTCTGGATGCCAGCGTGGCCAGGTTCTGTAAGGACTCTCTTTCTGGCTTATAACGGCCACCTTCTCACTGTGTCCTCACACGGTCTTTTCTAACTGTGTGTATGTGGAGAAAGAAAGAGAGACAGAGATTTCTGGCTCTCTCTCTTTTTCTTCTTGTAAGGCCACCAATTCTATTTGATTAGGACCCCACCCTTATGACCTCATTTAACCTTAATTACAACATCAAATCCGTTTCTCCAAAAACAGTGACACTGGGCACGAGGGCTTCAGCATAAACTTTGGGGGGACACAATTCAGCACCGTGCCACAAGGACTGATACATGTAACACTGTGCAGGGTATTAAAAATTTGCCTCGTACGTATCTGTGATCTCGGTATTGTAAGGACTTGCCCTTGTTTCAAGAGCTCTTTACAAGGCTTGTTTATAGAGATATCAGAACCTGCGACTGTGAGGTCACACTGCTCAGAGTAATTACTACAACCGTGTCAATTTTATTTCCCTTCTTTTGCTTGTCCTGTCTGGTGGTCTCTAAAGCATCCCCAGCTAGTTTTGATTGAGGTCAGTTCAGCTGATGTGTCTTCTCCAATGAGTACTTTATCATTCAAAGTAGAGCAATGGAGACTGTTCCGTCTAATTTGAACAGCTCTAAGAATTCAACTGTTAAGTTGGTCACTTGTCCCACCACAAACTGGTGAGGTGGCACTTGCTCATTTGTCCCGTTTTGCAAATGGAGACACAGAGATGACGAAGGTCAAGTGACCTGCTCGAGTCTTGCAGCCCTTAGGTGGCTGAAGCCGGACTTAAACTCAGATTCTCATTGTCCCTTTTCACTACCACTCGGCTCTGGGGGACGTAATGAGAGCGAGGTTCAGCGGCACAGCCTGGATCTTTCAGGGGATGAGGGGCAGAGTGAGTCCTTTGTCCAGGGCCCTCCTCAAAATCAACATGGGTCTCCTAAAAATCCACATCCACCCCCAGAGCCAGAGCTGCCTCCCCTCTGCTGAGACCACCCCTCAGCGCTCCGGCCCATCTCCCGGGGACCCCGGCTGGGAGAGCAGCTTCCCGGCTGCTCCTCCCCGGCTTCCTGGACCCCAGGTTCCTCTTCATCTCGCATTAAGTAAGGGTTTAGTGGGCTGCCGGCTTATTCATCTACCGTGGTTATGGAAACTACTGAAGACTTCAAAAGTGGGTTTAATTCAGTGTGAGGTTCTGTCTTTGAAGAAATGTGTTTAATAGTGCAGGGAAAATTGGGCTTTTAATACAGGAGGAACAGAGCCTGCTCTGTGACTTAGGAGAGAAAATGGAAATAGGGGTGGGAAGTACCAGCGACACCAGGGGGCTTGGAAGGAGGGTGGTTTGGGGACACGGTGGAGCTGAGCCCAAGTAACTGTCCCCGGAGCGGCTGTCTCCCAGAAGGCAAGGGCACCGGAAAATGGCAGCACAGCACCTGGTGACCCTGGGCTGGGTCACTGCAGGAGCCAGAGTCGGCCCCAAAGCACAAAGCAACAGCAGCCCATGAGTCTGTGAGCTCATGGGGGCCCAGACAATCGCAGTCACCTGTGTGTCCTCAGAGGCCCACGCTCGGCTCCCAGTGAGTGCGTTTCCTAACAGCGCCCGGCTGGAGGGGCGAGTCTCCGGGTGAGCGCGGGCACAGGCTGCTCCTGAGGGAAATGCAAAGTGGCTCGAGGGGGTCTTGCAGTGAACAGAAAGAGTTTTGGAATAATGTAGTCTTGGGTTCAAATCCCTGTGCCACTGTTTATGACCTGCGTGACCTTGGGCCAGTTTCCCAATATTCCCACACCTCAGCCCTGTCATCTGCACAGCAGAGATGTCTGAACCGTCTAGGTTGGCACGTGGGTGAATAACGGCTTCTGTTTACCGAACTCTCCCTGGGTACATGGCCCGCACCGAGTGCCCAGCGCTTTCATTGCATCATTTTCTTTCAGTGAGATGTTTATAAAGGCCCAGTTGAGTATTTCACCCCAGTTCCCCACCCCTAGGGGCCTGGGCGGCTGGTTACTCCAGGTGTGGGGATGGGGCCCCAACCTGCCCGCAGCGCCCACGAGGCGGGAACGTGGCAGGAGCGTGGCAGGCCTCTCAGCCCGAGCCACTTCCAGGCCATCCTCCCTCCTGGCTTGTGTAGATCCACCAGGGCCTCGGGAAAGCAGAGTTAATTTTCACAGATCCTGAAGGGGCGAGAGGCACGTGTGAAAGCAGGGATGAGATAAGAACACGTAGGGAGGTTATCTTTCAATTAAGAAAGGCGATGATGCTTCCCGTCAAGAGCCTTGTCTGGAGATATCTGTTTCAGCGCTTTGCTGAGACCCGGGCGGATGGAATTCTGCGCCGTGTGGACGCCTCCGCCAGCGGGCCACCCCTGACACCTGCCACGTCCTGATGGCTCCCCTGGGAGGCGGCGCAGAGCAGGGGCCCCAGTGCCAACCATCGGGGCCAAGACCTGCCCGTGGCCTGGAGCTGGGTCCTCACTGCAGCACTTGGACTGGCTACAAGGGGGTGACAAGGAAAATCAGAGGGGAGGGGAAAGAAGGGTGTAGCATATGGGGGTCTCTCTCATGTACACGTACACCAGCCACACTCGCACACAAAAACACACCGCACATACAAACACATGCACACACACTGACACACATATATACACACCACTCATATGCACACACACATGCAAACACATCACACACACAAACACAGAGACACATATATACACCACACATACACACTGACATACCTACATACACAGCACACACACCCCCCACATACACATTCACATACACACAGACATATACAAGCACACGTACTGAAAAACACACACTGACACACACATACACACCACACACACACTGACACACACACACCACACACACACTGACACACATACACATGCCACACACACATACACCCCCATATGTACACCTCACACACATACACCTCCACACCACACACAGACACACATATACATACACCCCCCCACACTCAACACATACACACATATACACACATACTACCCACCACACCCCACAAATTCATACACACACACACCAGCCACCCCACACACGTACACTCAACACATACATACACATGCACACTACACACTACATACACACCCCCCCACATACACACACTACATGCTCACACAGACACACACACACACACACACACACACACACACACGCATGCTCCCTGCTCCCTCTTTTCCCTTGGCCGGGCTTCTAAGAAGGATCTAGAAGGCTGCTTTTGCTCCAAATCTCTGTCCTGCTGACTTGCCGCGCTGGTGTCTTTACTCATCAGAGGAGGAGAGGGGCCAACCCCAGCTTTGCCCCTCTCGCCCGGGCTCTCCTCTTCCAGTTTAGGTGCAGCCAGCCTGCCCATTCAGTCCTGGGACGCCCAGAAGTCCAGTGTGCCCCCCAGGCTCTAGCTCCTCCCTCCATCCCTTATCAGGGGACCTCTGGTGGCACCGAGTGTGGTGGCAGAGGGTGTTCTGTGGGCTGTGTGGACACGGCTCTCCAGCAGACTGGGAGGGTGGCACCAGCAGAGCACCAGCCACCAGTGGGCAACATTACCCTCCGCCCACCCGCTGTTGGACTCTGCTTACCTGCTCCTCTGCCCAGCTCGGCTGTGGCCCCAGGTGCCCAGCGTCTGCTCAGGGCCGAGCACAGAGAAGGCTGCAGATTTCCGCTGCCTTGTTGTCTGCCGTGGGAGGATGTTTGCCCAGTGCAGTGGGACCTTCCTGCCCTGTGGACACTTTTCTGAGGTCCAGGGTAGAGGGGACATGGCCTGGTACCACCACAGGATGCCCTCCCCTCCGGCCACCTAGAGACTGGGGTGGGAGCTCCCCCGGGAAAGGGGAGGGATCCCTTCTTCCCACCCCCCAGCCAAGCTCTGCTACGTGGAGAGGACGGTTTTCCCTGCAGGGAGCTGGGGGCCCGGAGGTCTCTCTTCTGTGCTTGGAAGGGGTCTCCTCCCTGAAGGGGAGGATTTTGTGTCTGAGCACATTGGCTTTGGCTTCTGAGCAGCAGAAATACTCATGGCAGGGTGAACAGGGGCTCACAAGCTGGAACTTCAAAGAGCCTGGCCCTGCAGGCTCCTGGGGGCCTCCTGCCAAAGGGACTTTGCTCATTTACTGTCCCTCTATTGCTGTCAAATGTAGCAGAGGAAATGATTTTCCCTCCACATCCCAGAGTTGCAGAAATGCCAACTTCAGCTCAGGCCGATGTTTGGTTTCTGAACAGCCATGTGGTGTGGGTCAGTTATTTTACCTTCTGGGCCTGTGATAATCATGCCCACCTCCCGCGCTGCTGGAGGATCCAGTGAGTTGATTTCCATGAAGGCAGAGTGTTGGTGATGCGAGTTATTTCTCATTTGGGTCTGAACAGTTGGGCTGGATTCCTCACTCGTCCTTGACACACACTGGGAACAGGGGACAAGCCACTGGGTGCTCCGCTCTCCAAGGATGGCTGTTTCTGAGCTCTGGGGGACCCGGCAGGTCCAGCCAAGTTCCCGGAATTACTCGGGCCTGGGCAGTGGCCAGAAGGTCAGAGCCAGGCCAGGGGTAGCGGTGCCCTGGGGGAGGGGATGCTGGGAAGACAGTTGTGGAGAAATATGTGCCTGTGGGGACAAGCAATCTTGTGGCAATAAAAATCCTGATAACGATTCCCGAAATAGCAGCAGTCCTTCCTTCCTGGCTGTCCTCGGGGGATTATAGTTCCAGGGGAACATTTGTATAGTTTTTTTCGCTGCCGGGGGAGCGATTGCCCAGGATTCGAACAGGGAAACTGAGCCTCAGAGACATTCAAGTCCAACGAGGGAATGGTGGCATTAGACTCTGCCAGCTGGACTGCAGTCCTGCAGTGTCCAGTCCCTCGCTGATCCCTCTTCCCAGACTCCAAGCACTGCCCAAGGTTTGTGAGGAGTCAGGTGGGTGCGGCCCACCCAGACCCTCACTGCTGCCGTCCTGCCTGGGAGGCCCTGGCCTGGCTTTGCAGGTAGCCCAGGCAGGGCAGGTAGACACGAGGCCCATGTGACAGGCTGGGCGTGGTCAATGAAGCAAGAACAGAAATGCCTCTCCAGCTGGAAGAAGGGAGAGGGGAAGTCACGGAGCCACGTGGTGTGACCAAGCAAAACTCCTGCTTCCTCCACGGTAGGGGACAAGTCATGTCAGGGAGGAAAGATGTATTTCCACCAAGATACAAATGTCTCTGCCCCTGGGCTTCCCAATAGGGGTGCTCTGCACATTCTGGGCCGGATAATCCCTTGCTGTGGAGCTGTCCTGTGCATTGAAGGGTGTTTAGCAGCATTGCTGGCCTCTACTCACTAGATGCCAGCACCCCCGCCCTCCAGCTGTGACTACCAAATTTGGGCCTAGACATCAAACAATTTCCATGGGGGCAGAATCGCCCCATCTGCTGAGAACCACAGCTCTGCACAATGCAAAGATACAGATTCTCAGCATGGTTAGGGTCTAATATTGGAATGTGCAAAAGGGCAGGACACGGAGCCTGTGTGCTTGTGTCGTGGTCATTCCTTCTGGGTGTCCTGAGAGAAAGGACCTGGGTTCCAGTTGGACATAAAAGTGGGAAGTTTGTTTCTCTTCCCATATTTTCACTGCTGGCTGGGGCTGCAGACAGCCCCGGAAAGCACCATTTCATTTTGCCCAAGTAAAGAAAGCAGGCGCAAACGCTGCTCATACATTGATTGACTCATCAAATGATCTGCTGCAGCTGCCTGCGTTTGTTTACAGGGCGAAAATTAATGCCACAGATGTTTACTGTATAATAGGATTTGAAATCTGCTGGGGGGAGCACCCGTTGAAACCACTGGGCCAAGAATAAGAAAAACGCTTTTGCATAAAGGAGGATTCGGTTCACTAAGTAGCACACGGTGCTTGCTGACAAATGCTAACAAGAAACATGGGCCTCCTCTCCCTTGGCCAGCGCTGGCGTTCGTGGCTGTCTCCTTGGCTTTATTCTGCACTGTGCTTTGATGTGGCACCTTCTAAAGTATTTTCATTATGGAGAGAGCTGCTTCTGAAAGGCAGCGCCCGAGCCTAATTAACTGACGCGTGATTCCTCATTAGCACGGAGGCAGGCCTGGGTGCCCGCTCCCTTTCCCGTTCACAGCTCCTCTTTGCGGTGGGCACCGGCAGCCCTGGATCACCTGGCAAGGCCGTCCGTCCCTTGGGGGTGTGTGTGGGGGGTTCCCCTGGCGACCCCATCGGGGCAGGCCATGTCCCTCCTTTCATTGCCTGGAGCCAGATCTCAGAATACAGCCGTCATCCCAGATGTGTGCTTCTTCCTCTTGGCAGAGCATCTAAGCCACACAACAACGAGAGTCTGGAAGCCACAGCCAATTCCTGGTCATGGCCAAGGGCTTTTCCCAGGGATTGGGGAGATGGGGACCCCTGGGGCTCTCTCAGTAGAGTCTCCTCCAGGGGAAATGGCTTTGGGGCGGGTCTCGCAGCAGAGTGTGTGTCAGGCTGCAGTCAGCGCTTGGTGACCACGGGAGGCCAGGAGAGAACCTCTTTCCCAGAAGTTTCCTCCCCAGGGCTCAAGTACACACCCGGCATTTGTATTTCCGCTTGTCCTTGTTTTTCTCTTCAGCTGGCTCTGATTGGATTCACCACAGATTAACATTTTCCATTATACGTTATAATGTGTTTTTTTTTAAACCAGATCTCCCTTCACAGATTGCTGTCTTTATAATATAGAAATTATTTCTCAGTCACTTTAAAAGTCCTGCTTCATTAGCTTGGTGACTGTTTGGTAATTTGCAAAGTCACTTTCGCAAGTTTTAATACTGCCCGGTTGAGGATCACAGTAATAAACGTATTAGGTCGGAATAGTGTTATGGTTCCGTCTGAAATGAAAAAAATTAGACCCAGCCATTAGCTCTGACCTCAGCGCAAGCCTGCGCCCTGCAGGGGAGGACGCCGATGACGCCATCGCAGCCCCGGCCATCTGAAGCCCGTCTGGGCGCGGCCCGGAGCCCTTTGTCCCAGCTCTCGCTGTAATTCCTGCGTCTCCTGGGCCGTCACCGCTTCCTTCCTCCCTGTGATGGCTCCGAGCTCTCCTTCCACACAGTCCCTGCGTCTGGACGCAGCCCTCCAGGGAAGGCGCAGGGCGGCAAACGGCGACAGCCCCGGCCTCGGGCTCCTGCTCCAGTTTTATTTTGTGACAGATAATGGTGCCCGCCGGGAGGGTGTGACCAGAGGCTTTCATTTGGATTTTTGGGGGCATTCTCACTTTCTTCCTCCTCTTGTGTGGAGGCCACCTCTGAGCCCTGCTGGGAAAAGGAGAAAGTTGCCAAGGGCAGCTGTGTCCAGCTCCTGCTCTGGGGACGCCAAGCCCCTGCCTGGGGACGAGGGGGGGACGCTTTGCTCTTGCTGAGTCCCCAGCTGCTGTTCTGTCCCCACCCCGTCGGCCTTGGGAGCCAGGGTGGGTGGGCTCGGGGAGGACCCGGGAGCCTCCTGTGACTCTGTCGTGTTTCATTTGCCCTGATTAACTTGGCATCTGTATGAACCAGAGGGAGTGGTGCTCGACCCTAACCTTTCACAGATGTTTCAGGCCAAGGTTTTCTGGCAAAATCGATTTTGACATTTTGATAAGAACCCACTCACCGTGTTCTGTATTTTGAATCTTTGACTCTAAGCTGTTCTGAAAACCAGCTGTGAAGCTAAATCTTGTTTGTAAAATCTGCATACTGCATCAGCAGCAGAAACTGCAAGAGCCTCGAGGTCATTTCATAGACACTTGAAGCAAGTTAGGCGGGATGCGAGGATATTGAATCGGGGTAGTTTATCAGACTTCTGCCGTGGGAAGCATTGTGAGAGATGCATAATGAATGTCTTGAACCCTCTTCTGTCTCTTGCAGTGTTTGGAATGCAAAAAAAAAAAAAAAGGTAGACCTTTAATGGAAAGATTTTGTATTCATGAAAAAGACAGAGAGTCCCTGTGACTTAGGAAACTTGGTTGCTATGTAAGACTGAATATTGATGTCAGGGGCGGGGTGATCTTTTGTCACTTGGTATAAGGAAAAAAAATTAAAAATTGAGTTGGAAGCATTTTAGGCCACTGTGTGGAAGGCACACACCTACTGTCCAGATTGAGGTTCTCGTTTACAAGCATTATTTAGGGGGAAGAGGAGAGGTTTCCAAACTGCATTAGCTGCCAAAGGGATAATCCGCCTCCACCTGCCAGCAATGATGGAAATAGTGATGACTCCCTGCTCACCTGCACCAGGGAGTGAGACCGTTTCTTGCTGCACTGTAGGTGACCCTCTGAAGAAATAACACAAACCAAAGGAGACAGAGTGTGCAAGGAGGAAGGTCTGGGGACCGGGCAGGGAGGGAAAAGGGTGGATGATGGTGAGTGAGCCGTACCCGTCTTCTCTTCCTCCCCCTGCACAGTCAGTATGATGTGATCTGGGGAGCAGGAAGGATGGAGCCCCCCAGAGGTTGCCTCCTGCACGAGAGCATTGCAGGTTCTTGACCTTCATTGTCTGCTTTCTGTGTGGGGTCCCTTGTGAGATTGGAGGCATTCTGGGTCTTGGGAGCATTTCATGGATGGCAACAGACGTGCCATTAAAAGGCTGCGTAGTGGCATGGGACAAAGACTGAAGGAGGTAGGAACCAGCAGGCCTGGGCTCTGGTTATGAATCTACCCTGGCTTCCTCTCTGATCTGGGCACAGCAAGCCCTCGCTTGGGGCTCTCAGTGTTCAATGCACCTGGGGGTGGAGAGGTAGGAGATGAGGAGGCCCCGGACATTCTGGTGCCTGTGATGAGCCCTTGTTTTCTCTGTAGCATCATCGTACAGTTAGGTCGGGTTATGACGGCTACTTTGCGAAGCCCGTGGAGGAGAGAGCAGAGGGAGATGCAGGGAGAGTGTGTTACTCTGTTTTGCGTTGCTATAATGGTTCACCCGAGACTAGGTAATTTATAAAGAAAGGAGGTTGATTTGGCTCATAGTTCTGCAGGCTACACAAGCATCATGCCAGCATCTGACTCTGGTGAGGGCGTCAGGGAGCTTCAATCAAGGCAGAAGGCGAAGAGGGGCAGGCGTGTCACATGGCGAGAGAAGGAGCCAGAGTGGGACGAGGTGGCGCCAGGCTCCTTTAGGCAGCGGCTCTCACATGAACTAAGAAAGCAAGGGCTCACTCATTATCTCAGGAGGACACCAAGCCATTCATGAGGGATCTGCTCCCCACCAGGCCCCACCTCCACCACTAGGGATCGAATTTCAACATGAGATTTGGAGGGGCAAAACATCCAAACCATATCAGAAATGCCAGGGTCCGCCACTTACATAGTTCAGGGGTACCATTTCTGGAGTCAGAAGATGAATGGATTGACCCTGGGAGTAGGGCCTCTTCTAGGGCCAGCTCTGTGCCAAAAAGGAGATATGAAGATAAACAGGACGTGGTCTCGGTCTTCAAGGAGCCAGCAGTCTAGCGGAGGGGGCAGACACATGCATGGCTAGAGTTAATGGGATACAGGCAGAACAGGGACAGAAACACCTATGTGGGACCAGGGGGACAGGTGCCTGGCTGGCCTGCGCAGACTGGAGAGGGCTTCTCAATGGGGGGGGGTGATGTCTGAACCAAATCCGCTTCAGCATAAGCTCCCTTTGAATACGCTGACTCTTCGTAGATATCACAGGGCACCCACCTTGTTTGCAAGGTGCTATGGGGAATACAAGGTAGTGCAAGGTATTTTTTCACAAACTGCCTCCAACTTTGCTAAACCTGACTGAGCTTTCTTCACACCAAGACCAAGACGATTTCAGAAGTATCTGCGCCAAACGTAACTTCTGTCCTTCTGACTGTTCTAGGGCTGATGTTTAATTTTATGGCAAGCAGGTCATTCATGGTTTCAGATTAATGGATCAATTCATATTGTAATACTTTATTGACGTATTGTCCTTGTTGCTTGCACCACTCCTTTCTTGATAAGACCACCACTGCCACCCTCATCCTCCTCCTTCCTGGTTACACTTATTAACACAAGTGGATTATGGACCCGCAGAAACTGTAAGAGAGAGGCTTTTAAAACTAAAATTCTCCTCCTCAGTTAGTGTGGTGTCTGAAACAAAACAAAACAAAACCCCAAATTCTCAGAGTGTCCCTGTCCCCAAGAAATCATGGGTCAGAAAGAATTTGAATGCATAAAAAGTATTTCACAGCATTTAACATAAAAATTAATAACAAAAACTTTTAGCAAGTTAAGAATAGAAGGGCCCTTTCTTAATCTGATCAAAGGTAACTATCAAACATCTGCAGCACAGGGAAATGCAAATTATAACAATAAGATACAGGACAAACCCACCCTACTGGCTAAAATGTGAAAAGACTGAGGATGCCAAAAGTTGGCAAAGTTGGGGAACAACAGGAAGCATCATACATTCTGAATGGGATGTGAAATAGTATAAACAATTTGGAAAAATATCTGGCAGGTTCATATAATTCAACTGAATATATAATGTATCTACCCTATGACCCAGCAATTCCTGTCTTGGACATTTACCAAGAGAAATGAAAACATATGTTCACAAAAAGACGTGTATAAGAATGTTATTGGTAGTTTTACTCATAATAACTGAAAACAGGAAGCAACTCAGGTATTTACCAACAGGTGAATGGGTACACACAGTCATTCCATGGAATACTACTCAGCAATGAAAAGAAACCAATGACTGCCACATGCCACAGGTGGGGGAATCTCAGAAACAGCACGCTGAGTGCACAATGCCAGACACCAAAGAGTACATATTATATGTTTCATTTATGTGAACTTCTAGATTAGGCAAAACTAATCTATGGCACAAAACAATCCTAACAATGGTTGTCTCTGTTGTGGGTGGTGGTGTCTGTAATTTGCTGGGAGTGGATATGAAATAACTTTTTTGGGTTTTTACTACGTCTTATACCTTGACAGATGCTTGAGTTACACAGGAATGTGCATTCGTCAAAATTCATCCCCACGATGCATTTGAAATCTGTGGATTTCACTCTGTAAATTTTACCTCAACACCCCCCACAAAAACGCTACAAACAAATATTAATTAACCTTTGGATTAACTTTAGTTAATATTATGTCTGCAGAAGTGTACTAGTATCTGGGATTTACTTGGAAAAGCATCAAAGAATACAATGGATGAATGAATGCATAGAAGGGTGGCTGGATGGAAGTTATAAGACAGAGCAAATAAAGCGAAATGTTAGTTGTAGAATCTAGGGCATGGGAACAAGTGTTTTTTCCATAAAATTCTTTTAGCTTTTCTGTATGTTTGATAGTTTTCACAATACAATTTTGGAGGAAAACTAAGCAATATGCCTTTCATGGATTCATACATATCTGGTAAAACTAGGTTCATACATAGCTAGATATCATACATATCTAGATTCATACATATCTGGTAAAAATGTGGGAATTATAAGCACAAGGATCAGGATAGTGGCTGCCCTTGGGTCAGCCTTGCTGTGGGTGGGGCTCAAAGAAGTGCCCCCAGTGGCCTTGTGTGGAATGTTCTAGTTCCCAAGTTGAGGGGTGAGGTGGGGGTGGGTTAGTGAATCTTTTTCATTTAAACTTTGTAATTTACATATACAGAACGTATATCTTTGTATGTATTAAGTATTACATAATAAAAATTTTTAAAAAATCATAAGGCTCGGAAGATTTTTTTAAAGGAAATAATGAGGTCTTAGAGGTAGGGCAGTTCTGGTTTTAATAGGCTTTTTGGTAGCCCCTCTAGAAGGGGCTGCCTTTCATACCCAGGGTGAGCTGGAGTTCAGGGGAATTTGACTTTATTTGGTTGCAAAAATTCAAAGTGATGGGTATCTTCGGTATGCTTGTTTTTAAATGTAAGTGGACAAACATATAAATGAGTACAGCTCAATTTATTCAAACTCTGATAACGCAAACCTCAAATCCAGTCACCTTCCCTCCTAACTGTCACTTTCTACTTCTCCAACCAAAACAGAAGACAGGAAGCCAGATTGTCCCCAGCCACACCCCTCCTTGTGTGCCCCTCCCGCTGGCTCTGCCTTGGAAAGATGAGGGTGGCCCATCTGTTCTCCACTCCCTGAGCTCTGGACCCCACCATCCTCTCCTGTCTACCCTCTGGATGGATGGCAGGGACCGCCTCGCCTCTCTGTGCCTACTTCATCACAGCTCTGGGAAGGTCAGGTGGTGCCTGGCCCACAGTGCAATTCAGTAACTATGACCCATTAGCTGTTATTCTTAATGACCCAACTCTCCCCGTCATACCTCCTTTCTGTATCTGTAACTTAGCTCTCACTCCCCACCCCCAAATGTCTTGAAATTGTCTTGCGGTGGGCGTCTCCACTCACCCCTGAAAGGGCCCCCACCAGCGACCTCCTGGCTGCCGTTGGGTGTTGCTCCGTCCTTGTGTCTCCAGATGTCTTGGCAGCACTGACTGGATGCCCTGAGCCATGTTCTGTTCCTGAGACAGACTCTTCCCTTGGCCCCAGGACGGTGCACTGGTTCTCCGCTGTCTCCCTGACCCACCTTCCCGCTCATCTCTGCAAGCTCCCATTCCCTAGGCTCACCCTGAAATATATGGACCCTCGAGATTCAGTCCAAGGCTCTCTGCTTTCCTTACGTTAAAAACTTTCCTTGAGAAATTTCATCTCCCTTTATGGTGTTGGTTTCAGTGATGACATCCTACTCTTCATATAGCCTAGGCAGGACCGAATTTTGGAGGAGTGACCCCTGTGACTGCTGGACACCTCCACCTGGGTACTCCATGCGCATTCCCCCTCCCCCAAAATGTGCTGCTCCTGGGCTCTCTCTCAGCACATGGCCCTGTCATTTGAGTTCCCCTGTCCCTCAGCTCCCATGCCCAATCAGTCACCACTTGTATCAACTCCATCCCTGAATACCTGGAGTTAAATTCTCTCTCCATCCTTTTCCGCCTGTCCTAGTGCAGGGTTCCATTATCTCTTTCCTGAGTTTCTGCAAAGGCCTCTTCCTCTTCTCCCTGTTCCCTCTCTTGCCCTCTTTCAATTCATTCTCTAGATCGCAATTCTAATCATGATATTCTCCTGAAGACATTTCAGTGCCTTTCTGCTACTCTTGAACAAGATCTAAACTGCTGAATTTGGCCCACAAGGCAGCGCCTGGCCTGGCCTGACCTCTCCTCCCTCCCTCCTTTCTGCCTCTCAGGTGCTCTGACCACTGTGCACCCTTCCCCTGCTGAGTCCTTGTCTCTCTCCAGGTGACCCTCCTTCGCCACTCCTTTCCCCACGGTAGCTCCTACTCATCCTCCAGGGCTCATCTTAGCTGTCACGTCCTGGGAGGCCTTCTCTGATCTCCTTCCTCCCGTCATGCAAAGGATACGTGTTGAGGGCCCGCTCCACCTGGGCACTGGGGACAGAGTGCTGGCACAGACAGGTGAGGTTCTGTGCTCAGGGAGCTGACAGCCACCGGGGAAGACAGCCACTAAGGGGTGAGCAATTGATCCGACAGGTCCCGATAGTGCAAGAGCATGAAGAAAATGGGACGAGGTGACACAGTGTAAAGTTTACCATGTATGTTTCTCTGTGTCGGCCACATCACACACCATACCCCTGGTGACATTCAGGCTGAAGAAACCAGCCATGCAAAGGTCCGAGGGAAGGAAGGCCAGACAGAAGGAGCATGCAAAATGCCATGAGGGCGGTTTCTTGATATGATAAAGGAATGGAAAGCAGGCTGGGATTTCTGGAATGTGGCGGGAACAGGAGAAAGCAGGGAGGTGTCAGGTCCCAGTGGCGACTGGAGCAAGGCCGTGCATAGTCTCATAGGTCACAGTAAGTGAAAGGTTGAATGACCCAAAGGACATATTTCACACACAGGCTATGTGGGAGCAACATGGCTGGTTTATTCACCCGGGTGCAGGTGGGCTGAGTCTGAAAAGAGAGTCAGCACAGAAGGGGGTGTAGTGAGGGTTTTTATAAACGGGGATAGCCGACCCCCTCCCACCAGCCCTGTTCAGTTCTTTGTTCCTGGGCCAAACTGGCAGGTGAAGAATTGCTTCCTCCTACATGCAGTTCGTGTATGGCAGAGGATGGTGGGCAGAACAGCTGTTTGTAGTAAATTCTTCTTCAAACAACCAACTCCTACAACCCCTTTGCCCAGTCACATCCTTCCTTCTGCTCTGGCATCGTCCTTATCGGGAGAGCTAGGGAGGGATTGCCTTCATCTCTATCAGGGAGGGAGGGGGAGGAATGCCGGCTGCAGCTGTCTGTTAGATCTACTAAGTCCGGGGACTCCCCAGACTCCTGCGGCTATTGTTTTACAAACCTAAGTTTTGCATTAACCACATTCTGTCCTGTACATACTTTTTGGGTTCCCACCTGGAACAAACCTAACAGTAAGAAGTTTGGATTTTATTGAGGGTTTTAACCAAGAGGGTGCTACAGCGAGACATAATTCACAATGCCATTTAAAGTGTACAATTTGATGGGTTTTAGTACATTCACAGAGTTGAGGGAGAGAGGACAGTAAGCAGTCATAGCGGAACTCCTTCATAAACTTGGCTGTGAGGAGGCCGGAGACACAGGTGCCTCCTACAATGGGTGTGAACTCAGGACGATTTCCTAAGACGGAGGGGCCAGAGTATGCTTAAATTCTGATGGAACTCACCATTAGAGAGGCAGAAGCCGATAATTCAGGGGAGAATGGATGGTTGCTGGAGAAAAGTCCCTGAGGGAGTGAGGGGACAGACGCAGAGGCCAGGGGGACAGTGGCCTTGGAGAGGAGCAGGGACAGTTCTCTCCCATGAGGGGAAGACGGCAGGCGCAGGCAGGCAGCGCTGCAGGAAGGACGTGGGCCGTGGAGGGGGAGCCTGAGTTCCTCTGCGACCCACCACGCCGCTTCCTCAGGGAGATGTCACACCAAGGCACCATCCGGTGAGGCTGGATATTTAGGCGGGAGAAGGTGTGGCCTGGTCATCCCGGAGTGTGGCCGAGCGGCTTACAGGGAACGGAGGTGGGTCTCCGCTCATGAGCTGTCTGTCCTGGGCCCCATGGGCAGAGCGGCCGGGACGTCCCAGAAACGCTGCTCCGTTTCGTGGTCTGGATGCAGGAGTGGAGACAGCGCTGCCCTCCCTCCCTCCCTTCCCGCCCCCCACCGCACCTGCCTACTGGAGTCTGGGGGCGACAGTGGTTGGGGAGGGACAGGCAGTGGGCGGAATGGCACCAGCTTCAGGGAGTTTTGAAGGAGGAAGTAGGAAAAATACTTTGGCATCAGTACTAGGGAACCAGGAGGGCACCAACTTTACCCCCAGGCTCTGTGATACTTGGGGTGTGGGAGGAAAAGTGGCATTTGGGAGGGCCCAGGGGGACAGGGTCCTTGGGAACTGGCGGGTTTGGTCTGGGCCAGACCGCAAAGCAGGTTGAGGATGGGCTGTTGATGGTCGTCTGCGAGACCCAAAGGGACACAGTCGAAGGATTTGGGAGGGCAGCGGGAACAGGCTGCCGGGGAAATAATGCCTGAGTAAGAAGTCCCCATCTGTGCCGTCAGCGCCTGCCATGTCCCCACGAGGCTCCACGGTGAGTATGGCGGAGCTGCCCCCGGCCCAGACTGTGCACGCTGTGTTACCGGGAGCAGGTCGTTTGTACTCGCTGCTGCCTCTGCAGCTCCTGGCACAGCTCTTAGCACCTAGTATGTGCTCAGTAACATTTGCTGAATGGGTGAGAGAATGGGCGTCTTCCTACGATGCCGTTACAGTGCAAGGACAGCAGCTAGTGGGGTTCCTGGGAGAAGGGTACATGAGTCGAAGGCTTCTGCCTTCCCCACTGCTTGAGCTCCTTCTCCTCCCGACCCTAGAGTAGAAGTCAAGTCCGCCCTCCATTTTATCTCACAAGTTTTAGTAAATAACAAGGCGTAAGATATGACTTAGAGCTGCTGGGATCCCACAGGCCCCAGCTGGCCCCATTACTAGCTATTTGGAAGTTGAGGCAGACAGATTGGATTGGGTTGTTGAAGGAGTTTGCCAGTTTGTGGTGGGAATTGAGTTGAATTTATTATCATTTTTGCCAGCAGCCCTTTGCCAAATATTTATTTAATCTGAGGATTCTAGAGGATGCTAGGGGTTTGACAGGCAGGCAGCTGATGCCAGCATGGCCTGTGTTTGGGCTGGCATCCCTCACTCGGCCTGGTGCTTTATTAATTCTGAAGCTGTGGCGCCTTGCAACACGTGGCAGCCAGAGTCTTGGGGTCTCTGTCTGTGCCCAGGACTGGCCCGTCCTGTCGCTGCGGAGCTGGGCATCAGGTCAGATCTCACAGGGAGTGCTGAACTCACACTTGCACCTTCGGAAGCCAGGGAGAAATAGAAATGAACAGATCGTTTGAAAATTCAAATTATTTGTTCCTTGTTTTTGCAGCATCTCAGCCAGTAAGGTTTATTTCACCTTTGTAAAGGATGATTAATCGAACTAAGAGAAGAGCCCTCTCTATTTGTGGGGTAGTATTTAGGGCAGTGTGGTTATTGGAAAACCAAGAGAAATGATGCAGACAACTATGCCTTTTTTGTTTCCCGTTTCAATGGCAAAACCGTCTATAACAGCATTGTTCTTTGTAGGAGTATCCTACATGAAAAAGCTCATCCCTTCGTCCCTTTTGGAGCTGTCACTTTTCCTTATGAGAAAGTGTTTGAAAAAGCTGCTTAGGTACAATATAGTCAAAAAGTGTTGAAAGTATGACAATAATACAGTACCCATCACTGGCTAAAAAGAAATATCTATTTTTAAAAAGAAAACTAAATCAGAGTTGGCCAAATCACTTAAAACTGGTAAAGATTACAAAATTACCCTAGGATGGATAAAAGTCATCAATGTATAAACTAGTGATTGGAGATCTTTATTTAAATGGATTATTTACTTCATAGTACGATACCTACGGACAAGTACAGAAAATAATACAATGTATACCTGTTTGCCTAACACCCGGCTTTATCAAATCTCATCCTTTGCCCCATTTAATTTGATGTTTTAAAAAAGAAATAAAACATAATGTGCACTTAGACATATTGATCCAACTTCCCTCCCTCCTGTCCTCATGAATGGTGTGTTTCATTCTCATGTATATTTTTCATTCCAGTGTATTTTTTATTTTTTATGTTTTTATTGCATATTAATGAATTCATTAACAATACATAGCATTGTTTTACAGATTATAAAACTTTATATAAATGAGACCATCCAATATCCTCTTGCGACATTGTGCTTAAGTGTTATCCTTACTGATGTATGTGTGTATATGATACGTATCGTCTATCTTATATGTAGACACATATATAAATATATCATCACAAGACATATATATATTTCTAGTTGACATATTTTAACTGCTGTATGAAATTTTATTGCACTGATATTTATGTGCTACTGTTTTTCAAAGGGGTGTGTTTATTTAGATACTCTCATGTTCCTAAAGTGGAACTGCTTGGTGATAGAGTGCATGCATCTTGAGCAAGTGTCAAATTATTCTCCAAAATGATAGGATTGCTTTATGCTTCCAACTCCCAGTGTGTGATAGTTCCCCTTTCTTCACATCTCATCATGGACTTCAAACTTTTTGCCCATCTGAAGATTGGGAAATATCTCAGTACTATCTTAACATCTACTGTCCTTGCTACCAGCCAGGTTGAGCTGCTTCTCACATGGGATTATTGGCCATTTGGGTGTCTTCTTCCTGAATTACCTGTTCTTTTCCTTTGTCCATTCCCCCTTCCCCATTAGACTGTTTGTCTTTTAGTTATTGATCGATTAGCAGGGATTCTTTTTTTTATTCAAAATATTAGGAAGGATACCTTGTATAATACTTAAGTTGAAGGTTCAGTGTGCCCGTCACCATAATAGTGTTCATTGTACCCGATAGTTTTTACCCCTCATCCTCCTCCCACCCCCTCTTCTTGGTTACCTTTTGTCCTTTTCATCTCTTTGTGCCCGCATGTGCCCATTGTTTAGCTCCCAAATATTACTGACTACTTGTGCTGTTTGTTTTTTCATTCCTGAGACACTTCACTTAGGATGAGGATCCACATTGCTGCAAATGACATTATTTTATTCCTATTTATGGCTGAGTGGTACTCCATGGTATATATGTACCACATTTTCTTGATCTACTCATGACTTGATGGGCACAGCTTTGATTTGCAGGCATTCTCTGTATTTTCTAGATACTGATCTTGTGTCAGCAGTCTGTATTACAAATGTCTTATATATTTTGACACTTTTAAGAAAATATTCTTAATAGTGTCTTTGGCAGGTAGAAATTATTAATTTTGATGCAGGTTAATTTTATTAATCTTATTTTTTTGGTTAGTACTTTTTGTTCTTGTTT
This sequence comes from Lemur catta, assembly GCF_020740605.2. Classification (NCBI taxonomy): domain Eukaryota; kingdom Metazoa; phylum Chordata; class Mammalia; order Primates; family Lemuridae; genus Lemur; species Lemur catta. The sequence continues at coordinate 122,189,825 of NC_059130.1, read as the reverse complement.
AATAAATTTTTCTATATCCTAAACCAAAAATATTCTAAAAGTTTTAGGAGTTTGGCTTTCACATTTCAGTTTTAATCTATCTGGAATTCATTTTGTGTGGGAAAATTCTCATTTTTTCCCCCATGTTGAAAACCAGGTGTCCCCACACCATTTATTGAATGGGTCATCGCTTTCCAGTGATCTGCACATGTTAACTTCCCTATATGACTTCTGTCTTCTCTCAGGTTGTCTTATGTGTGTAGGTGTGTTTCACGGCTTCTTATCTTATCATTACAGTGGTCAGTTGTCTATTCTTATCTCAGCAAATCATCATCTTAATTGCTGTTATTTACACAGCTTTTAAATAAGTCTTAATAAGTGGTAGATCACTTTCTACACCCCCACACTTTATATTAATATGTAACTTACGTTCTTCAGTTTAATTCTTCTTGGCCTTTGCTGTCCATGAACTTTATGGAAGATAATCTTGTCAATTTTGTCAAGTTCCTGTGGAGATTTTGATTGGAATTATATTAATCTATTTACCACTTTGGTGAGAATTGATGTTTTCATGAGACTGAGCCTTCCATCTTTGAACATGGTATACCTCTGCATATATTTAGGCCATCTTTAATATATTTCCATAAAGTTTTATGTTTTACTCATAAATGTATTCATAGGATAAATCCTAAGAATTTATTTGTAGAAATTAGATTTTTAAATTGTAATTATAAGTGGTATCTTTTTAATTATATTTTCTGCTTATTGCTGTCATATAGAAATTAATTTATTTTTTGTATGTTGACCTTATATCTAGCCACTTTGGTAAAATCTTTTAATTTAATACTTTGCCTCTAAGTTCTTTGAGTTCTTCATAGATAATCACATTGTCTGTGAATACCGAGAGTGTTCTTCTTTGCTTTTCAAACCTTACAGCTTTTATTTCTTGTTCTTACATCGCTGTGCAGACTAGAACTTGTTGAGTAGAAATGGTAGTAGAAACTCTTGTCTCATGGCTGATGGTCAATAGTGATGTTTGCTGTAGGGGTTTTGTTTGTTTTATTTTGTTATTAATAGTATAATATAAATTCTTTATTAGGTCAAGGAAATGTTCTCCTATTCCTAGTTTGCTAAGAATTATTTTTTATCACAAATGGATGTTTAATATTATTGAATACTTTTAATGCTCCCATTAAGAATTATCATATAGTTTTTCTCCTATAATCTGTTAGTATCATGAGTTATATTTATTTTATAATGTTAATATAACTCTGTAATCCTAGGATAAACCCAACATATTCAGGATGTATTATTGTTTTTATACATTGCTGGATTTAGTGCTCTAAGATTTTGCTTGGGAATTTCATGTCTATGCTCCTGATGCATATTGGCCTCTGTGTATCTTTTCTCATGACATTCTTGTCAGGCTTGGTATCGGACATGACTTTGAGGCTGTGGAATAATTATTCTCTGGAATGATTTGTGTAAGATTGGGATTATTTTTTACCTGAATATTTACTAGAATTATTTAAATGTTACTACCATCTGGGCCTGGTATTTTTATCGCCTGTTTCCATTTTTTGTGTGTGTTTTTACAAGAATAGTTGGGTTTCTGGATTTTCTTAAGACAATTTTGATAAATTTATTTTCTTGGAATTTGTCCATTTCATTTAAACTTCCAATTTATTGTCCTGATATGATAATAGGAACTCTTGTCTCATGTCTGATAATACAGGAGACTCTGCTAATGTTTCATGGTTAATAGGGATGTTTGCTGTAGGGGTTTTTGTTTGTTTGTTTATTTTGTTAGTATAATATGAATTCTTTATTAGGTCAAGGCAGTGTTCTCCTTGACCTAAGTTATTGTCTCAATAACTTTTTAAACTTTGAAGTTTCTCTTTTCACTCCTAATATTATCCTTTTTTCATCAGAATTTTGTCAATTGTATTGTTCTTTTCAAAGAACCATCTTTTGACTTTATTGGTCATATTTATGTCATATTTGTTTTCTGTTTCATGGATTTCTTCTTTATGTTTATCTCCTATGTTCTTTGAGTTTATTCTACTTTCCTTCTAATGTCTTTAGTTGGAAGATTGGCTCATCAATTTTTAGCTTTCTCTCTTTTCCATGTAAACATTTAAAGTAACAAATTTCTCTCTAAATATGTTTTAGCTGTGTTCCATGTTTTAACATGTAGTATTTCAATTGTCCTTCAGTTCAAAATATTTCATAACTTCCATTGTGATTTCTTTTTTGAGTTGCTTAAAACTGATTTCTTTATTTCCAAACATACAGGTTTCTTCTAGAATCTTTTTTTGTTTCTAATTTATAATTTAATAGCTTTCTAGTTCACTTCATTGTTATTTGGATGTCATGATCTGTATGATGCTAGCACTTTCGAAATTTTTGAGACTCAGTATTGGTTCCAGCAAATACAGAACACGGAATATTCTCCATTTAGTGGGTACAGTGTTCTAAATGTGTTTGTTGAATCAAGCTTGTTAATGTGTCACTCTAATTTTCTTTATCATTACTGATTCTGGTTTTTGTTTGATCGCTGCATTACTGAGAGAGGTATGCTAAAAATCTCCCCCTGTAGTGGTGCATTTGTCAGTTTCTCCTTGTCTTTCCGTCAAAGCTTTCCTTGATTGACCACTTCACTTCCTGATAAATTTGTTTCCAACCTGTTCTCCTGGAACTTAGGGGAAAATACAGCTTGTTCCTTGTTCCATTCATCCAGTGGCTGGTTCAGGAAAGACTGGAGTCACATTTGTCATTTTCAGCAGCAGTGGGCTGTTAAGAAAACATTCAGTTGTGTTAATGCGGAAACATGGCTCCACACGTTTAGGGCTCCATTGGCTATGCCCGTGCTGTTCCTCTGCCCAAATGCCTTTAACTCCTCGTTTTTCTTGGGCCTTTGTCCACTGGTAGCTTTTTCTCTTTCAAGCTCTGCTCAAAGGTCCTCTCCTATTACGGCTGTTTGTTTCTCCTTCTGCCTCGTCTGGGATCACGGGGCTGACCCTGAGCCAGTGAGCAGCAAGTATCCATTGCACTGAAGTAGTCTCTGCCTTGAGGAACTCCTTTCCATGAATTATTCCTCCTCCCACCACCAAAACCATCCTTTAAGGCATTTTTTTAATTGAGGCAAAATTCACATCACATAAAATTAACCATTTGAAAGTATACAATTAATTGAGTGGCATTTAGTACATTCATAGTGTTGTGCAACCACCCCTACCTAGTTCCAAAACACTTTCATCAGCCCAAAGTAAAACCCTCTACCTTTCTGGCAGTCGCTCCCCACTGCCCCCCAACACACCGTCCATTGCCCCAGCTCCTGGCAGCTGCTAATCTACTTTCTGTGTCCACGGATTTGCCTATTCTGGATCTTTCATACAAATGGAATCACACAACGTGTGACTTTATGTGCCTTCCTTCTTTCACATAGCATAAGATTTTGAGGTTCATCCACATCGTAGCAGGTGCCAGTGCTTCACCCTTTTGCAGTGGAATGACAGTCCCTGTGCAGATGGGCGCGTCTTGCTTGCCCATTCCTCCCCTGGACGTTTGGGGCATTCCCCATCCCTATCCCAGTTTTTCTTTCCTCCCCTTCAGCCCCACTGTCAACATTTTGTTTTTCGCCGTGGCATTGCCATGGTGGTCAGCAAGGCAGCAGGGTGTGGAGGGAGCTGATAGGCACAGAGAGCCGATTCCTGTGCCCACGTCTGGTGAGGGAGGCCCAGCCTGAGCACTCTACTTATCTTTAAACAACTGCCTCACCAGGCAGCTGCACCTCCCAGCCAGCCTGATGTTCTCATTCTTGCCAGGTCTTCCCTGGGGAGACAGGAGGACACTTGTACTCGGCAGCAAGAAGGACATTTGCTTCCTGGGCCTGCGCCCGTGAGCGGCTGGCATCCCCGGGGCCCTGGGCAGTGAGGTGTGAGGGACAGTGACGCAAATGCACCAGCTCCTCTCCCAGCGGGTCTTTGCAGACTCTCTGTCTGCGATCCCCTAGGTTTGGAGCAGCCAAGTGTTTAATGATCTCTGCACCAGCAATTTTAGGCTCTGAGAGCTAAAATTAGATTCCCTCCCTGGTGCCTCGGGGAGGACAGGCCAGCTCTGTCCATCCATCCCGTGCCAAAGTGTGGCTGGTGACAGCCCGTGCAGGGGCGCAGGGGCAAGGCCCAGATCAAGAGCTGTGGACATTGCCTCCCTTGTGTCCCCTTCAGCTGTGTCATCCTCAGAGGAGGCAGAAGCATTTTGCTGCCCTCTGTCCGTCTGAGAGTCTACCTGTCTGTGTTTGAGCACCAGCTTCACCTCTTCTCAGTCCTGTGGCCTGAGGCACATTCTCCAAAATGGGGACCAGTGGGAGGTGTAGGGAGGAACACAAAGGTAGGCTTTCCTTCCTATAAAACCCGCAAAACCCCGCAGAACTCAGCATGGCCCAGTGGACCCCAGCAGAACTTAGTGGGACCCAGAAGGGCCCAGCAGGACCAGAGGAACTCAGTGAAACCACAGCCTTCACTGTGGTTACCTTGGTCTCCGAGGTTTCCCACCCCCACCCTTCAAAATGCCTGAGTACCTTTCCTTGTTACTGTGACCCTCAAACCCCGAATCAGTTCAAACTTGAGCTACTCTGCTCCTCCCCACACCTCCCACCTGTCCTGAGGACAAATAGCCCGTAGGGAGCAGCGCGGAGAAGGCTCTGCGGGCTCCATCCCCTGCAGGAGCAGCCCTGTCAGGCCGTGAAAATGGTTGTATTATTCTTCTGCAGAACTTATTAGATTAGAAACTTAGTAAAAACAGCCCCAGCTGCAACCGCTATACATAGTCACTATCAACAAGGAAAATTTATGCTTTAAAAATAAAAAGAAACGCAAGTGCATTAGTCAGAGTGAGGAAGTGTTCACGGAAAAGGTTTGTTCTCCAAGTAAACAGCCACCACGGAATTGTAATCAAATTTCTTAATTATTTCTATAAATCTTGGGTACATAAAAATACACAAGGCCCTTTTTCAAAAAGTCACTGTTTACAAGTGCCTTGGATGAGGGAAGAGGTAACCCAGACAGCGCCTGTGTGACTGGAAGATTCCAGAAGGGGTGAAGCCATGAGACGGGGGCTGAGACCAGTGGTGTGAGGAGGGTGCTGTTCACCCACGAGCCTACTGAGGACACCTGGCCAGAGGCTTGGGGGCTGCTTCTGAGGGGTGACAAGAAAGCCACATTCAGGGCAGATGGGGAGAAGACCTTTGGCCCCAGTCTGAGGAGTCTGGCTTTCCCCGGCCGGGAGAGGCCCTGGGCAGGCAGGAGGAAGGCTGGGCCCTGCGCTCTGGGCACTGGGACGAGTTAGAGCTGCTCCCTGGGAGGGTGGGAAAAGCTGGGAATCGTCAGTGCCAAGCCCGGGCGGGCCAGAGGAGCCCTCCCAGTCCTCTTCAAGCAAGCGGCTGTGGGTCTTTCCCCAGGATTAATGTGAAGTTCTTCTCTAAACTATGTTAGAAATGATTTCGAAAATTAACAACTTAGAAAAGAATTCCGTAAGTTTTCCTGGTGTGCGTAAGAGAGAGTGAGAGTGCGAGGGACAGGCTCTGTGGCCCGCAGGGCCCAGGCACACACCAGGCACTTACAGGTGTCCAGGGGTTGTCTCCTGACCCTGTGGACACTCTGGGAAGGACAACAAACAGGGTCGTTGACATCAGCCATGGTGCTGCTGGCAGTCTCAGTGCCATGGAATGCATGACGAAGATGGACGTACAACAATAAAACAATAGAAATATTCTTTCTGTGCAAAAATGTCTGATACTGGCATTCTGTTCTTCTGTTTTCTGTTCTCCCACAACCTGCTTAGCTCTTCAAGAAAGCCAGATAGAGTATCTTGTTTGAACAGTTGGCCACACGCTCGCATGATAACACAATTCCATTAAAATGTTCATACATTCAGCAGAAAGGCACCCCGCCAAATGCTCTATGTGTTGTACTAAGCCGTAATCAGAACTAAAGTACGGAATCCCAGCATTTTCCAAAATGTGCTTTTCTTCTTGACAGCCGAGTGCAGGAGCTGCATGGTGGGCAGGTGTTGGGAGGGGCAGGTGACTGCCCAGCTAACCCTGAGGTCAAAACCCTGTAGCCACCCCCAGCCACTGGAAGTGGGGTGTGTCCTGGGGTTGGCTCTTCACTGAGTGGGACTCCAAGTGGATGGAACACCGCCTTTGTGCAAAGCCCAGTTTCTGGCCAGGGTCTTCTCCTTCCCACCCTCTGGGCAGCAGACAGCTGAGGGGAGCAGGCACAGTCCCTTGAGCCCCTGGCCATTGCAGGTCCTGGACTGGCAGGTTCTGCTGAATGCCGGCGGGGTTTCTGGAAAGCTCCTTCCCGCCAAGGAACACTGTGAGTTCACAGATAAGTAATTTTCACTGTCATTGATCTTATCAGTCATTCCCCACACTTCCCCAGATGATCTCTAGGCAAACCCTGAAATGTGTCAGGAAAGCTGCTCCCTGGGGAGGGCCTGGCCTTGGGTGTGTGTGCCCTGCTTTTTCCATTCTGACCTCAGGTTCCTCCTCTTTGGAAATGGGGTGGGCTGGGGCTGGATGTCTCTCGTTCACATGGAGATGATGGGATCTTGGGTCATGTGATGAGCCGCCCTGCTGCCTTTGCCAGATCTGAGTTTTGCAGCAAGGACTGTCTTAAAGTGAGGGGCACTTGGCACTGCAGGTGGATCTTTCTGCCCCGGCAGGAGGGTGGGTGCAGAGGCAAAACCGAAGGGAAGAAAAACCCAAATTCAGGGCATTTGGAGCTCTGTGGGGACTAAGAAGCCCTGGGTGGCTGGGGAACGGGGGTGGCAGGCAGGCTGCCAACTCCTTCCACTTGGCGGCCTCACAGAGGGAGGGGCCTCGTCCAAGGGAATGAGCTTTTGTCCTTGCCCACAGGGTCACGTGTAGGGTGTCCCTCAGAGTCAAGGCCTATAGATGCTGGAGTCCAGCTGCTCCTTGAGGCCAGACATTCTCGCTCCCGCTCAGCTGCTTCTGACCTGCTAGCTCATTAGTGCCTTTTCCTCATTGGCTGGGATCAGCGATGGCCACAGACAGACCGAGGGCGTTAGAAGCGCTGCTGGATGGATTTTACCATGTATTTAACCAAGACATTTTTAGAACAGTAGATGAACTGGGAGGCAGTATAGTACAGTGACAAAAGTGTGACTCATAGCAGTGGTCAGGCCACCCACTGGCTGTGCCCTCTCGGGCAGGCCTTTGACGGGGGTCCCAGGGAAGACATAGCTGTGGGCCTGGCCTGGAAGCAGCAAGCCACTGTCTGTTGGGCAGAGTGAGCCGCACAGCCTGACTGCAGAGGGGATGGAAAATACAGTTTAGAAATGTGCCCAGGACGAAGAGGAAAACACGTTGGTCAGCATCTGCACAACCGGGTAGCTGGGGTGGGCCAAGGCTAAGCTAGGTGCTCCAGGCCCCTCCCACACACCCAGGCCCCTCCCACACACCAAGGCCCCCATACACTGAGGCCCCTCCCCCACACCCGGGCCCTTCCCGCATGTCCAGGCCCCCCACACCGAGGCTCCTCCCACACCCTAAGGTTCCCGCACCAAGGCCCCTCCCACACACTGAGGCTCCTCCCACATGCCCAGGCCCCTCCCCCACGCCCAGGCTCCTCCCCCACACCCAGGCTCCTCCCCCATACTGAGGCCCCTCCTACATACCCAGACCCCTCCCCCACACCGAGGCCCCGCCTTCGCATCCACACGCCTCTTTTCCTGAGACGTTCCCTCTGAGGAGAAGGCTTGAACACGTCCAGAGAACAGGGTCTGTTCTCGTTCCAGGAGCTCTTGCTCCCCTCTGTGCCCCGGCCGCAGGAAAGGACCCCAGTCCCCGCCGGGCTGCGTCTCCGCTGCTACTGGAAAGGTTTGTGAGAGGTTATCTCCTGTTTGTGTCCCTGCCTTGATTTGTGTCTCCCGTGGCTGTTAGTTGCCTGCCGAATGAAGGCCAAGGCCGGCGTTTGCGCTCAGGTGGGAGACTTTACCTCGGGCCGCGTGCGCTGGGCGCGAACTAGCCTCGCGCCTCCCTGTGCACCTGGGCCGGCCCTGCCCTGCAGGCAGTGACGTCCGGCTGGTGCTCTGCATGTTACATCCTGATGTGACTCTTAGCCGGGCTGCAGGCCTTGGTTCCGAAATGCTCGCTATGCCCAGAGAGGGTGCCTGTCCACCTTGCCCTTCCTGCAGAAGGCGCTGTCTCCCGGTGGGCTGGGAGCGGGAAAGGGGGCTGTGGGGGAGTCGGAGAGCTCCCGGCTGTCCTGGAGGTGCCAACGCGGCCCTCCTCCGCCCCTTTGCCAGTGTGCCCTAACGCAGCTGAACACTGCATGGCGTCCGAAGCCAGAACCCAGGATTTCCCTGGGTCTTTGTTGTGTTAATCTTTTAAAAACACGATTGGATTGGAAGCGCCCATTTTCGGCAGCAGTAAGTTGCTTGCTAGTGGCTGTGGAGGAGCTGTCCAGGATGCCGGCTGAGTGAACGGGAACAGCCCCGGATCTGTGAATAGTTTCTGGAGCAATTGGTGCCCTCAGTGAGGAGCACCTGTACCGGAGCCCCAGGGTGTCTTCATGACCAAGGCAAAGCATCCCTGTGACCCTCTGTGGCCACTGCTCCCAAGTGCGTGAAAGGACAAAGGATGCTATGGATCGTGCCTTGCCCATAGCAGGTGCTCAATTAACACATTCAGGAAAAAAGGGGGCCAGTAGCAATTCAAAATATTTACATAGCAATTATGAATATCTATGCATGAAATTACACAGGGAACACTTTTATAAAGCAGAAAATACAAAAGGAACTAGGAGACTTAGATAAAAACACACTAATAATGGGAGATTTTAACATATCACACTCAGCACAAGGCAGATCAAGTGGGCAAAAACATAACAAGATAAGGTAAAGGTACATGTATATATGTATGTATTTATGCTACAATAATATAGAATATAACTTCTCAAGTGCACATAGAACATTTACAAAAATTTATCATATATTAGGTAAAAAAGAGAACTTCAGTAGGTTCTATAAAGTAGAAACATTACAAACAATACTCTCTGATTACAATGCACTAAAATTGGACATTATTAACAAAGACAAAAAGACACTATCATCTGGAAATGTAAAACCCCTTCCATTAATTCTTAGATGAAATGGGGAAAGGCAATTAAAAAACAAAAAGAAATAATCCTAATGGAAACACTACCTGCCAGAATTTATGAGATACATGTAAAGCAGTGATCAGAGGAAAGTTCACATCCCTAAACACTTCTACCAGTAAAAACAAAAAACAAAAAGAAAAGAAATGAACTAAATTTTTAGCCCAAAAGCTAGGAAAAGTAACACAAAGTAAAACAAAAGAAAGCACAAGTAATAATAAAAACAGAAAACAGTAAGGTAGAGAATAGAAACAGTAGGTCTAATTAACCCCCAAATCTAGTATTTCAAAACATTAACAAATGGACAAAACACTGGCTACTAATAAATGGAGAAAGCACAAATATTAATATATGAAATAAGAAATGACAAGGGAGATATAACCATTGAAACAGAAGAAATTGAAAAAATCTTAGGATATTATTTTGTAGACCTATAAAAATAAATATGAAAACCTAGCAAAATGTCGTACCAATTTTATATAGGAAGCCTAAATATACCAATTTCCATAAAAAATCTAGAAAAAGTCACAAAGGAACTACCCAAGAAAAATGTACCCAACCTAGATGGTTTCACCAGGGACTTTTATCAAACTTACAAAGACCAGATATTTTCCATTCTTTATGAATTGTTTCAGAGTATTGAAAATAAGGGAATACATTTTAATTCTTTTTTGAAAATAATTATTACATTGAAACCTGAATCTGAAAAGGCAAGTACAAAAATGAAATTGCAGAACAATATCACTTATAAATAGTGAAGTAAAAGTACTAAACAAATTATTCATAAACCAAATCCAATACCACATTAAGAAATTAATGCATCATAATCAAATGGTGTTTTTTCCCTAGGAATGCAAGGTTGGTTCAACATGAGGAAATCCATTAATATAATATACCATATTAATAGATCTAAGGAAAAAAGTCATATGGTTTTCTCCATATATGCTGAAAAGCCTTTGAAACAATTCAATACCTGTGTCTGATGTATCATGTAAGAAAATATGAATGGATGGGTACTTTTTTAATGTGATAAAATATTTTATGTGCCTGAATCCTGAAGTCAGGATCTTATTTGATGGGAAAACACTAGAGGCATTTCCACTAAGATCAGGAACAAGGCAAGGATATTCATTATTTCTACTACTATCCCACAACTGTACTGTAGATATTAGGAATTAGATAAGAGAAATCAGTTAGTGGCTTGAGTGCTAGAAAATAAAAATCAAAACTATCTCAATTTGTACATGATATGATAGTATACTGGGAAAACCCTAGGGAATCAAATAACAAAAGTAAATTAAAAAAAGAACTCATTAAGGTAGCAGGATAAAAAATTAGCATACAGAAATCAATAGCTTTCTTATACACAAATAAGAACAAGTTGTAGGACACAATAGCAACAAAGGAGATAAAATACTTAGGAATAAACTTAGCAAGATATGGGCAAAGCCCGTAAAAGGAAAACCTTTAAACACCTTTAAAAGACACAAAGGTAGTCTTGAACAAACAGAAAGATATCCTCTGATCTTGGACTGGTTGACTAAACATCATAAAAAAGCCAGTCCCAAGTTAATTTATGATTTTAACACAATCCCAGTGAAAATACCAATAAGCTTTTTTGTGGAGCTAGACAACTGATACTTAAGTTCATATTAAAAAAACAAATAAACATGCAACAACCATGATCACCCTGAAAATTAAAAGCTACTAAGGGGAATAGCTCTACCAGACATTAAAATGAACTTTAAATTCTCTATAATTAAAATAGTATGGTATGCATGAATAGTCAAAATAGCAGTAGAGTTGAATAGTAAGTCCTGAAATAGACCCAAGTACACACAGAAATTTAGTATATGGCAAGGTGGCATCTCAAATCACTGGGGCGGAGATTGACTTTTCAATATATTATGCTGGAACAATCAGGCAGCTCTTAGGAAGAAGATAAAATTAATTCATACACAAGAATAAACTCCAAATGGATCTGAGATCTAAATATAAAAAATGAAATCATAAAAGTACTAGAAGAAAACATGGGTGAATTTTTCTATAACATGGGTGTAGGGAAAGATTTTCTAACTATGAGTCAAAATCCATATGTAGTAGAAGTCAAGACTGGTGAGTCTGAGTACATAAAACTAAACACCTTTGACGTGACCAAAAAAACCCTATCATAAATACAGTCAAAATGCAAATGACTTTGTGGGAAAAAATATTTGCAACACAGATGTAAAGGGTTAAAATATCCCTGATATATGAAGAACTATTACAGCTAAGGAAGGGAGACCTTAATAGAAAAAATGGGCAGAAGATATGAAAGATAATTCACATCAAGGATATACAAAGGGCCTTTAAATGTATGAAAAGATGTTCATCTTCACTCATAATTAGAGAAATGCAAATGAAAATGACTCTGAGATATCATTTTTCACCTGTTGGGTTGGCAAAAATTAAAAAGCAAGGCTGTGAGGAGGCAGGCAATCTCATACATTGCTGGTGGGAATGCAAATGGGTACAACCCTTTTGAAGGGAAATTTGGCAATATTTATCACAACCACCTATGCCTTTACATTTTGACCCAAAAAAACCCACTTCTAGGAATTAACTCTGAAGATATACTTCAAACATATGAAAATATCCATACACAAGATAATTAATTGCAGAATTGTTTGTAATTCAAAAATATTGGAAACAACTTAAATATCCAAACACAGTGGAGTAGTTGAATGACTGTTGGTACATAACGCACAGTCCTAGCACAACAGAGTACTATGCAACAGTGAAAAAACAAGAGGAAGGTCTCTGTGAACTGACCAGGGTTGAATGCCAGGATGTACTGGTTAAGTGACAAAGGTGACATACAGAAGAGCATCTTTATGGGGGCATGGGGTGGCATGGAATGCAGATGAGCATGAGGAAACTTGGGGTGATGGTGGCAATAGTTGTCCATTATATGCTTTTATGAAAACTCATCAGACTATACCCTGATAGTAAATTTCATGGTATAAAAATTGTACTTTGTCTGGGCATGGTGGCTCATGCCTGTAATCCTAGCATTCTGGGAGGCCGAGGCGGGAGGATTGCTTAAGGTCTCTACTAAAAAAAAATAAAAAGAAATTAGCCAGACAACTAAAAATAGAAAAAACTAGCTGGGCGTAGTGGCACACACCTGTAGTCCCAGCTACTAGAGAGGCTGAGGCAGGAGAATCGCCTGGGCCCAGGAGTTTGAGGTTGCTGTGAGCTAGGCTGATGCTACGGCACTCTAGCCCCGGCAACAGAGCAAGACTCTGTCTCAAAAAAAAAAGAAGAAAAAGATTTTAAAAAATTTAAAACACATGCACAAAATTATACTTAAAGCTGTTAAAAGGACATCTTTAGTAGGCTACTTTTGTGTAATAAAGAAAGTAAAAGAAGAAAATGTGCACATATCTGTGTACTTTAGTAAAAAAGAAATATAGGAAGGGTGAATTAGAATCGCATGAGGTTGATAACTGATGGGGGTGGCTGGGAACAGGGTGGAAAGGGTAGAGAGTGAGATTTCTCTGAGTGTACCTGTTTGTGTCCTGTGGACATTAACAATCATGTCAATATTTCACAACTCAAGAAAAAGCATCAAGGGATAGAGCAAAGCCCAATGTAGATTAAAAACAGAAACAAACGAAAACAGCTGTATTTCAAATGGAAAATAAGCCCTGCTGACAGCTGGGGGCAGCCCCCCCCCAGTAACTTTTGGACTCAGGGTTTGGACCATACACTCTAAGGCTAATAACAAAAACAACTGTAAAGTAATGGTATGGCTACTCAAAGATTTGTTTTTTCAAGTGGTGTGGATTAGCAACTGAGATATTACTCTTTACATTCAAGATTGAAGAAGTACGTAAATGTCCTGTGAGTCACGAAACCATTTTTCTCCAAATTAGTGAAGGGAGTTACACGTATGGATAGGTGGAAGCCGGCCCTCGATGGGTGGTGTTGGATTGGAATGGGAGGTGTCAGTATGAACACACACACCCCCACAAGCGGGGAGAGGTCTAGAAATGTATACGCAGCTATTGATGTAGCTCTGTCTGCTGAGAGAGCCTGAAGCAATGGCATCCCAGTAGCAAACCTGGCACCCAGAGCTTGTTTCCTAAATAACTTTTCCACTAAAAGGTACCAGGGATCTCTGGAGATATGGCTAGTTCCAGGGTTGGGGCAGAGAAAGTACAAATGAGCCTGGATCAATTTGGACCAGAAAGTAAGGAAGGGCTCTAAGAATCAAGGAGGTGTGGTGAAAGACACAAGGGCCAGGCTCCCACTGGTCAGATCTGGAACAACTGAGCATCAGAATTAACATAAATAAGTGGGGAAGAAGGAAAACTGGTTCATTGTAGTAGATTGACAATGTAGAAGGAATTTACATAATCCCAACATATCTCCCCACAAAATTCTTAATTTCAAAGGTGAAATTACAGTTTTACAATGAAGGAATATGGTCGACACTACCTGAATCAAGGGATCAAAGTTAACACCATCAGTGCTGGGACAAGTAGTTATCGGGTGGCTCCGGTATGAAGCACCGAGGACACGGCGTCGTTTCTGTGGTGGTCTTGCCCAAACGTACAACCGGAATCTAATTAGGAGGAAACATCAGACAAATCTAAACCGAGGGTGGCTACAAAATAATTGGCCTGTACTCTAAGAAAAATGTCAAGGTCATGAAAGAAAAAAATACTGAGGAACTGTTCCAGATTAAAGAAAACTTAAGTGACACAAAAACTGGATGTTAGTGTGATGCTGGGTTGGATCCTGGACCTGACATGTTTGTGTTCTTTTCTTTTGCTCTAAAGGACATTATAGGACAATTGGTGAAATTTGAAGGTCTGCAGATTAGATGATAGTTTTATATTGATGTTAATGTTCTGCTTTTTAGGAAATATACAATGAATAGGCAAAGGGGTTTTGTGGCTTCAGCTTACTCTCAAACAGTCCAGAAATGATGTGTGTGGGGGGGTATATTTGTGTGTGTATGTCTGGAGGGAGGAGGGAGGGAGAAAGAGAGAGAGACAGAGAGAAGGGTTAAGGAAGCAAATGAGGTATATAGTAACATGTGGGGAATCTGAATGAAGGATATACAGGAATTATTTATACTATTTTTTGCAAATTTTCTATGTCTTAAAGTGTTTCAAAAGAAAAATCTATTAAAAGGCAGCTAATATAATATCCTTCTTAGTAGTGTTAGTGATTACATTAGATGATACATGTAAGTGCCAATGCTGGGATTTGGACACAGGAATTACCAATGGAGTGTCAGCTTTGATTATCAGCACGGTGATGGCTTGAGGGTGTGTATGATGCTGGCTCTGAGCTGACCTGTTGGAGGCATCCCTTTCTCACTGGGACATGATGGGTGGCAGCCTCATTTATGGCAAGAGCCCTGAGCTGAGAGTCAGGTGACCTGGGTTCTCACCAGCTCTGACACCCACCTGTGCTGTGACTGCAAGTTGGTAGTTCCCATTTATGCTTCATTTTTTTCTGTTTGGCGGGGGTGAGGGGTGGGGAAGCTCTTGATGGACCTCCTTTAGAGTGAGCTTCATTCATTCATTATTTAATTTATTCACTCATTAAAATCATTTGTTGAAAACGATGTGCCAGCCCTATTCTTTGCAATAAGCCAGCTTCCTCAGGGAATGAACGCCGTAGTTTAGGGGACCGATGTTTCCTGGTGGAGTGAAATTCTGGAGTCTTCTGGTGACTGTAATTCAGAGTGAGGTGTAGTCTGGAGTCTCCCTGGAGAGGTTCAGAGTCTTCCTGGTGAGGGGCAATTCGGTCACCCTGAGCAGTTGACACTCACTTGGCCTGGCAGAAGGGCTGGGCGTGCCCCCCCGTGAAGAGAGAGTGTAGGACACGAGTGGGGCGATGCTGGCCACTGCCCTGACCATGTGGGAGGTCGGCCAGGGCGCAGGGCAGGAGGAGTGCCGGGGTATTTGAGCTGAAATTAAAACTGACTCTGTGTTTGCAGGTGAGGAATGTGGGCTTGGGGGGCAGTTCCAGATTCAGGAATCCTGAGCAATACAAGCCTGTGGAGTTTTCACTGGTCTAGTGGGGACAGTGTGGTGTCCGAATACTCATTGGGAAGGATTGCCAACTGCTCTTTCTTGGGAAAAACTATCTTTTATGTCCAAGCTCATTTTCTAACATAAAATACACCTTCTTTTATGAAATTATATTGAAAGCAGATGGCAGTTTTTTTTTAATGTCCTTAGTTGTCAATCCTATATTTGTCTCCCCATTAAAATTTTTAAAACCAGATAATAAAATCTAAACAGCTGGGAACCTAGGCATTCTAGACTTCCTGAATAAAGTTTCGTGGCAATTTCCAGTTTAAAAATTATATTTTAAGAATTATATATTTTTAACATACATAAAATTATAGAGAATAAGGAACATGGGTTTGCCTGCCCTCTGGGTTTCAGTAAAGCCCATGCCCCTTGTCTCAGCCTGCAGTATTTTTGCATTTTCATTTTCACTGATGATCTTTTTTACCTGTCCCCCTCAACCCATCAGAGTGTGACATGCTGAGGACAGGGCCTGCATTTCCACGCAGCTGTTTCGATTGAGCTCTTCGGGAGCTGCTTCTTGGAGGCAGCTCCTTTCATGCAGGGACGTTTGGGGTGGGCCTGAAACGAGCCATTACACTTTTAAAAGAAAATCGTGGTAAAATATACATAACATTTACTATTTTAACCATTTTCAAGTGTATGATTCAGTGACATTAAATACACTCACACAGTTGTACAAACATAACTACTCTCCACCGGCAGAATGTTTTATTTTCTCAAACTGAAATTCTGCACTCATTAAAAAATAACTCCCCGCTGCCCCTCCCCCAGCCCTGGTAACCATCGTTACACTTCCTGTCTCTGTGATGACTACTCAGGGTACCTCCTATAAGCGGAATCATACAGCATTTGTCCTTTTATGTCCAACTTATTTCACTTGTCACGATGTCTTCAAAGTTCATCTGTGTTGTAGCATGTGTCAAAATTTCCTTCCTTTTTCAAGCTGAATACTGTTCCATTGTGTTCCTTATTTTGTTTATCTGTTCATCTGTTGATGGACATCTGTGTTGTTTTTGCCTTTTGGCTATTGTGAACAACCGAGCTATGAAGATTAGTGTACACAAATGTTTTTCAAGTCCTTGCTTTCATTTCTTTTGGGTACATAACCAAAAGTGGAATTGCTGGATCATATGGTAATTCTGTTTAATTTCTTCAGGAATGGCCATACCATTTACGGCAGCTCACTGTTTTCCATTCCTACCAGCAATGCACAGGGTTGCAGTTTCTCCACATCCCAGCCAACATTTGGTATTTTTTTTTTTCAATAACAGCCATGCTAGTATGTGTGAAGTGGTATCAAACCATCACACATCCGTTCTCTGTTGTGACTCCCATCTTCTCCTTGGCTTCACCCTCTCCCTCAGCCTTACTTAATTATTGTCACCTTGTGCACAGAGTTGTACACAAAGTCCTTTCTGTGTGATTTTAAACAGGGAAGCACTAGAGAAAACTTGAATGTCCATCAGGAAGGGAAAGGCTAAGTAATGTATCATGCAGCAATGAAATGCCACACAGCAATGAATAAGGAGTTATATCTGTGTGTGCTAGAACTGAATGAGGTCTGTGACACAGTAAGTGAAAAAAGCAAGCCAAAGAATAACATATTAAAAACCACATATGTGAATAGACATATGTGAGTATGTTTTATAGATAATGTTTCTAAAGATGCACTTTATATGTAATATAAATATTCTTATATATTTGTACATAATATATATGTTATACATATATGCACGTATATATATATACACACACATATATCTACATATATACCTGTTTAAACACACAGAAAACTCTGGAAAAATATACATGAGGTTGCTGACTGTGATTACTTCTGAGAAAGGAACTATTTGAGGCCAGTAGGGGAGTAGAATTTCAATTTTTACTTGTTATATTTCCAATTGAGTGTTTTTTTTAAACAAGAAATGTATTACTTTTGTAATTTAAAAAAATAGAAAGAAAAAAAAAAACAAATATAATAAGCCTGAAACACAAACCCTCAGTCATGGTACCAATACATTTTAGATACACATAATGGTAATGATAATGGTATTGTTCAAATGCTCACTGGGAGGCAGGCTCCATGCTAAGCACTTTAAATAACTCATTTACCCAGCACACTACAGTATGAAAGAGGTTGTCTATGTTTTACACAGAATGAAATAAGCTCAGAGAGGTGCAGTTACTCACCTAAAGTCACACAGCCAGTGAGCGGCATATATTTAGTTCTTTAATGGCAAGACTTCTTTCTTCCAGATGGATACACTGGTAATTTTTTAGAATATGGATTTTAACTTCCAATTTATTTTTTAAAATAATGAGATACTGCAGACTGTGATTGGAAGATTCAAGGACCATTAGGATCTGGCCTTTTGTTTGTTTGTTTGGCTTAATTTGAGCATGGCTTTGTTTATGAGAGCTCTTGGACATGGGAGGAGTGCCAGGAGCTTGCCAGCAGTCTCTGTCAAAAATGAACGGTTCTGTATTTCTATTTTAAATAAAAAGAATTACTGGGTAGAACACCTCATAGCTTTGTTCTGAATCCTAGATGTGCATGGAAACAACAGATTATTCTAAAGTTACTGTTGAATTCTCTAATTCTGGATATAAGTTGCTTATTAATTTATCTCTGCATAAGCACTGTGTATAAATTGTTCCTAACAGCCCAAACGGTGGTATGGTATCCCATCACGCACCGTGTTATCAATAACAGTGCATTTTTGAGAAGTGTTATTTAGTTACTCTACAAATCTTCCTTTTCTTTGAAGTAGGATCTCTTGGGTGGCATCATCTTTTCTGCACCTAAATGAACAGATTCCACAACAAAGATTTCTAAGTGCATCATTTTGTTAAACTCTTAAAACTGTTAAATTAATAAAATCAGCTTAACAGAATCCTGATTAGTTCAAAATTGCTTTAAATTTGGTCATTAAGTTTCAGGGAACATGTAATTTTCTCCACATCTGGTACAGCTGCGAGGCATGAGGGATGAGGACAGAGTGGTGGGAACAAATGCGAAGGCTGGCAAGGGAACGCTTTGTCATTGCCGGTTTCTGCACTGCGTGTTTGCAAGCTCCAGGAATAAGCTTCCTGGGGAGACATTAGGCCCTGCGTTATTTCTCCTAGAACATTCTCTTCCTGCAGTGAGAAGGGCAGTACAGAACAGCTGGCATCAAGGGAGCTGGGCTCACAGTCTGAGAACCCTGGAACCCACTGTGTCACTAGACACATGTTCCTGTCTCTGGGCCTCAACATCCCATCTGTGAAATGGGTTGATGTCCACCATCAGCTTTAGCTCATTAGGGGGGAAGTGCTGGTCAGGGAATAGTGTCATCTTTTGTTAGGAGCTATTAGAAAATCTGAGGTACATTATTTGGATGATCACATGCTAATATGCATTTGTCTGTCTCCTCAGCTACTACACTCTTGGCTCTTTGGATCTTCTGGTTGAGGCTTCAGGATCAGGTCTCTAAAACACTGACAGTGATGTTGGCTTGCAAGTGTTAGCAGCCAGCCCCTTCCTCTGCATCTTTCTCCACTTGGAGGCCAAGGTTTGACAAGCTCTGGCAGCTGAGTCTGTGCTGTGTGGGTGTCTGGCCTGGCTGAGGGCCGTGGCACTTGGTCTTTGGCTGGGATAGCACCGCTTGTTCATCACTGGCAGCTGTAACCTTCAGGGCCCTTTGTGTTTTCTCATCAAGGAACACACCAGTCCTTTATGGTCAAATCCCAATGTGAGAAGGGAAACCTCATCACTGTGGAAAGGAGCACATGGGATCCCGAATCTGGGAATCCTTGAGTTAGAGCTGGAACCTGAGGCTGGAGGCAACTCATATGGAACCATCTGTGCTCGTGGCCATTGCCAGCCATTGAGCCAAGAGCCACCTGCCAGAGCAGTGAGGATGATGGGCAGGACCAGGTGCTGGGTGCTCACTGCCTGCCAGCGTGGTGCTGGGTAGTACAGCCTCTTCACGACCCTGCAAAGTGAGATGTATGACTCCTGTTTTACAGATGAAAAAGCTAGTCTTAGTGGGGATATGTGACTTTCCAGAAGTCACATTGCGAGTCAATGGCAGGGCTAGGATCTGACCCCAGGAGTAAAGAGCAAATGCAGAATTCCTAGAGGGAGAAGGAGAGAAGGAGAATTTGAGGGTAATCTACCTTGGGCACACTTTAGGTTGAAGTTCTAAGTCATGCTCTGAGGGTCCTTGCTGAGTCACTCCTTGGTTTCATTATGCAGAAAGCTCGTACCCAGGGGGTACTGGGCAGGGGCTTCATACCAGGGGACTGACCCCCACAGGTGCCAACACTCTTTGAGGAGACCAGTGTCTTCTGCTGGTCTTTTAAGAATAGTCATTTGCTCTCTAGTGTCATTTTCCAAGTCCCAAGTCTGCCATGAAAGCCAAATAAATGCCTTGTGGAATTTATGGTACTTAAGTAGGTGACTGCAGCCCAATTGTATGTTTCTCAAGAACTGTTGATATTTCTGATGACTGTAGATAGGGTCCACTGAGCTTTAGCTGATGGAGAGAGCACAGGATTGTAGGAGAAGGGACAGCAACAGGGAGATGAAGGACACAGACCCTGGGGACACAGAATTATTCCACCCGTGCATGTCCACCCAAGGAGAGGGGCATGGAAGCTCAGGTCACACATGCTAGGGGGTGTGAAAGATTCCAGTGTCTGATCCCAAGTGCAGAGAGCCCAGGCAGTGGATTTCCTGCATGAAGCCCCACTTGATGGAATACAAGCACTTCAGATGCCTAGATGTCTATAAGAACTCAACGTATGTTGAACCACCCCTGCATCTCTGGGATGAAGCCCACTTGGTCATGATGGATTATTTTTTTGATAAGCACTTGGATAGGATTTGCTAGGATTTTATTGAGAATTTTTGCATCTATATTCATAAGAGAAATTGGTCTGTGGTTTTCTTTTTTTGTTGCATCCTTTCCTGGTTTTGGTATCAATGTTATGTTGGCTTGGTAAAACGTGTTGGGGAGAATTCCATCCTTCTCGATATTGGAGAATAGTTTATGTAGGATGGGCACCAGTTCTTTGTATGTGTGGTAAAATTCGGGTGTGAACCCATCTGGAGCAGGGCTTTTCTTTTTGGGAAGGTTTTTTATTGCTGTTTCGATTTCAGTTCTTGATATTGGTCTATTCAGGAATTCTATTTCTTCCTGATTGAGCTTGGGAAGGCTATGTGTTTCTAAAAATTTGTCCATTTCCTCCACATTTTCCAATTTGTGTGCATAAAGATTCTTGTAGAATTCATAGATGATATCGTGTATCTCTGTGGCATCAGTTGTGATTTCTCCTTTCATGTTCCTGATGGAGGTTATTAGAGACTTTTCTTTTCTGCTCTTGGTTAGTCTAGCCAGAGGTGTATCTATTTTGTTTATCTTTTCAAAGAACCAACTTTTTGTTTTATTAATTTCTCTTATGGTATTTTTGTTGTCCTTTTCATTGAATTCTGATTTGATCTTAATAATTTCTCACCTTCTGCTGGGTTTGGGGTCGGTCTGTTCTTCTTTCTCCAGCTCTTTGAGTCTATTCATTAGGTTGTCTATTTGTAAGTTTTCTGTCTTTTTGATATGCGGAGAGACAGGAACACTCATACACTGCTGGTGGGACTGCAAACTAGTCCAACCCCTGTGGAAAGCATTATGGAGCTACCTTAAACAGATTCAAGTAGACCTACCATTTGATCCAGCAATCCCATTATTGGGCATCTACCCAAAGGAACAAAAGTCATTCTGTGACAAAGACACCTGTACCCGAATGTTTATAGCAGCACAATTCACAATTGCAAAGATGTGGAAAAAACCCAAATGCCCATCAATTCACGAACAGATTAGTAAATTGTGGTATATGTATACCATGGAGTATTACTCAGCTATAAGAAATAACAGTGATATGACATCTCTTTGATTCTCCTGGAGAGAGTTGGAACCCATTATATTAAGTGAAGTATCCCAAGAATGGAAAAACAAGCATCACATGTACTCACCAGAAAATTGGTTTCCCTGATCATCACCTAAATGCACATTTGGGAATGATACCAATTGGATATCAGACTGAGGCAGGGGGTGGGGGGAGGGGATGGGTGTATGCCTACATGATGAGTGCATTGCGCACCGTCTGGGGAATGGTCATGCTTGAAGGTGCTGACTCGGGGAGGTGGGGGGGTGGGGGGAGGGGATAGAGGTATAACTACATGGTGAGTGCCAGGTGCACTGTCTGGGGAATGGACATGTTTGAAGCTCTGACTCAGGGGGATGGGCAGGACATGGGCAATATATATAACCTGAACTTTTGTACCCCCATAATAAGTTGAAATAAAAAAAATAAAAATAAATTTAAAAAAATAAAAAAAAAGAACCCGACAGAAAGAGAATATGAGGTTTGAAAAATTATCTTTTCTGGATGCTTCAAGTGTTCAGGTAGATTTTACAGAAGAGGCTGATGGTCTGAAGCTGCCACTAGTTGTTAGATTTCCACAATCCCTGAGGCTGAAATGACAGGGCTCTTGAAGACAGCAACAGAACAATGGTAACCTATATTTTGTTCAATATCTTTCATGCCCTTAGCATCACAGCTCATTGATATGTAGATAGACACACATGAACAGAAGCATTATATATATCCATATGCATATGTGTGACCTAAATTTAAAGAATACCTATTAAAAACAGAATTGTACCTATTAATATGAAGCATTTTTAGCCCATGAAATGTGGTCTTTAGAAACAAGACATGAGAACAAGTAAAAAACACTTTTACTAAATTCCTTCCCTTCACAATGCCCTTCCCTCCTCAATATCTGATTACAATATAGCCACTTTTTTGGTAAGTTGGTTTTAAAGACGGTGCTGTCTTCCGAAAACATGGCAAAGTTTTCTAGTTGCTCTTTTTTATGCTTGCCCAGTATTCTTAGAGTCCACAGCTGTGAGTGCAGTTGGAGATCTATACGGAAGATATATTTGGACAGGTATTGAGTATAATAAACTATATTTAAATATTTATATGTGGAACTTTTTTACGGTGCTGTTCTTTAAATCAGTGAATAGGGTCCTATCATTTCTCCAAAAGATATATGAGCACTGTCTTTCAGCGTATAGATCATTTTTGCCTTTGAAAGATACCTCACTTAGAAATGATTTCTGCAGATGATCTTTTACATAGATTTGTTATTGTGGCGAGCATTACATCCTGCTGTTTTACAGAAATGCTTGGAGGATTTCTCCTGGAAGTAGCACTTTATTTGTGAGGAGCTGAAAGGGAGAGGCCAAGGAAAGGGCTGGTATTTCACTTGCCTGGAGCCCGGCGAGGAGAGCAGCAGGCCATGCAGTCCCCAGACTGCCCCCGCCCTCCCCGTGCCTGGGAAGCAGCTCGAGGCTAAGAGAGATGTTTGGCTCGGTCTCTTTTGCTAAGAGGCTTAGAATTCTGTGATTTTTATTTTCTACTCATGCCTCTGAGGCCCCCTCCCTCGTTCCTGCTCCTTTGTCAATTTGAAGAGCTCTCTTTCTATTCCTACTAGATGTCTAGATAACAACCATTTGTTTCTGAGATTGATTTCTATGAAGAGTACAGTGGGCATCTCATGGGCTGAACTGTGGCAAACTGTCAAACTTTTCAGAGTAGGAAGATGCCTGCTGGCTAGGTAGAAGGTTTCTGGTGCTATGGTAAAACAAACATGCCAACACACAAACCAATCAGCTAACGCAGCCCAGCAGTGGTTGAGGTTTGCTGCTGTCCGGCGTATGCAAGAGAAGGATTGGGCAGCCAAATGGCCATTTGTGCTGTTCTCCTTCCAGGCCCAGGGTGGCTTCCACTTCTTCACACCTTTTCATCTTTGGGGTGACTGTGTCACATGCTCTGGCCTGTGAAGTGAGAGTGGAAATGACATGTGCCACTTCAAGGCACAGACTGTCAGTGTCTGAGCATCATCCGCCACATTCTTTTTGTGTTCTGGCTGTATGGAGGCACGAGGCCTGTGTGAGAAATAGACCTTTCTGCTATGGCTCCGTGTCTGACCTGTCCTGACTGAGGCGGGTGCGTACAAGCAGGTAGTGCCTATTGGGAATGTAATGTCCTTCCCTCCTTCGTGGTACTCACGTTCATCCACGTACCTCGCTGGTCCAGAGATAGCTCTGATCACACAAGGAAGCTGGCTTGCTGGCGTGTTTATAGATAGCCAATCATTGACTACAAATGTCAGGATAAGGGGATCTGATTAGGAGAGTGTTCTTCAGAGACCTAGCAGCCTGTTCCCACGGAGATCTTGATTGGTGAACAAACATGCCTGTTAGCAGGAGCGAAGGTGTGGCGGAGCCCGGCCTGGCTGGAGGAAATCCCTCTAAATGGGCTTCCGTGCACTAGCAGATTTTGGAGTGATTTATATGAAAACAGTTTAAAGCATTTACTAGCTGTAAGAACTAATTTCCAATAAATCAGACAGGATTCCCTTGGGAACCAGAAATAAATGAGGGCAAAAGAAATTGCTAAGGGTTGTTGAGCAATAAAGAGATGGGTTCTAGATATCTTAAAATGATATTTAAATGGACAAAGTTGATTTAACTGCTTTTTTTCATGTCTAGGAGTAAGATTTAAGTCTATAGCATGTCATTGTAACCAGGAGTTATTCACCAGGAGACTTTCGGCATTTCATGCACATTCCACTGAATGGCAATTTTAATATTCCAGTTTCAGTCCTCAATTGTAATGAAAAGGCATTAATTGTTTGGTTCCTTGCAAAGTCCATAACAAAAATGTGTTTGTAGAAAAAGTTGAAATTTGGTACATGAGGCAGAAGTTTCTTTATCAAATTTTGGTCATTTTTTATAATTAAAATTTTTAAATGAATATATATTTTATGATCTTAAGTTCACAAGTACTTATTACACACATACTGGTAGTCTGTCATTGTGCCCTATGCCTTGGAGAATACAGAAAAATTAGAAGATATCTGTGGTTATTGAGCTCCAGAAGTGTAAATTTCATGGGAAGATTAAGCTGTGACCCCTCGGAGAAATCTGACGCTGCCCATGAACACAGGCCGGGTGAGAGGACACAGGGGCCCCAGAGGCCAGGAGATGCTGAGGTCACCTCAGGGAGGAGCAGGACGGGTCCCAAGCGCTGGCTAGACATGGCTGGGGAGGACAGGGGAATAGCTGTGGCCAGACAGGTTGTAGGAAGTTCACAGAGTTTCCAATGATGAGGAGATGTTCCCTCAGCTGCGCAGGGTTCAGAGATGTCCTGTTAGACACGGACATTTCTCGTTGCCAGGACCTGGTATCATTTCTTGAAGAGCCAGAGGCTCACAGCTCCCCTGGACCTGAGAGATGACTGGTCTCCTTTTCAGGAACTAGAACATGGGATGTTCTTGGATGAGGTGAAGAGAGAGGAAGGAAAGGACACTTGAGGTATTGGCCCCTCTGCCGGCCCTGTTTAGCCACTCGGGTCTTGTGGGATTCTCCCAATGACAGGGACATTTTTTACTCCATTTGAATAGTTGAGAAGACAGACTCTGAGAGGTTGGAAATCTTGCCCAGGGTCACCTGGCTGGAGGGTTGTAGGGTGGTCTTCAAATCCAGGCTGTGCCCCTTTCAGGACGCTGAAGACATTCCAGTCGACAGCAGGCCAAGGCCTGTCATCTCAGTAAATTCTAGGCTACTGGGGTGCCCCCAACCCAGGAATCCAGTTTCTACGCTTGCTTTTCTCTTGCATAAAAGGGAGAATAGTTCAAGTGCATGAACCTCCCCCATGGCCCAGCTTAGCAGAGCTGATCCTGCTTTTGGGGCCCCTTGAGAGGAGAACCCTTACAATTTGCGCCTTGGGCACCCCACTTGCCTCTCGCTGGTCCTGATGTGACTTTTCCTAGAAGCACAGGTGTGAGCAGTAGAGGAGGAGCCTGCCTGCAGAGGTGGGCACTGACCTGTCTGTGCCCCAGTGTCCTCCATGGACCGTGGCTGCTGCAAATGCTTGGGAAGGCTTCAGGAATTGTCCCTTTCACATCAGTCCTTTGCTCAGAAGCCCTGGGTGCTCCTGACATCACCTGAGTAAACCCCAATACCTCTCTGGTCTGGTTTCTAGAGGGTGTTTCCATCATTCACACCCCATGGGCCATGCTGGCTTCTCCGGGGATCCACCAAGAGGCAAGTTGCAGGCTTCCACCTGGGGGACCTCTCCTTGCTGTTGCCTCTGCTTGGGACTGTCTTCCCGACCCCCAGAGCTGCTCCCATCCCTTCGTCTTTGCTCAAAGTCCCCTTTCTGGCCAGGCCTCCCTGACACTCTGCTGAAATGGCACCCCAATCTCGAACTCATACCGCCTTCCCTGACCTCTTTTTCCCTCTAGAGCACTCACCGCCAGTGACATACTGTGCATTTGCTTGTTTGTCTTGTTTGTTGTCTCTTCCACCACTCCAGGAGGACAGAGGGTTTTGTCAGTTTTTGCCCCCATTTTGCCGCATGGCACAGAGTGGGTGCTCTCTCCGTCTCTGCTGAAGGATGGAGCTTTCCTCACTTACTGACGCTCCCACTCACTGTGGTGCTCAGAGGGCAGTGCGTGCCTGCTCTTCACACCTGCCCTGGGCCTGGGGTTCGAACTCAGCACTGCCAGCTCTGCCCCCTGGGCATCCTACCTGGAGAGTGCCACCCCCCCACCTCAGCCCTCTGGGAAGCAAGTGGTAGTCAGGGGGCACCTGATCCAAGGCAGGGGGCCAGCTGTGAGTCAGGCAGGCCACTTCTTTTCTTACTCACAGTCCGTGCAAGGCAGTGGTGCCAGCCCTGCTTCTGGGAGGGGAGATGCCTGGTGGCTCTGCAGCCCCGGGAATGACCACGTCCCCAGGCA
Source organism: Lemur catta (assembly GCF_020740605.2). NCBI lineage: Eukaryota > Metazoa > Chordata > Mammalia > Primates > Lemuridae > Lemur > Lemur catta. The sequence continues at coordinate 122,163,711 of NC_059130.1, read as the reverse complement.
GCAGCAGGAGCCCCACGCTGCCTCCCCCCATAACCCCCAGCCGGGAAGCCATCTGTCCCCTGGGCTCCCCAGAGCACCAGCCACTGCCTGGACTCCTTCCTTCCCACCAAGGGCAGCTACGTGCTCTTGGTGCCCTCAGCCACAGGACATCTCTCCTTGGTCCCCTTCTCCAGGGAATCTGTCCCTGTGTGCAGTGAAAAGTTCTCAATGCTGCTGAAACATACCTGCGGCCAAAGGAGCTCGCTGCTTTGTATAATCCTGCAGTGTGGGAGGAGAGGAGGATGGTGGATGGGTGAGGGGAGAGGAGTGGCTTTGTTTTTATTTAAAATTTTATTATGCAATATTTTAGATATACGAAAGTATAAATAATAATAAAATGGATAGCCTCATACCCACCACCAGCTTGAGAAATAAAACACAGTTATTGCACACCCGCTGCATTCCTCCCAGAGGTAACCACTATCACAGATGTTTCTATACCTTTGCTATGTATATATATGTGAATAATTTTTTTCATATGCTTTATATAAATAACATACTGCAAACATGCTTTTTTAAATTAAAATTTTTTTATTTGAAACAATTTCAGAGAGTTGAAAATTTCAAAAAATAGTACAGGTATCATTTGTGTATAGTTCACCAGATTTCATAGTTGTTCACATTTTACTATATCAGCTTAATTATTCTGTCTCTCTGATTCTTTCTCTCTGTCTCTCTCTATGTGTGTGTATATATATTAATCTATATGAAATAGTGCACATATGTAACATTTTAGCTTTCTTCGGAAACATTGGAGAATACTTTGAAGACATGATGCTCCTTATCTTTGAATATTTCACTATATGTTTCTTAAAACCAAGGACATTCTTGTACGTAGCCACAGTGCAAACATTAAAGTCAGGAAATTAACATGGATGCAATACCATTATTATTTAATCCTTAAAACTTATAGAAATTTCAATGATTATCCCACCAATGTTCTTTATAGCAAAAGAAAAACAAATGGATTTGGGGTTTTGGTCCAGGATTCAATCCAGGATCATGTTTTGCATTACTTGTCATTTCTCTTTAGTCCCTTAAACTGGAACAGTTCCGCAGTCTTTCTTTTTCTTTCTTGAATTTGACATTTTTGACGAGTACAAGCCTGATATTTTGTAGAATGTCCCTCAGTTCTGGTGTGTCTGATGTTTCCTTGCGGTTAGATCAGGTTACACAGTGTTGTCCGAAATGCCACAGAAGGGAGGTTGTGTCTTTCCTGGTCCTTCACATTGGGAGGTTCCTGCTGCCTGTCGGCCCAGTGCTGGCTGATGTTAACCGATCACTTGATTAAGGTGGTGCCTACCAGGTTTCTCTACTTTAGAGTTGCTATTTTATTTTTTTTCAAAATCAATTGATGATGTATGTATAGGTTTGTTTTTGGACTCTCAATTCTATTCTGTTGATAGAATAGAATAGAATAGAATAGAGTATATGTCTATCTTTGTGTTAGTACCACACTGTCTTGATTACTACCATTGTTTTGTAGTAAATTTTGAATTCAGGAAGTGTGAGTACTCTTACTTTGTTCTTTTTAAAGTATTGTTTTGGCTATTCTGTGTCTCTTACAATTCTGTATAAATTTTAGAATCAGCTTGACAATATCTACAAAGAAGTCAGCTGGAATTCTGATAGGGATTGTGTTAAAACAGTAGAGGAGTTTGGAGAGTACTGTCATCTTAACAATGCTTAGTTTTCAGATCCATGAACATTGATGTTTTTCTAGTAATTTAGGTCTTCTTTAATTTGTTTCAACAACGTTTTGTAGTTTTCACAGTATAAGTTTTGCACTTCTGTTGCTAAAATAATTCCAAAGTATTTTATTATTTTTGATGCAATTGTGAATGGAATTGTTTTCTTAATTTCATTTTCAGATTATTCATTGAAAGTGTATAAAATACAATTGATTTTTATATATTGATCTTTTATCCTGCAACCTTGCTGAACTCATTTATTAGTTCTCATAGTTTTTTTTAGTGGATTCCTTAGGATTTTCTACATAAAAGATCATCTCATCTGTGAATAGAGTTAGTTTTATTTCTTCCTTTCTAATCTGAATGCCTCTTTTTCTTGCCTAGTTGCCCTGGCTAGAACTGCAGTACAATGTTGAATAGAAGTGGTAAGAGTGGACATTCTTGTCTCGTTCCTGATATAGGAGGAAACCAGCCAATGTTTTACCATTAAATATGGTGTTAGCTGTGGGCTTTTTGTAAGTGCCCTTTATCAAGTTGAGGAAGTTTTCTTCTAGTTGAATGTTTTTATTATAAAAGCGTGCTGGATTTTGTCAAATGCTTTTTCTGTGTCTATTGAGACAATTATGTGACTTTTGGTTTCTTAGTCTATTGATTGATGTAATGTATTAATATTACTTAGTTGATTTTCAGATGTTGAAACAACCTTCAATTCCTAGAGTAATTCTCACTTGGTGGTGGTATAATTCTTTTTACATGTTGCTAGATTCAGTTTGCCAGTATTCTTTGAGGATTTTTTTTATTTATGTTCATAAGAGGAATTGGTGTATTCTTTTCTTTTCTTGTAATGTTTTTGTCTGGTTTTGGTATCAAAGTAATACTGGTTTCATAAAGTGAGTTGGGAAGTGTTCTCTCCTGTTATATGTTTGGAAGAGTTTGTGAAGAATTCACATTATTTATTCTTTACATGTTTTATAGAATTCAGTAGTGAAGCCATCTGGGCCTGGGATTTTTTTTTTTTTTTTTGGTAGGTAGTTTTTTTAAAATTGCTAATTCAATCTTTTCACTTGTTATAGGTGTATTCAGATCATCTGTTTCTTCTTCAGTCAGTTTTAGTAGTTTGTATCTTTTTAGTAATTTGTCCATTTCATCTAAGTTATTTAATTTGTTGGTGTACAATTGTTCAGATATTCCTTTGTAATTATACTTATTTCTATAAGATTTGTATTAATGTCCCTGCCTTCATTTCTGGCTCTAACAATTTGAATTTTTTTCTTGTTCAATCTAAAGATTTGTCAATTTTGTTGATCTTTTCAAAGAATCAACTTTTTGTTTCATCAGTTTTCTCTACTGTTTTTCTATTCTGATGTCATTAATTTCCACTGTAATGTTTATTATTTCCTTCATTCTGCTTGCTTTAGGGTTAGTTTGCTCTTTTTTTCCAGTGTTAAGGTGGAAAATTAAGTTATTAATTTGAGATTTTTCTTCTCTTACTCACTTCCCCCTATCTATTTCCCTTTAAGCTCCTTTTACATTTTTTGAGAGGAGAGTTTTTGCTACATACCATAAGTTTTGGTATGTTGTGTTGTCACATTCATTTATCTTGATGTGATTTCTGATTTTCCATTTGATTTTTTCTTTGATACATTGATTATTTGGGAGTGTGTTGTTTAATTTATACACATTTGTAAGTTTATTCGATTTTTTTCTGCTATTGATTTCAAATTTTTTTTCATCGTGATTGAAGAACATACTTTGTATTATTTCTATCCCTTTAAATTTGTTGAGGGTGTTTTATGTCCTTGAATATGGCCCATCCTGGTTAATGTTCCATGTACCCTTGAGAAGAATGTATATACTGTTGTTGCGTGGAGTGTTCTAGAAATATATGTTAGTTTGTTGGTTTATAGTATTGTTCAGGTCTTCTACTTTCTTGTCAATATTCAATCTAGTTGTTCTATCCATTATTGAAAGTGTAGTATTGAAATCTCCAAATACTATTGTTGAATTGTCTATCTCTACCTTCATTTCTGTCAGTTTTTTTCTTCATGTACTTTGGTGCTCTGTTATTAGATGCATGTGTATTTATAATTGTGTATCTTCTTGATGGATTGACCCTTTTATTGTTATGAAAATATCCTTATCTCTAGTAATATTCTTTATTTTAGTCTATTTTGACTTTCTTATGGTTGCTGTTTGCATTATATATTTTTTCATCCTTTTATTTTCAATCTTTTGTATCTTTGAATCTAAGATGTATCTCCTGTGCAAAAAGTTTTTATTTCTGTATAGTCATATTCATCATCTTTTACTGCATCTATATTGTTAAGTCATAGTAAGAAAACATTTCCCTACACTCAGGTCAAAAAAGAATTCATCCACATTTTCTTCTAGTACTTGTATGGTTTCATTTTTTCTTTTACATTTACATCTTTGATCCATTTGGAATTTATTCTTGTGTTTGGTGTGAGATGTGGATCTAGTTTTTCCTTTCTCCATATTGTTAGGTAGTTGTCCCAACAACATTTATTAAAAAGCCCCTCCTTGCTCCAGTGACTTGAGAGGCCACTCTTATCATATACTAAATTTACAAATGTAGTTGGGTCTATATCTGGACTTCTTCCTCTCTCCCCTTCTCCGTACACCAGTGGCACACTTCTAATTATGGAGGCTTTGTAGTATTTTTAATATCTGGTGGGGCTTATATTCCCATTGAGCTTTTCTTTCTCATTGTTTTCCTGGCTATTCTTGAAGGTTTATTTTTCCACATGAACTATAGTATCAAATTTGTCTAGCTCCATAAAATTGCTTTAAATTTATAAATTAACTTAGGGAGAACTAGCATCCTTATGATGTTGCATTGTCTCATCCAAGAACAATTTATGTCTTTCCATTTGTTCAAGAATACTTTTATGTTAAGTATTAGTTTTTTTAAAGTTTTCTCATACAGGTTTTATGCATACCTCACTAAATTTATTCCTAAATAGTTTATCTTTGTTGTTGCTATTATAAATGGGATTTTCTTTATGGTATTGATTTCTGAATGTCAGTTTTATAATTCTGTTACTTTACTGAATTCTTTTATTATGTGTTTGAGTTATAAATGTGTTTTTTTTGGGTATATTTTTCACTAGATTCATCTTTGTGGATGCCCATAGTTCTAGTTTATTTATTTTCATTGCCATGTACTATTTCGTTGTTTGAGTACATGTAATGTCTTTAATATTTATCTATTCATATTGGAAATTTACATTGTTTACTATTTGTTGAAATTGTCAAGTAGTTTTCCAAAGGAGTTATATCCATTCTCACTCCCTTCTATAATGTGTGAGTCTCTGTTGCTTCACATTTTTGTCAACAATAGCTATTGTCAATGTTTAAATTTTGTCAGTCTGAGGGACAGCAAATGGTACAGAGAATGGTTTTTAATGACTGTTCTTAAGTTCTTGGTTTCTAAATTCTGACCCAAATGAATTTTTCCACAGAGACATGGTTTCTGTAGGTTACATGCCTCCATTATCTGTTCCTCAAAGTGCCTTCCTCTCATTCAGAAATAGTTGGCTGCCGCTAGGAATTGGGAACTATGATGCCTCTTTCACATCCTCCACTTCCATAAAAATTAAATATACCCTTGATTGGATGAAGAATGTTCAGCCTTGGGAGAGGCCTCCTAGAGGAATTTCTTTGCCGACTTATTGGCATTTATAACTGTTAGGTAGTTAGCAAAAATCAGCATTTGCTGAGTAACATCTTGTACCTGACATTTTTTAGGCTCTGTACAGGGTTTAATGTGGAATAAGACCCAGTTCCCACCCTCAGGGGGCTTTCCCGCAATTGGAAGAGGAGACACATTTACATTAGAAGCTACCACTGGCTAACATCGATGACACCCACTGGGGGCGTCAGGTGTCTGGATGCAGATGCTGACAGAAAGGTCTACATAAAATGCATGTGAAAAGAAAAGAGCACATCTCTTCCTGCATATTATATTACAAATTTAGGAGGAAAAGCAGTCATTGAATTTTTTCTTCTTGTTTTAAACAGGCTAAATTCATCTAGTGAAAATGTATACACCATCTAAAAAAAAATTCACTCTATTTTTCCAACCTACAAAATCATTGACAACTTAAACTCTTGTTCTAAGGAGACAAATTTCAGGATCCTGTGTCATGAGACCAGTGGCTGGTCCAGTTGTGACCTGACACTGGGTGCCTCTCCCTGTTTCTCATGGCTCTGTGTTTCTCCCCATGCTGGGCTCTGTTATGAGCTCCTGGCACCTCCAGGATCTGAGACCGGCCTTCATCTCTCCAGTCTTCCTGAGATCAGAGCTCTTCCCTTCCTTTGGTGTTAGGGGCTCTGCTACCTGTACTGGGATTCTCAAAGCTAACTGACCACTCACCCCAGGCCCAGGCATTTCCTCCATTAGCAATTCCCTCATTCTGCTGCCTGCCCAAACCCAGGGTATGACTAAGATTTGGTCAAAGCATATGGATAAGAGGTTTCCTTGCTGAATAAAGTGTCAGCTCATCTGTTTTATGTAAGGATAACAATCCCTTGGAGTTGGAAGCCTCTCTCTCCATGCTTGGTCCTCCAGTGGCCAACAGCACACCCTCGAAGCAGCTGGGCAGCATTGTGGGTAGAGACTGGGCTTATGCCAAGCAGTACTTTTTGAGAGCTGGCTTGTGCAAACTCTTGTCCATAGCCTTAACCTTACCAGGTCCACTTGCTAACATACTAAGCAAATTGGTCCAGGCTCATGATAGTTGGTTTATTCTTTTGTTTGTTTATTTGTGCAGTCATTCATTCATTTGGAAAATATACATCATCAACTTCACTGAAAGTTCTGCAATTATCTGGTCAGCTCAAATGTACATACACGCAAAGGGCCTGTTTCTCCCTTTACCCTGTGGAGTATTGGTTTTCCCTGAGTATCTGAGAGCTTGTGCAGTTGTTGCCAGAACTTTACACATTTGTCTACCCCTGTTCCAGGTGATGAGAAGGCTGCATAGGGTGGGGTCTTGACTCTTGAAAACCACGTGGTTCTGTGGAGGGTGCAAATCGAGCCAGTACACATGAAGCAACGAGGCAACATGCGCACCTCTGTGTTTTACTCTTGTGGCTCAGAGGAGAGGTGCTTAGATTGCTCACTGAGCAATGGGGTGGAGTGGTTTGGGATTGCTCCTTAGAATTGGAGCTGAGCCTTAAAGGATGCGTAGACTTTAGACAGATTCTGGGGAAAGGCATCCTACTTGTAGAGAGTAATCTGACTAAGTGCACCAAGAGTAAACATAGTGGGTTCCAGTGATGTTGACGAGGTGTGTTAAACATTTCCCACGTCATGTCCATGGGAATTTTGCATGGGAAGACTGGCCATTGCTGGGCAGAGCTGGCTGGCATGGGGCTGTGGTTGACTCTCTGCCCTGGGCAGGGCCGTGGAGGTACCATAGCCTAGCCCTGGTCTAGCCATGACACAGAAATAGCCTTCAACCATGATTTAAGCCCCCATCCTTCTCCTATGGAGCTGCTGTTCAAACGCTTCTATTTTTTTGTTGAAGCTGTAGGGTAATTACCCTTGTCCTTAATAATTGCATTAGTTTCCTTGATGAGCAGAGATGCTCTAGAGTCTATGCTGTTAAAAAGAGGTTAGGATTAAGTTTTTCAACCTGCTGTTGGTGTGAGAAGGATGTCTCCATGCCAATTACTGTCTCTTTGATAGGATTAGTCACTGTGTTAATTGCTACTCAGAAAAACTGCCAAGTTTGTTGTTTTAGACTTTGGCTTTTGAAATATTGCAGATGTCATCTCAAATGCAAATTGTATTTGGTATTAGAGATAACTGTTGATCTATTAACACTTTGGGGTTGATTCATATCCAAGGCTGTGTGAGAAAGAGGAGTCTTGCCCTTGGATTATTAATTGCATCTTTGATGGTGATTCCAGAACTGGGAGGGGGAGGCAGCTGTCAGGTCTGTTCCTTGGCACTCTCTTTGAGAGAACCCACAGCTCTGTCAGCAACAATCTGTTGGAATTGGCCAGAGTAATGTATGAAACAACCTCCCTCTTCAACTCAAGAGCATTGCCTATCTACTCTACAGGTTACCCTGGTTGGTCAGCTTCCAATTCATGCCTTGAATGTTGTTATCTCTCCAGTAGTGTCAAATGGCCACAGTAGACATTTCAAACCCTCCCCATTTTGGACAAGGAAAGACTATTTAAAATTGGAGAGTTTTGACATTATATAGCATTTTTTGTTTTATAGTTTAGAAACTTTTTATTTTAAAATAATTTCAAAATTTCAGAAAAGTTGTAGGACTAGAACAAAGAAATCCCATACTCTCTTCACCCAGATTCCCCAATTGTTAACATTTCATCATATTTGCTTTATCATTCTCTGTGTGTGTGTCCACTGACCTGAACCATTTGAAAGCAAATTTCAGACATGATGTCCCATTAACCCTAGATACCTGAATCCTAAAACCAGGACATTTTCTTGCATAACCCAGTACAATGATCAAAATCAGGGAAAAAAAGCAGTGGTGCGATAGCATTATCTAATCTATAAGCCCAATAATGTAATAGTATCCCAATAACGTAATAATAGAGCAATAATGTCCTAATAATGTAATAGTAGAGCTAAATGTAATAATAATAATAGTAATAATAATAATTGGTTCTAGGATTCAGTCCAAGATCTCACATTGTATTTAACATCCATGTCTCTTTAATCTCCATTAACCTGGAACAGTTCTTCAGACTCTCTTTGTCTTTCATGACCTTGACATTTTTGAAGTGTACAGGCCAGTTATTTTGTAGAATGTCCTTCAGTTTGGGTTTGTCAGGTGCTGCCTCATGACTGGATTCAGGCTGTGCATGTTTGTCAGGAAAACCACAGAAGTGATGTTGGGTCCCTCTCAGAGAAGTGCGTCATACTAGCAGGTACCTGGTACGGCTGTCCCATCCCTGGAGTCGGTAAGTTTGATCATTGGTTAAGAAGGTATCTGCTAGGTTTCTCCAGTGTAAAGTTACTGTTTTTCCCGTTTGTAATGAACTAGCATTTTGTGGGGAGACGGTTTAGGTCTGTATAAATATCTTGTTTTTCATTAATCTTTTACCCACTTGTTTTAGCATCCATAGATAATTCTTGTCTGAATCAATTGTTATGTTTGCCAGGTGGTAATTTATTTATTTATTTATTTATTTATTTATTTATTTATTTATTTATTTATTTATTGTTTAGTACTTTATACTATATTGAAGAGCTTTTGCTTTCTTACATTTATTTGCTCGTTTGTTTATTTGTACCCATGTGGGCTCATGGGTTCCTATTTTAGTTAAATGGGTTAAATTGACTAAATTATGTTGGCTAAGTTACATTCAGTTTGGTTACTGCATCCTTTGGACAAATATCCGTGACATTTTTCACAACATTTTATTATTAAAAACTGCAAACATACAGAACATTACCAGATTTGTTTTCGGCAAACACCCATATACCTATCCCATTGGTTCTTTAATTAATGTTTTACCATTCTTGCTTTGTCACAGATCCATCCACCTATCCATCCAGTGATTCATCTTGTTTTCTAATTGCATTTCGAAGTAAGTTGTAGATGTCGGTACACCTCATCCTCAGACACTTTGGCAGGCATGCCATTGTCTAAAGTTTAATATTTGTTTATACAGCTCTTTTATTAGGTAAAGTTTACATACAGTGTGATGTACCAATACTACGTGCACCATCTGATGAGCTTTGAGCAGTGCATGAACTAGTGGGACTCAAACTCCTGTCAAGTCATAGAACATTGTGGCCACCCCAGAAAGTCCTTCATGTCCCTTTTCACTAAGTCATTGTCCCTACCTTCTTCAGCAGCAAACACTATCCTTATTTTGTTCCACAATAGGTTAGTTTTGTCTGTTGTAGCACTTCATCTAAATGGAGCATGTACAGTATGCATTCTTTTTTGTAAGGATGATTTCATGGATAGTGATTTTAAAGATTCATCCATGGTGTTGATTGCATTGGTCATTCATTTCTCCCATCATTCCATGAGCACTGCCTTCCTTTCTGGCCCAACAAAATGTCCCAAGGTTGCCTTATATATCCCTTGCACCGACCCTGTGATTAGCTCTATCTCTAGGGTGACCTGGCTCCTTTCAGTAAAGGATGGTTTCTGGATTCCAACTGTGTTCCTTGCTGCTGGTATGTCATTGTGTCTAGTCCTTCTCTCTCAATAGAAAAAGTCAAGAAGTATATGTGTGAGTATATGCTCATAAATACACAAATACATGTATATCTACATTTATTTCTATACGTACATGTTCATGGATATGTGTTTGTAAAACCCATATACTCATGATACCAGCTCTAGTCCAACAGCACAGGGTTCACTGTAGTCTTTCATCTTTCCATATCTGGCACTTCTTTCTCCAAGAAGGAGCAACTTTCCTGAATACACTTATTTGTGTATAAATGCTAAAATGCATATAAAGCAGTTAAATAAGGGTTAATGCATACCACTGAAACAATCCTACTAACTAGTGTTCAAAATTTATTTATAGCACTTTCTGACTTTAGTCTGAGGGCATATAGTTGAAATACTATGCCAAAAATCAGTTGAATTCAAAGGAAAAAAGCATTAAATGTAACAGACACAAGTTTAATGCTAAAAAAAATCACATTTCACAATGAAAATATAACAGTAATGAATATCAATACACCAAATAAGACTCACTACCTTTATTAGTAGAAATTGTAGGAAATGAAATATAGATGGAAACACACTAATAAAAGCATCTTTACCATACCACTTACAGCACAAAAGAGATCAGGTAGACAAAATATAAGTAAGGTTGCAGAAGCCCTAAACAACATAATCAATCAATTTGACAAATCAAATAAATGTGTCATATTTAATTCTTTTCTCCTTTAATTCTCGGATATTAGAGAACACACCTTCTCTTAAAGTGCACATAGAATGTCCACAAAAATTGATCGTGTGTTAGGTGACAAATATACATACACTTATCAAGAACATGTGGTAATAGCCAAGGAATAGACACACAGACCAATGGAACAGAATAGATAACCCAGAAATTGACCCACACAAATACTCTGGTTACATTATTCTTGGAAATAAAATACAATTATGTGCTTTTGGGTTTTGTTTGCATTTGATTCTAGGGTCCTTCCCCATCCTTATTGATTTTTTTTATTAGTATGGAAAACAATAACATGTTTACAAATATAAAATTATGCAAAAAAGCTAGTGTCACTGTGACCCAGAGAAGTGTCCTTGCTTCTGTCACTCCCTAGGTAGATAACCAATCTCATTGATATTTTTAAATCTGTCTTGAGTTTCTTTGCTACGATAAACAGGTACATGTATATTTCCTTATTTACTCCTTTTTTTCTTATACGAAAGGGAGCTACCATAAATATTCCTTTGTACATTGCTGTGTTTTAAAAAATTAAAATTTCTATTTTGAGAAAATTATTGATTCGTGTGTAATTGTAAAAATGATACAGAGAGATCCATGTACCCTTTGAACAATTTTTCTCAGTGGTAACATCTTGAAAGCTGTAGTACAGTGTCATGACTGGCATATTTGACATTGGGACAATTAAGACACAGAAAATGTCCATCACCACAGGGATCCCTTCTGTTGTCCTCTTAGGCACACCCACTACCTCCCTACCCCTACACCCTCTTTAACCCTTTACACTCATTAGTCTGTGCTCCACTTCTATAATTTTTATCATTTCAGAAATGCTATGTAAATGGAATCATGTAGTAAATTACCTTTTGGGATTGGCTACTTTCACTCACATAATTCTCGGTGATTCATCCAGATTGTTGTATGTATTAATAGTTTATTCTCTTTTATTGCTGAGTAGTGTTCCATGGTATGGATGTAGCACAGTTCGTTTAGCCTTTTACCTGTTGAAGGACATCTGGGTGTTCCCAGCTTTTGACTATTACATATAAAACTGTTATACACATTTGTGTACAGGTTTTTGTGTGATCATAAATTTTTGTTTCTTTGGGATAAATATCTAGGAGTACAATTGCTGGGTTGTATGTAGTTACATGTTCAGTTGCCAAAGAATCTGCCAAAGTAGTTTTCAAAGTACTGATTTCAAAGTTTATGATTCTGTGACCAGAAAATACTTCTTTGTAATGTTTCTATTTTGTGAAATTTATTGATTATTTGTCATCTAACACATGATCAATTTTTGTGGATATTGTATGTGCACTTAAAAGATATGTTCTCTAATATCAGAAAATTCAAGGAGAAAACCATTAAGTATGACACATTTATTTGATCTGTCAAATGATGATGTTGTTTAGGGCTTCTGCATCCTTACTTGTTTTGTCTACCTGATCTCTTTTGTGCTGAAAGTGGTGCGGTAAAGATACTTTTATTAGTGTGTTTCCATCTGTATTTCCTTTCATTTTCCTACAACTTCTACTAATAAAAGTAGTGAGTCTTGTTTGGTGCATTGATATTCATTACTATTATATTTTCATTGTGAAATGTGATTATTTTTAGCATTAGACTAGTGTCCGTTTGTCACATTTAGTGCTCTTTTTTTCTTGAATTCCACTTATTCTACTTTGATATCAAGATTGCGATACTTGTTTTGTCATTATTTCCCTTTGCCTTGTATATTTTTGCCATCCCTTTATTTTTAGCCTTTCTGAATCTTTTTAAATGTATGCCTCTTGTAAACAATGTATGATTGGATCTTGCTTTTTCAGCCAAATTTTAAATATTTTATTTTCATAGGTAAGTTAAGCCCATTCACGTTTATTTATATGTCCAATATTTATGTGATTGATATACATTCTCATAATATTTTATGTAATAAGTACTATGTGTTTTATGTCCCATTTGTTGTACTTGTTTTGCCACATGATGCATTTTCTTTACTTATTACTTAATTTCATTTGATATATAAGATATTTACATTTTTATTCTCATGGTTACCTTTGTACTTATTACCTTTAAAAATTCCTTTAGTCCCTATTAACTTTTACTTTTTGGTTCATTTTTGTTAATGGAATCTCCCGGCTCTCACCTATTGCTTATACGGCCATCATCAAGCTTATTCTGATTTTGTCTTTCCCTCTTCTGTTTTCAATCATTTTGTAGTTGAGAAAATATACATCATCAGTGTATTAATCTCCTACCTTTATTCACACATTTAATTTAGGTCTGTTATTAAATATATTAAATGTTCCCCACAAGTCCATTTGCCAAGCAGTCCCATTATCTCCAAGATTCTTTAAGAAGGGCTCATGTGTGCATTATTCTCTCAGTTTTTACATGTGTAAAACTTCTTTTCTGTAGCTCTGATTCTGAGAGTCTGCTTCCCTGGATATAAAGTCTTTGAGTTTCATGAAATGCTGCTCATCCTTGTTCTGCTTTGTGGGTTGTTTGTGGAAGGCTGACGGCCATCTAGACCTCTTGCCCTTGTACATTATTTGATCTTTTCATTTGCAGGCTGTGAGGATACTTTTCAAATGCTTCTTTGAGATTTTTAATTCAGTTTGTCGTGTTATGTTACAGTCCCACCCACTTTATGGTTGTATTTTTTGGGTGATTTCCATTGGCTGAACTATTTGAATACTCATTTCGTTTTTCTTCTTTTAGTAGTCTCCTATGGATAGGGACTGCATTCTTTGCCGTGGTGTGTGGTTTATGTGATTTCTAGTTCAAGAGCTCCCTCTTCTGTCAGTGCAGCATACTGCAGTTTCATTACAGTTGGCTTTTGGGGAAGGGGATGGGAGGAGGAGTTGTGTGTCCTTGATTTATTTCATTATTTTTGTTTTTCGGGATTCTAGATGCTCACCTCTCACTTTTCTCTCCCTTCCCTGCGCACTTTCCGAATGGAGCCCACGGCCACCTTCACATCTCCTTAAGTCCATGTTCTGGTCTATCTGGGTTCATTTTTAGTATTTTCTCACTTAGGATGTACTGTCTCATGCTTCGGGTAACGTTAATTTAATCCTAAGCCTTCCAGTCTGTTTCATGAGGCTTGTGGACTTGTCCGACCCTCTTGCTTTTTACGAAGGTTTTGGGTGGGGAGTCAAGAAAGAGCTTCACTGGAGAGTGGTGTTTATTTTTCTGCTCATAAGTAATTTGACGTTTATAGCGTCTCCTTCTTCTAGTCATGCTAAAGTTGAAGGCTATGTGTGGTTTTATTTGTCCTTCTTGTTGATCTGTGTAGTTTTTGGAAGATGGATTGGGAGATCTGGATTTTTGTGGCCACCATTACCTCGTCTACCTGGAAGACCCTTGCATGGCATTTTAAGAGATTTGGTGTAGTTATATCCATTTCAAGTACAATAGTAAATCAAGCCTGTTATTAACAGAGTCTTTTCATGTTAATTGTACACAAAGGAATCTTGAGGACATGCTTGAAAAGGTATGCTCTCTTATGAAGGTTAAGTACCTCCCCTGCAAGCTTATTTGCACTATTAATCTGTTCATCCAGCCCCTTTTCATAGATGCTTCAGCTGAATATTGGCAAGTTCTCAGTTTCTGCATTTATGAGATTGGACTCAATGAGGCTTTTACTGTTGTGGCATATTGGAGGGAGCATTGCCATTCTGTTGCCAGAGGTGAGTGTGATATAGTGGCTGCTGTGCGTTTGTGTGTGTGTGTGTCTGTATCAGGAAGAGACTCACCGTCTGCTGTGGACCGAATATTTGTGTCCTCATCCCCAAAATGCATATGCTGAAACCCTAATCCCCAGTGTATTGGTATTTGGAGATGGGGCCTTTGGGAGGTAAGTAGGATTAGATGATGTCATAAGGGTGGGGCCTGTGATGGGATTAGTGTCCTTATAAGAAGAGGAAGAGGCTAGAACTGTCTCTCTTCACCTTGTGATTACACAGCAAGAAGGCGGCCGTCTGTAAGCCAGGAAGCAGGCCCTCACTGGAAACTGAATCAGCTGGCAGCTTGATCTCAGACTTCCAGCCTACAGACCTATGAGAAATAAATGTCTGTGGTTTAAGCCACCCAGTCCATGGTACTTTTTTATGGCAGCCTGAGCTTACTAAGCTGTCATCCAACCACGTTTTTATGGTGCCAGGCAGACCTGTGAACCTATTGTGAAACACCTCTCCAGGTCCATGGGACAGAGAGACACTGGGGTCGCAGTTGAGAGCCTGGGCTTTGGATTCAGATAGGTCTGGGTTAGAAGCTCAGCTCTGCTACTCACTGGCTGGGGGTTCAGGGCCGCGTGAACCTGCTAAGCTTTGGTGTTCTCAGAAGTAGTTTGGGGATAATGATTCCTGTCCCAGTGGGAGGATTAAATAAGGTAAAGGAATTGGAAAGTTTTACCCCATGGTCGGGGAGGATAGTGACTGCCTTGTGCCCCATGGTTACCTCATGCCTTCCCTCAAAGTGCATGTGCGTGTGTGTGCAGGCCCGCGCACGTACACACACACACACACACACACACACACACACACACAGACTTCCTGTAATCCTGGGCTGGGAGGCAGCAGTGACCCTGCCTTCCACGAGTCGTCTGGACTGTCTGCTTTTCAAGTAGGGGGTGGCAGGCCTCTGACTGGAGGTGATGGGTTATTGAACTGCTTT
Organism: Lemur catta; assembly: GCF_020740605.2. Taxonomy (NCBI): domain Eukaryota; kingdom Metazoa; phylum Chordata; class Mammalia; order Primates; family Lemuridae; genus Lemur; species Lemur catta. Next base: position 122,148,373 of record NC_059130.1, on the reverse strand, counting down.
GCTGCCAGACACGTTGTGCAGGCTTCTTATAGTGTCAGTTAGATCTGGGAAATGGACCAAGCATGACTTCCACCTAAATGAAACACTTTAGGACCATCAGCTAAATAGATGATGCTTTTGAGAAAATCCCATGCGTGTTGTGCCAGACGGGCTGGGGGACCTGGTGAGGCTGTCTTTTTCTGTGCTCATCCCGGGAGATGCTGCATCACCTGGGCTGGCTCCGTGTGCCCTGCTGGCTGTGCAGACCTGTGCTTTATGTCTCAGTGCATTTCGGGGGAAGCAGAGGTTTGGTCCTCACAGAACACATAGTCTGCTCTGCCTCACGCTCTCTTCCTCCCTTTCTCTCTCCCTCTTGCCTGACTCTGTCAATTTCAGAATAAGATATGATTTAGGGAAGTGTCCCCTCCCCGACTCCATGTCACCCCGTGAAGCAGTGGTTGTGCCCGGGTGGACCAGAGGGGATCATACATCCTGGGCCCTCCCCAGAGAGCCCCGACCCCTGGCTCTTTGTTCTAAGGGGTGCAGCTGCCATGCTGGCAACGTCCTTCCTCGCAGAGATGCCTCACAGAGTGCGCTTCTCTTTCTCTGTGGCCACAGTCCGATGCTGGGCCAGGAAATGCCCATTGGTTTCCCTGCTGTCGTGGAGGGAGCTTGTGTCAGCCCAGCTTGGTCCCCAAGCCTGGCTTCTCCACCTGCCAGCTCTGCAACTGTGCAGGCTCACCCAGCTGAGCCGCATCTCCTCCTCTATGTGGGTGTAATACCTGCCTCAAGTGTGGTTGTGAGGACCCGATGCAAGGCTCAGGAGACGCCCAGCACACGGTGTGGCACAGGATACGTGATCAGGAAATGTCACCTCCCCCTGCCAAGACCTTAACCTTCCATAAGTTCTCCAGCCCCTTTCTTCTGATCCCTTTCCCAAGCTTGCCTCGCTGCCCGCCCCTCAGTACATCAACTCGTGGGCCACCCCCCAGGCCTTTACCTTGCTGTTCCTTACCTGTCTGCTTATCCCCCGCCCAGGGTGCGTTTCTTGCTCATTCAGCCAGGGCTGTATCGGACGTTTCCTGTAGCACATGCCTGGCTGTGGCGAGCAAAGCAGGTTGCGTCTGTGTCCTCCCCAAGCTCACAGTCCCGGAGAGGACAGAGACTGTGAAACCGGGTGTGGAGTGTGTGTGAGAGACTGTGTGTGTGACAGTGTGTGACTATTGGGTGGGTGTGTGAGAGTGTGTGAGTGTGTGAGAGTGTGTGAGAGTGTGTGAGTGTGAAAGCGTGCATGAGTGAGAGTGTGTGTGATGGTGTGTGTGGATGTGTGAGAGTGTGTGAGTGTGAAAATGTGCCTGAGTTTGTGAGAGTAAGAGTGTGTGTGCATGAGAGTGTGTGAGAATGAGTGTGTATGAGAGGGTGTGTGTGAGGGTGTGTGAATATGAGAGTGTGAGTGTGTGTGAGAGTGTGAGTGTGTGAGAATGTGTGAGTGTGAAAGTGTGCATGAGTCTGTGAGAGAGTGTGTGACAGTGTGTGCAGGTATGTGTGAGAGTGTGAATTGTGTGTGTGTGAGTGTGTGGGTGTGAAAATGTGCCTGAGTTTGTGAGAGTATGTAAGAGTGTGTGTGTATGAGAGTGTGTGAGTGTGAAAATGTGCCTGAGTTTGTGAGAGTAAGAGTGTGTGTGCATGAGAGTGTGTGAGAATGAGTGTGTATGAGAGGGTGTGTGAATATGAGAGTGTGAGTGTGTGTGAGAGTGTGAGTGTGTGAGAATGTGTGAGTGTGAAAGTGTGCATGAGTCTGTGCGAGTGTGTGACAGTGTGTGCAGGTGTGTGTGAGAGTGTGAATGTGTGTGTGTGAGTGTGTGGGTGTGAAAATGTGCCTGAGTTTGTGAGAGTATGTAAGAGTGTGTGTGTATGAGTGTGAGAATATGAGTGTGTATGAGAGAGTGTGTGAGAGTGTGTATGAGTGTGTGTGTGTGAGTGTGTGTGTGTGAGAATGTGAGATTGTGTGAATGTGTGAGAGAGTGAGAGTGTATATGAGTGTGTGAGAATGTGAGAATATGGGAGAGTGCGTGAGAGTGTGTGAGTGTATGAGTGTGTGAGAATCTGTGAGCGTGTGTGAGAGTGTGCGTTGGGGGGTGGGTACTAGGCGGGGGAAGGAAGGACTGCTTGGGAAATGCATAGCGGGGTCACCAAACATGGTCCTTGGGGTCAGGAAAGCTTCGTGGAGGAAGTGACTCTTACCTCCTTGGCAGGTACAAGGAACTTGAGGCCAGGGATTGTGCCTTTTAGGGCCTTAGAAGACCAGCATCACCACCAGGTGGTCGGACCGAGTGCCTGCCATTCACATGGGTTGCCGGGGTTACGAAGAGGGATGAATGTGCAAAGGGAGTAGCAATGCAAAGTGTAGTTCGTGAATGCTGGTCCAGTGAACTCATGATGAACTGCCTTCGCCAGCCTGTGTTTGCTAAGAAGTCTTCCCAGCACATGTTAAATCTCTGACTCCCCACGAATAAGGAGCTTAGAAGAGCTCATTTGAGTTTTCACATGGTTCATGAATATGAAAGCCAGCTTTCTTTTAATCTCAAATTTTATGTTATTAGATGTATTTAAATTTATTTGTTAGATCTCAGGTTTTCATTTAGGTCTATGGCAAATGTAACGAAGGTATCATCCATCTTCAGTGCAGTTGTCAGAGGGTAGGGTGGAAATTCCTGAATTACTTTATCAGCCCAGATGAGCAGAGAGCTTCTGGGGTTATAAGCACAGAACAATCACAATCACTACCATGAACCCGCACCGTGTGTACTATATGGCACTGGGGCTTTTGCAGCACCTTCACAGGAAGCCAGAGTGCTCACTGTTGACCACCCCTGGTGAGGGAGGCTGACGTCCTGCAAGGTGGTGGCATTAGGTCTTGTCAGCCTCATTTGACTGCAAGAGAGACTGCGGGCTTGTTAGACATGTCACAGCCGCTCAAGGTCAGGCTGGAAACCAGTGGCCAAGGCATGTGGTGAGCTGTCCGCTGGATGGCCTAAATTTGCACTGGCCTGCAGGCCCTCGTCCCAGTTGGCAGGGGCACCGCGGTGGGACGGCACAGCTTCCACCCGAAAGGAGGAGGAAAAACCAGGCACTGGCCAAGTCTGGTCAGGTTGTGCTCGCGCTCACAGTGAGATCCAAGATCAGAAATGGTTTTCTAAAACTATTTTCCACTTGCTAAAATTAAGGGTATTTTGTTTTTTAGGAGAGCCACTGTGTCCTGGTTTTATTTTTAAACATCATCATCCTTTTGGACAGGAACGCAACACTCACGAGCCCTCTTGTCCCCACTCCAGTGGGACCCCATCATCTCTGTAAGCAGGTGCAAGTGTAGAGGGACGGAGCCTCCCCCCCTGATGTCACTGGTTGTCAAGGGCAAGGCTTGAGGGTCAGCGAGGCCCTGACCAAGGCCCCTTGGGAGTGTTTGGTGGATGTGCCTCCCCCCGCTCATTGCCCAGGGCCCGGCCTCGCAGCCGCTCCACTTCCCTCGCTGCCACCCTGCACGGCCGCGCATGATGACCTTGGTGCATGTGAGCTGTGTCCTCATCACCAGCCAGCGGACAGCAGGAAGCCTCTCAACACCCACAGTCCAGTTTCTCCTGGGCTGCGAGGAGGTTGAAGGAGAGTCTGGAAGTGTCAGGAAGGAGCTGTAGGGTGCCAGCTGGCCAGGGGCCCCACAGACTGGTGCAAATTCTCACTGAGTGTCAGAGCTCTTTTACTGTCCCACAAAGACCCCTCCTCTATCATCAGCCCAACCAGCAATATCCTTGGGAGCTTTTTCTCCGACTAGCAGTGGGAATTATTCATCTAAGGCACTGGAGTTCTGGAGCTTGGAGCTTCCATTTCTGGGGTGGGGATGGGGGTGTTCTGAGAGCCCTTGGGAGGGTGCAGCCACCTGTCCGCAGTGGCAAGATCGGCACCCCAGTAGGAGGTGCCAGCAGGGTTGACAGCAACTGGGTTTCATTCACCTTCGTGTCGGTACGATTAGGCACTGAGTGGGTACTCCGTAAATGCTTCGTGAGTTAAGTCAGTAATCCCTCTCCTTTAATTTTATTTAAATTAACATTTTCTTCTTTCACAAAGATAGTACATGCTCAGCGAAGAACATTCTTACCACACGGAAAGATATAACAAAAACCAAAAAAATCCACAAACCCCCTGAAGTCCCATGCCACAGGCTTAGCCAGGATTGATATTTTAGAGAACATCCATCTAGCTCTTCCACACGTATGTGTAGATAGATAGGTACTGGGTGTACAAGTAATTTCACAGAAATGAGATCTTACCATACATGTTATTTTGCAATTTGTTTTTTTTCCAAATCATAGAACTCTTCCATGTCAACAAATATAGATATGCACATCTTTTTCTAACAATTGTGGACTATTCCATTATATCAATATGCTGTGATTTATTTGCCAAAGCAATTAATGGAAGCAATTTTTAGGTGGTTTCCACACTTTTCCTCTCATAAACTAGGCTGTGGTGAATGTCACTCTGGGTATCCCCATGCCCCTGTCCCCCAAGATTGGTGGGACCAATCCCCATCCTGTAATAAGCAGTTTACATGACACTAATTTGCTCTGTAGATGTTAACTTGTTCATGTGTGGGCCAATGTTCCTGGAAGCTGTCTGGGTTTCCTAAAATGGGGATAATAATCCTTTACGACAAGGGGCATGTGAGGAGTGACCAGTAACTGAGAAAACCCGGTGGTCTCTCTTGCTCCAATAAGACTGCAGACGCAGGAGGACAAGAAGTGCTGTTTCCTTCTAAGCCTGCCCCTGCCCCCTGCCCCAGGAATCCTTGCCCAGTGTCCTGCACACAGTGGACTCTGAGGGTGGCTGCCAATGGCCAGGGAAGGGGGTCCAAGGTAGGAGCCCTGGGCCAGGGGAGCTTTTCCCCTTCCACCTGCCTAATGTCACCACTGGGCTTTTGTGCTCATCCTCTCACCCACCTGGTTCCCCTGGCAGTAAAACATCGCTTTCTATGAAATGAGATGTCTGACATTTACCAAATTTTTATGTGACAATTTAGAAGGAATTGGTTGCATTAATCAGCCTTATTAATACTGCAGTAACATAATCAGGGGAACATGACGGCAGCTTGACCACAGGGCTTGGATTTACGAGGAGGCATAGAGGTCTCTGTTGGCCAAAACACCTTCGGCACCATTCAGGTTACACTTGGTGAAAGCCAGAGACCAGTGGCCACGGCGGCGCAGCCCTGCAAAGCCTGAGTGGTGCTGAGAGCTCTTTGGAAAGTCTGGACTGTGCGTTTCCATCTTGGTAATATGCACATTTGACTTGGGGGGATATTTACACTACCCAGAAAGCCTCCTCTGGTGGGAAGTGAACTGGGCTAGACCCATTCCTAGCACTCAGATGGTCTGGTTGGCATTTGAGTCTCTGTGCACATCCTAACCATCTTCCTCAGAAGGTAGCATAGGACAGTGGTCAAGTCATGCCTGGAATCAAACCTCCCTACCTTGGACCCTGGTGTCACCGTGGTTGCCATGTGGACTTTGCCTGTGAAGAGGAATGACAGTGTCACCCACTGCTCAGGGTCATTGAAAGAGTCAGACGGGCTCATGCGTGTAAGCCCTCAGCACAGGTCTCAGCATGTACCTAGTGCTCAGTACATGGGAGTTCTTGGGAGTTCTTACTTTGAGGAGGCCAGTACAGGTCACCTTTGTTCCCAGCGCCCATTAGGAACCCACTAGAGAGACTTCTGGAGACCTAAGACACTCTTCTGGTGTCCCCAAGATAGAGGGATATGGCTTCTGTCTGGGTGTTTCCAGCCTTCTGGGGAGGCAGACGTGGTGCTAACTGTAATAAAACAAGCGCATGTGCAGGGAGGGCCCCACGGGGAGGGGAGAGAGGGCCGTGGTGGTGGCAGCATTTGAGATTGGCCTTGAAGAACTGAGCAGGAGTTTAGATTTTGATTCATGATTCTCAGCTGCATTTTGGGGGCACTCTGGGATAGCATGAACAGGGACAGTGAGGCCTGAGGCAGGTCGTGCTGATGACGGGGGCAGAGGTGCTGGGTCAGGGGGGCTTAAGGACATGTGGGAAAAGGCAGCAGAGGAGCTGAGCCCCGACAGAGGACTTTGCATGCAGCCCAGGGAATCCCCTTCACAGGGCAGGTACGTGTGGGGCCTGGAGCAGGTTGGGGGAGCCCAGAGGACAGCCACAGAGCTGGGAGGAGGTGGTGAGGCTGGCCCAGGGCGGGCAGGTCCTGGGGCAGAGGAGGGAGAGCAGAGGGGCCAAGAGGGCGCTGGGGCCTGTCCGCTGCACCCCGCTTCCATCAGGACGGTGTGGCACCTCCGTGCTGGGCCATGGTCCTCACATATGGCCTCTCCCTGGCGCTGTTGGGCTTTCACATGTCGGTGGAGATGTGTAAATGGTGGCCCCTGTTCTCAAGGAGCTGGGAAAGCGTGAATTGATGCACTTGGGAGCTAGACCATGAGGACAGTGGACTGGGCAGGTGTGCAGGTGCCCAGCGCAGCTGAGTGGGCAGGTTAGAGGAGGGGAGGGGAGGGGGAGAGGGGAGGAACAGGCCCTGGAGGGAGTGAGCCTGGCACGGAGGGCAGGGGATTGGTGTCAGAGTCCCTAAGAATTCAACTTTTCAGAGGCAAAGAGTTTTCCTTTTTTTCTTATTATAAAACAATGTGTGTTCATTATAGAAAAGGTGAAATACAGATAGGTAAAAAGAAGAAAATGGACCCCTGTAGTCCTCCACGTCACAGATGGCCGTTGATAAAATGTGGGGCCTGGTGTTCACTGTTACTCTCGTCCAAATATTTCTTTGAGGGGTTTTGAGATGCTGGCTGGGCCCTTGGAGGCCCTGGTGGGGGACTCCCATGGGTGCTGTAAGTGCAGGCCAAGCCTCAGGACCATCGGGGACACTGCTCCTGAGCAGCTGGGTCCGGGTGCCCAGAGAGAGGTCCTGGTGCGTCCCCTGCACCTGGTCTGGCTCCCCATGTGGCCCCAAAGCTCCAGATGGAAACAGCAGCAACTTCCTGGCTCACAGCTGGACTTTTGGCTCTGACTGCCAGAGCCCTACTGAAAATCAAAAGGCAGCTCCCCACTAGAGGGGCTCTGGGGATGGGGGTCAGGTCGAGGAGGAGGATGGGAGAGAAGGGAAAAGAGAAACTAGCGGCTCCCAGCTCTGGGCCTGCGCTGTCTCCCCCGCCACCCCTTGCTGTGGGCTCTGGAAGCTGCTTGGCTTCTGCGTCCTGCCCCGACTGGCCCGTGGGCTCCTGCTCTGGGTGACCCGGATTTCCCTGCAGCCCTCCCCAGGCTGGCCTTTCCTCATGGAAAAGCTCCTTCTCGGCTTACCTCCTGCCCTCTGGAGCACCCCTGAACCTCTCTGCCCCCCAGCCTCCATCTGCACCAACAGCCATCCGCTTGTTCTGTTGGCAGGACTGACATCTCAGGTGTGGGAGACAATCCTCGTTCAGCAGAGAAGGAGGTGGAGGCTGCAGGTCCTCGTCGTGGGTGGGGGTTATCACTCAGGCCCTTCGGCTTGGGAGTCCACACCTGAGAGACCTGGGAGAGAGTCACCATTTCTCGGCCCAGGCGAAGGGCAGCGAGATGCTCTCTGCACTCACCCCACAGCCCCTGGGAGCCACGCCAGGTGGGGAGACGCAGGATCTGTTGTGCGCACGGTGGGTTTCCTTTCCGGAGGTCTCTACCCTGAGCCAATGACTTGGCTCCATGCCCACCGCGGGTGGATGCCACTGTACAGAGGGACTTCTGGGTGCCTGGGCTGTGGCAGGCAGAATGAGAGCCATCCCTGTATCCCGAGGTACCTGCGTGAGGAAGGAGGAAGATTTGGTCTCATGGCAAGGGGGCTCCCAACTCGGGGTGCAGTCAGTCTGCACATTGAGAGCCCCCGTGGATGCCCTCCCTGGGCAGGACGAGTGGCCTGTGGGGATCTGCCCAGGCAAGATCCTTGCCCTCTGATGGTGGGTTTGAAGTTTGGAAATAGCCAAAAGCCGTCTAGGGGAGGTCCGAGAGGAAGGGTGGCAGGAGAGAGTGGAGGAAGCCAGCCGGACTGGGTGGAGGGTGCATATCTTGGGCCTGGTGCAACCCCAGCACTGGGCATGTGCTTGGCTAAAGTGTGTGTGCATGAGATTTTCCATCAAGCTCTGACATGTGACTCTAAAGTGATGAGGTGGGGGCGGGAGCAGCAATGACAGCTCCCCTCAGCAGCAGGCAGGCCTGGGCTAGATCCAGGCCCCACTCAGCAGCTGCGACTTCGAGTCATCGCTCAGCCTCTGAGATGTGGTTTCTTCTGTAAAACAGGGTCAATAGAACCTACCTAATGGGGTGTACAGATTAAAGGAGAGGCTCCTTGTAGTCTAAATGGAGCAGGCATGATCTCTGCCCTCACGGAGACTACAAGGGCAGAGACAGCTCAGCCTGCCAAGTGTCATGATGGGGACGCATGTGATGTCAGGGGAGGGCCCGGCAGGGGCCCGTGGTCATGGGGAGACACCATCCCCAATGAGACGGGTTTCCTTATCCCCCAGGGGTGGGCCCAGCGGGTGGGGCAGGGCCTGCTGGAGGACTCCAGGTCTGAGGGCACTTTCCTGACACAGGGCCCTCCAGCCCCTTGTCCCTGGCCTGCTGGGCTGGAGTTGATGCCATGCTAGGGGACACCATGTGGTTAGGCTGCAGGTGCAGGGATGGTCACCTGGAATTCCACTCACGGTGGCTGAGCCAAGGCACCCCGGACACCCGTGGGCATGGGAATGCCTGTGCCAGGCGGGGGGTCAGCCTGGGCAGGGCTGGCCCTGGGCTCCCCAGTACACAGCACTTGCCACCAGCCGGGAGACACTGGTGTCTGCCGGTTCATCCCAACTGTCCTGTTTGCCTGGGAACCAGAAGCGTGATTTATATCAGAGTGCGTTTTTATGTTTTGCACTAAAGATAAAAAAAAAAAAAGTTACTAGACAAAACAATTCTATTTGTAGGCACAGAATTCCTATCTTGGGTTATTTTCTTCATAGCACTCATGTGTTTTTATTAGTTTATTTGTTTATTGGCCTATTTCCTTGCTAGACGATAAGCTCCCTGAGGACCGGGGCATGCTGGTCTGCGTAGCACTGTGTTCCCACTGCCCACGGTGCCGCCTGGCATCTGGGGGTCCGTAGGAAACGTGCTGAGAGGAGGGCAGACCACTGTCTGCAGTGACCTCTCTGGACCCACCTGGAAAATGACCCTGTCTGATGTTTACGTGGCCGTCCCCTGGCGGGATCTCCTCTCTGCCCACCTTTCTCTTAATAGTTGTGGATTATGGAAAAGAAGAACAAAGCCCATTAAGAGGTTCCCCTACATTTGATTTGAGGAAGTTTTCATCAGAACAGCTCCATTTATCGGCCTTTAGCGTATAGCCTTATTCCCTGCTCACAAAATGAATATTGCCTTGTCTCCTTGAGAAAAATTGATTTCAACCAGGAAGGAGAATAGCAAACTCCCTCCTCCCTCTTTTCTTCTTTTTTTCCCCCTCCCAACGAGACAGAATTTATCTCTTAGGTAGGTGGGGGGAAAACAGGAATAATTGGACCAGAAGCTAATTCCCAGAGATTCATTGTCTCGAAAGCTCCCACCAGAATGTGGGAAGCTTGCGTTGAATTGCATGCTAATGATAAATGACAACTCTAACAGACCGTCACATTGAGATGTTTAGTCCTTCCTGCTAGGAGATGACACATTAATTTTCTCTCAGATTTACATTGGATTATTAATAAAATATCGGTGCTGGAATGTGACAAGTGAGGGGCCATGGCAGTGCCAGGCTCCATGTAGGAGGCGCGTGCTCTGGCCAGATGAGACTTGGTGGGTTTGAACGTGGGCCAGACGCTGGGTGGCATTGGAGTGATGCTCCTGTTGCTGCGTTAGTCTCAGGCCCCTGTCACCCAGGCTGCAGCAAGCAGCAAGAGCTAGAAGGGCCTCTTTCTTGACAATAGTCTTAAATCCAAAGAAAGGTGATACCTTCATTCTCACTGTTCCTAAACCCCATTTTTTGTTTGCCTCATCATTGACCAAAGGCTTTAAATGTAACTGGTGATTTTTATTTTTTTGTTTTTAAGAAAAGCCACCAGGTTTCTTGACTAATTCACTCAGTTGATAAGCATTTATGGAGTGTTTGCTGTTTACAAGTTAGGCAGGTAGAGGAGGCAGAAAAACAAGCCAGGCATGCCAAGTCTAAATGATTATCTCACTTCTCTGTTTAAAAAGCTGCAGAGGCTTCCCAACCTCATGAAAGTGAAGTTCAGAATTCTCCGAGGACTTGCAGATCCCCACGATCTGGCCCCTGGGATGTGCCATCCCCGCTGTCTGGAAGGCAGCTGCCGCGTTCCTTGTGTCTGACTTTCACTCTCGTCATCTCAGCCCAACATCATTTCCTAGGGGTGTGGGGGACAGAGCCCTCTGCCCAGTCCAGACACAGCTCTCTGTCATGTGCCCCCACATACCCCATGCTTTCTCTTCATCGCACTTACCAGAGAGAGTTGCATTTACACTGTTAGTTTTTGTTGTCCTACGTTTTCTGCCGCACTTGTGTTAAAATACAGAGTCCTCACTTTTCCTTCATTGCCCTTAATTCAGCTGGATCCTGGTTAATTTGTGTCTTTCATCACACTTAGAGTAAAAGCCACCCTCGTTCAAGAGCCCACATCGCTTGGGCCTGGTGGCTCTCTGGCCCCATCTTCTGCCCGGGCCCTCACCCTCTGCTTGCCAGCCACATGCCAAGTGTATTCCTCAGGCCATGGACCTTGTTGCTTTCTCTACCAGAAGCTCTTTCCTGGGGATTCAGCTGTCTGTGCCCGTGCCTTGGCCTGAGCTTCAGCCCGGATGCCACGTCCTGGGAGCAGTCCTGTAGCTGCCAGCTGTTAGTGAATCCACTCTTTCTCTGTCTCCTGTAGGTCCCTCCCCTCCTCCAGCTCCAGGGCCTGCCCAGGGCGGCCCTCTGAGAGTCAGCGTTCTTCCTGCCTCACTGGACTGCAGGCTATACAGAGGCAGGGCCACAGTACCTAGAGCACCCTATGCACATGCCTGGCCCATAATAGCTGCTCAATAAACATTAACTGAATAACTCCCTGAATATCATGATAGCATTTCAAGCAGAGCCCCTGGAAGGTCTAGGAGCCACTAATGTGTCCTCCAGACTTGCTCTGGGGTGCTTCCTGGTCATCACCCTTGCCCTGAGTGGGTAGCCTTTTCGTGTCAGTGACCTCCAGTGACAATTTATATACAGAACTGTGGGTACAGCCTGCAATTTAATGATCCTTGGGAAATACAAATTAACTTCTGCCTCTGAGTTCTGGAAGCCCCAGCTACCTCTCATCCTGTTTTCAATTCCCCACAAAGACACCTTGGCCCTTAGAGATGAGAATCTGAGTGCACCCGACCTGGGAGGTTTTCCTCCTGCTGGGCTGTGCAGGGTTTGCCTTCCTCACGGGGTTATAGTGAGGATGAAATGAGATTGACTACCTAAAGCGCTAGCTGCGGGGTGGTGCTGTTGGCTGTCTCTGCTTTTATTCAGAAAAATGAAAACACGCACTGAGAAGTCCTCAAATGAAGCTCGTTGGGAGTACCGGCTTCTTGGGACCTGCTCATCTAAAACAGCAAGAGCAGGCGAAATCGTGGGTGTCTCGTGGCTTATGGGGGGCTTTTAGTCCTATGAATCTACCCAGTCGTTTGCTCTCTGATAAGAAAGCCTCTTTTACGATTTTCAATTTGCCCTTATTTTAATGAAAAGAAGCCAGGGTTGGACCGCCCAAGAAGGAGCTAATCAAATAACGCAAATTGGTGTTACCTTCTCCCTGTCCTTATTATTTCTATGGTTCCAGCTGGAATTTATTATGAAAAGCAATTGGTTTTCATATCTGGCAGATTGCAGCCCAGGCTGGGCCTGACAGCCCTTTCCTCCCTGTCATTCCATAAATAGCTTAGAGTGGCCCGGCTGGGGGGCGCGTGGCCGGCTTTCTTGCTCCTCTCCCTAATCTCATGACCCTATAAACAAGTCAGAAGGAGCCAGGTTGAAAGGTAATAAGCCAGCCCCTGTCCGTAAGATTTGGGTTGTCGCCATGGCATCTTGGGGTTCCGTTTGGCGTTCTTTCAGCCTCGCTGTGCAGAGCCATCAATTACCACTCTCGCTGGGTTTGTGTGAGAGGGAGATAAGCAGGGGAGAAATTCCTTTACCAGACTTTTTCCTCCCCTTGCAACAAAAAGAAGAACTACAGGAACAATTTAAATCAGTCTCAGACTGTCCTGCCTTTATTTGAATGCTCTGCTGTGGTGGTTCCCGCAGGCCCGAAAGTGCCTTGATTTGTTGCTACTAAAGAGGGGGAAGGGTGGCTGAGACGTGCCAGGGATTTGTAGCAAGACATCAGGAAGGGGTGCAGTGGGGCAATTCCCTGGTTTTGTCCTTACCAGCTGTGTGATCTTGGGAAAGTTACCTCCCTTCTCTGTGCTCCAGGTCTTCTTACCTGTAAAATGAGAATAACAATACTCACCTACTGAAGCTACTGTGGAATTAGAATGAAAAATGAGTGTAAAGGGTTCTACTCTGCCTCTGGCACATGGGAAAGTCTCAATAAATAGAAGCTCTTCTTGTTGTAGCAGTTGTCATGGTTGTTACTGACATTTTGGTCCAGGCCACGTACCTCTAATTGTATATTTAAATCAGGCCATTCCGCATTGGAAAGATTGGAAAGAAAGGTGGAGGTACATAAAATACGTAATCCGCAATTAAGTTTGGCATTTCTCATTTTCTAGCTGCCCACTGGAAGGGAGATTTAGTGCTGGCCCCAGGAATAGCATCCACTCCTCTAGGACACTGTAGTCTGTGCCTTAACACGGGGCCTGTTTTACATTTGGGGTCATGGCTGGGAGGCAGTTGGAACTGCAGGAACTGCATTGTCCTCTAGCCAGGCCCCTCTGTGAGCCTTGAGGCAGGAGGGGTAGGACCAAAGGCAATGGAATGAAATGGCAGAGACGCCCCAGGGTTTGGGTTCTGGCTAAAAAAAGGAGAATTCTTTGGAGATGTTTGCGTTTAGAAGCCATGCAGATACTGTTCACAGAGTCCCACTAGGAACAAGGACATCATCTGTTCTTAAAGGGATGCTGCAAGTAACAGATCTTATGAATTCAGTGGCACAATAGCTAGTCAAGCTGAGCAGAGCTTACTGCACAAAGTCTGCTGCATCCAGCCAGAGCTAGTGGAATGGGCTGACAAGAGAATGGTTCCCCTGTAAGTCCCCAGATTGCTGGAATGGCAGGCTGGGTCTCAGTTGTCTGCACAGACAAAACTGCTGGTTGTGAGGTCCTGGAAGTGATCAGATAGTGACAGAGGAAGTGGGAGTTTTAGGAGGAGGGTCTGTGAACCAGACCTGTTTGGGGTACATTGATTTCTAGAGCTAGACACTGGATGGAGTGTCTGCACTATTCATTTTGCAGGATTAACCCAGTCTTGGATTCAACCCCCAGTTGCTCCATAAATTCCTGATATCCACATGCAAAACCTCTTAAGAACTTGCCACCCCTCTGATCTTCAATTATCAATTTTCTCATATCTACCTAATTTGAAAAATATATCACGCCCTAATGTGATGGATGAGTATGTGGGCCTTGCATGTTTGGGGCCGGCCCCCCACCTGGTTGTGTTTCCCAGCTGCACCCTGCAACGCACCATTTCGTTACTTCCTCAGTCCTCTCATTACTCTCTCAGCTCCCTGCAGGGGGAATGCTCCAGACAGGGCCTGAGTCTGTTATCGTTATTAGTTGTGAGGAATATGCACTGTGTGCTGGGCAGCGAGTGGGGCATCTTGCATACCTTATGTCTACTACAACAGAGAGACCAAGTAACTTGTTCAAGGTCACACAGCTCATAAGGAGCTGAGCCAAGATTTAAGATGTAACCTAGATCTCACTCCAAATCCCATGATTGCCTTCTTTTTAAGACCCTTTTATTATGGAAAATTCCAAACATATACAAATGTAGACAGACTAGCATAATGAGCTTCCATATACTTATCATCCACTTTTAACTAAGGTCAACACCTGGCCAGTCTTGTTTCATCCACACACCCTTATCCCTCCCCCGACATTATTTTGAAGCCTGTCTCAGACATTGTATAATTTCATCAGTAAATATGTCAGTATATATCTCTAAAAGATAAGGTCTCTTTTAAAAAATGCTTCTGTACTGCAATGACTGTTCTTAAAAATGAATAATAATTCTAAATATCTAAAGTCACTGTTCAAAATTCTAATTGTTTCACAATGCTGTCTTTTTTTTTTAGCCCACTTACCAAGTGAAAATGCCATTTTTTGCAGTTTGTTTGGCTTAGTCAGTATCCTTAGTAAGGTCTACACATTGCAATTGGTTGATATATTTCTTTGTCTCTTTTAATCTATGTGTTCCCATTCCAGCACTCTCCTGCTCTTTTTCTCTCGCTTTCCCACTCATTCTTTCTCAGAGCTGGTTAGAGAAGCCAGGTCATTTGTTCTGTAGAGTTTTCCATAGTCTGAATTTTGCTGACTATATTCCATGGTGTCCTTTGCCATGTTCCCATGCACTCTGTGGATCGTGTAAAGTGGAGTTTAGATCAAGAAGTCTGAATAGTTTCAAGGTCAATTTTTAAATTTTTTTGGCAGCAGCAAAATGTACTTCCACCAGGGAATGCCTTAGTCCATGTGTGTTGCTATAATGGAATACCACAGACTGAGTAATTTATAAACAATACGAGTTTGTTTGGCTCATAGTTCTGGAGGCTGGGAAGTCCAAGAACATGGTACCTGGGGAGGGCCTTCTTGCTGTGCCGTCTCATGGCAGAAGGCAGAAGGACAAGAGAGGGCAAGAAAAAGAGATCAAGAGGGGGCCGAACTCACTTTATAACAAAGCCACTCCTGCCATAGCTAACCCACTCCCGCAATGATGTCATTGATCTGTTCATGAGGCCGAGTCCTCATGGCCTAATCTCCTCTAATTAGGACACACTCCCAACACTGTTGCACTGGAGATTAAGTTTCTAACACATGAACTTTGGGGACATTCTAATCACAGCAGGGGACACACACTATCTGGTTGTCTCTTTTTGGTGATGTCAACCACCACTGATGATCCATGCCCAGATCCACTAATTCATTAGGGTTTACAATTAATTCTCTCATTTCTTCTTCATTTATTGCCTGGAGTTCTTTTATAGAGAAAGTCCTCTCTCCTCTTATTTGGTAATTAAAAAGAACAGTTTGTCCAAGCAAAGTAGGATAAATGCCTAGTTCTCCCTTTGCCCACTCCTTTTTTTCCCTCCAGTTTTTCATATAGCATGTTGAGCCACTAGCATCCTCCAATAATGAGCAATTAGTTTTTTGTTTGTCTATTTTAGGATTATTATGAACTCATGGATTTAAACAAACTTAATGTATTTCAGTCTATTGTAGTTATTATTCTTATCGATACTTAGATTGACACATCTTTGGTCAGTGGGAGCCTCTTCAAGTTGATTTCTGAGTCCTTTTCCTATTATCCTAAGTCTTTGATACAGCTAACAATACTTAATGGTGAAAGACTGAATGCTTTTTCCCCTAAAATCAGGAACAAGGCAAGGTTTTTATTCTTATCACTTCTATTCAACCTTGTACTGGAGATTCTAGCCAGTGTAATAAAGCAAGAAAAAGAAATAAAGGCATTCACAATAAAAAGGAGAAAGTGAACTATCTTTATTCAAAGGTGACTTAATTATGTGTGTCAAAATCCTAAAGAACCTATAGAAAAATTTACTAAAACTAATAAATGAGCTTAGCAAGGATCACAGGATATAAGATCAATTACAAAAGTCAGTTGTATTTCTATATAGTACAAATGAACAATCAAAAAGTGAAATTAAGGAAACAATTCCATTCACAATAGCATCAAAAAGAATAAAGTACTTAGGATAAATTTAATTTACAAAGTATAAAACCCATACATTGAAAACTACAAAGTCTTACTGAGAGAAATTAAAGATTTACATAGATGGAGAGACATTCCATGTTCTGCAATTGGAAGTGATTGGAAAACTCAATATTAAGATGGCAGTTCTCTCAAAATTTATTTACAGATTCAATGCAACTCCTGTCACAGTCCCAGTAGGCTTCCCCCCCACTGAAATTGTCAAGCTAATCCTAAAATGTATATGGAAATACAAAAGACTTAGCCAAAAAAATTTTTGAAAAATAAGAATAGAGTTGGAGAACTTATAATCCCTTTTGAATTACTTAATTCAAAACTTACTATAAAACTGCAGCAATCAAGTCAGTGTAGTGTTAACATAAGGACAGATGATGGAACAGAATATGAAGTCCAGAGTATGTCTATGGTCAATTTATTTTCAACAAAGTTGCAAAAACAATTCAAAGGGAGGGGAAGAGGGAAGAATAGCCTTTTTAAAAACAAACAAACAAACAAAATGGTGCTGGGATAATTTGATATCCAAATACTAAAAATCAACTGAGATCCTTATCTCATTCTGTACACAAAAACTAGCTCAAAATGCATCACAGACCTAAATATAAGAGCTAAAAATATAAAACTCTTAGAAGAAAACATCAGAGATTTTGGTGACTTGGATTAGGCAAAAAAATTCTTAGACATGACCCTAAAAGCACTATTCATAAAAGAAAAAAATTAATATATTGGAATTTACCAAAATTAAAAACTTCTGCTCTTTCAAAGAAACTGTTAAGCAAAAGAGAAGACAAGTTATGGACTGGGAGAAAGTATTTGCAAATCACATATCTGATAAGAGACTTGTATCCAGAGTATGTGCAAAGTGCTATTACAGCTCAAAAATAAGAAGACAGACAACTCAATTAAAAATGGGCAAAAGATTCAAATAGGCCTTTCACCAACGAAATTATATGAATGGCTAATAAGGACATGAAAAGATGCTCAACATCATTAGTCATTAGGGAAATGCAAATTAAAACCATTACACATCCACTAGGATGGCTGTAATCCAAAAGATAGACAATGGCAAATGTTGTGGAGAATGTGGAGAAATTGGAACCCTCATACATTTCTAGTGGGAATGGAAAATGGTGCAGACACTTTGGAAAACACTCTGGCAGTTTTACTTTTATGTAATCAGATGTATCCATCTTTCACATATTGTTGCTGGATGGTGAATCATGGTTAGGGAAGTTTTTTTCTACTTTCAGGTTATAGAGAAATTCACCTATATTTTCTTCTAGAGTATGTATGTATGATTTTATTTACTCCATTGAAGTCTCTCTGGTCCATTTGGAATTGATGCTGCTATAGGATGTGAGGGATAGATCCAATGTTTTCTTTTTCCATGTGCCTATCTAGTTATTCCAATTTCACTTGTTAAAAAGTTGATCCCCTCCCCTACTGACTTGAGATACTGCCTTTATTGTGCATATTATATTTGTAAATGTAAGTGAGAATATTTCTGGATATTCTATCCTGTTCCATTGGCTTGGCTATTTATTCATGTGTTGATTCCATACTTTTTTAAAAATAGAGATTTTATAATATGTGTTAGTAGCTGGTAGGACTAGCCCATACACCTTTGTCTTCTTTTTTGGGGTTTATCTGGCTATTCTTAGTGTTTTTTCCTTTGAGATAAACATTATAATAAAATTTTCTAGATCTAGAATAAAAACCCTGGTGTATTCTCATTGTCGTTACATCAGATTTATGAATTAACTTTGGGAAGATTGACATTTTTGTGATCTTAACTCTTCCTAAGCAAGACATGTTATGTTTTTGCATGTATCAAAGCCTACTTTTGTGTCTTTTGGAACTGTAGTCCCCAATCTCTTGGCCTCAGACTGGTACTGGTCCGTGGCCTGTTAGGAACTGGGCTGCACAGCAGGAGGTGAGCAGTGAGTGGTGGGCGAGCAGACGAGCAAAGCTTCATCTGTACTTACAGCTGCTCCCCATCGCTCACATCACTGCATAAGCTCCACCTCCTGTCAGATAAGCGGCTGCATTAGATTCTCATAGAAGCGTGAACCCTACTATAAACTGTGCATACGAGGGATCTAGGTTGTGGCTCCTTCTGAGAATCTAATGCCTAATGGTCTGAGGTGGAGCTGAGGCGGTGATGCTAGCGCTGGGGAGCAGCTGCAAATTCAGATTATCATTAGCTGAGAGGTCTGACTGCACAATAAATGTGATGTGTTTGAATCATCCTGAAACCATCCCCCCTCCAGTCCCCAGTCGGTGGAAAAATTGTCTTCTGTGAAACCAGTCCCTGGTGCCAAAAATGTTGGGGACTGCTGTTTTAGATGATTTTTATAGTTTTTCTTTTTAGATTTTGAGAATTTTGTGTTAAATTTATGCCTAGGTATTTAATTTTCTTTTTCTCTGGGTCTTCTATCATTCCATCTGTTTATGTACCTGTTTATCTATCTATCTAATCAACAGGTTGTATCTTAATTATATACCTGTTTCTTTACTGTTATAATTTGTAGTAGGCTTCCATTGATTCCATGATCTTTTTACCGTGTTGCACTGGACATTACTGGTTTTGCCAGCTATTAGTCTCTTAGATAAAAGGACTGAGTGGCTGGCTAGAAGGCTCCATAGTGAGAATGAAGCCCCCTGTTGTCCACATTTTTTCCTTGATATTCCTCTGCACTGTTGCAATGGAAGTCTTGGAAGGTTTCCCCGAGGCTTTCTTAGACTGTCAGCCTGAGTTCAACTTCTCCCAGAAGGAGTTCCTGAGATGCAGATTCGAGTGCAGTTTATCTGAGAAGCAACCCCAGGAAACACCAGTTGGAGTGTGGAAGCGAAAGAGGAAAAGGAGGAAATAGAGTGCTATCTCCCCTCTCTGCCCCAGCAAGTGACTACTGTGGGCAGCTGGAGCTCACTACCAGAGGGCAATTCTGAGAGACCATAAAGAGCACCAAGAGTGACCCCAACCATGGGGTGGAGAAGCCTGGAATTTGCCCCCCAAATCCCTGTCCACTGCGTGAGGGGTGCCTTCAGGGCAGCAATGCTCACCCAGCTAGTAGGGAAGAACTGGGATTCAAACCCAGACTGGCCCTGCAGTCTGTGCTAACCCTACAGCCTTGGGGTGGCTCTGGAGTCAGACTGACTGCGAGTGTATCCTGCTCAGACATTTTTTGGCTATTAGGTTTGATTATATGTCGGGAATGATAATAATACCTACCTCATGGGGTTGGTATGACAATGTAAAATAATATAGATAATAGATATCTATAAAGATAACAGCCATAGCTATAGATATGCATGTGACGTGCCCCACCAGCACCAGGCACACAGTGAGTGGTCCCTAACTGGGAGTTGGTGGCAGTATCAAGTTGCATGGCTCCCATGCTCCTCCAGGTGGTCCACAGTAGCCTCTCTGTCTGCAGCTCCACTCCCATTTCTCTACTCTTCTTAGGTGGGTGCTACCTTTCATGCTGTCAAGAAGTTTGTTAGAGCCCCCCCCCAACTGGCCCCCTGTGGCCTCGGCCATTTCTCATTACCCCCAGATCAGCACCTATTTCCCTCCTTCCTTGGATCCCTTCCCACCAGCTCCGACTTGCTCTTGATCCTATTCTGGGATGGGTGTGCAGCCTCATTTTCTTCGCCTCATGGGGCATGTGGGCCCTTCTGCAACTCATCTCCTTTTTCCTTTGCTGTCCTTAGGCCCCTGAGCTGTGGCAAGGACCTTCCTCCATCATTCAGAGAAGAAGCTAGTTCTAATAAAATCAGATTGGTGGATTAAGCACTATTAGGTTGCTCGTTATTACAAGTTAAAATGATGATTCCATTTATTAAGGCCATTTAAGTTGGACACTTAAGTTCCTTGTGCAATTGTGTCCTGCTTAAAGTGCCAGATGACAAAGCCATTCTCAGGATGTCCAAGGGTGTATCACTAAGAAGGTGGTTTCCTTGGGTGGGTGCAGTTGTGATTCTAACTGTGTACGTGACAGTGTGCTGGGGAGTCCCCTCTTGACCTGGGTCATACCACTTGCAGTTTGGGGGCAGTTGGCCTGAAGACACTGCTGAAGTGTATTGACCATGTTTAGGAAGGGTGAGGGGTGGAGCAAATCACAATCTATGACTTAGCTCATGAGCAGGTGGGCTGGATCAATGCTGGGTCTTCTTTAGTGGTTGAGATTTCTGTGACCAGCCATCCCTGCAACACCCTTGTGGGGGACTTCATTCCAAGCAGAGCCTATCTATTTGATTAGACATATTCCTTTGCTTATTCCTTAGGCAGGGACCCCAAGCATAGCAGGTGACTTCAAGGGCCTTCTGATGGGCCTTTCAGGGCACAGGAGGGCTCACAGCACTCTGAAATTAGGGACACGAATCTAGCGCAGGGCTGAAGTGGAAAGAGGCTGGCATGGTTGGCCCCACATGCAAGCCCACATCCATCTAGAAATGGAAGCAAATTGTAAGGTTTTCAATTCAGACTTGTAGGCACAAGACAGATACCATCAGGTGACAGCATTGTGACAAGCGTGTGGAGCCGCTTCCTGATTGTTTTAGCTGATACAGACTTAGGGAGAAAACCAATACTGACACAAACCAATTGCACCCTGATCGGGAAACAATGAAGTGTTGGGAGTCGCTGGTGAAAGTCTATAATTTCCAATGGAATTGCTGTTTAGTCATCATATTGCCACTGAATGACAAGTCAGGCTGGGTGGGAACTACAATTAGCTGCAGTCACCCTGGCGTAATTTTTTTTCCCTGCAGACAATGGAATAGTAAGCCATCAATAGCCCGATGTTCTGTGCCCGATTGTGAAATGGCCCATTGTTTAAAGGAAGCAGCAAAGAAAGGGGCTGGAGGTCTCACCCCAGTCCCCGGGGGGTGACTGATTTACCATTCCTCGCCTCTGCTGTGGCAGAGAGACATGCTAGCCAACGTGCTGAAAAAGCCACTTCATTCGCTTTATTTGTGTAAAGATTTCTCTCACCTTCGCTGCGAGTGCGATGGCTGGCCTGTGCTAACCTCATGGAGCACAGAATCATTGGCATTCTTTCTCCTGTGCCAGGGTGGGGTGCTGCTAGCTTTTAGGGGAGTCTTCCTTGGAGGTTGGATCTGCCCACACCTGCTGAAACTTTATTGTGGAAGCACTTGGCCTTGGCTGCCCTTTCTCTCCTTGGAGCTTCCAAACCCAAATATGTCACCCCTGCAACTGCAGATATGCACGCAATAATCCACTGCTGTCTCTGGTTGATGCATGTTTTCTTTTTGGAAAATTCAAGGTTCTTTTTGTTGTTGTTGTTGTTCTTTTTAAACATCACAAGAATGGCCGTCTTACTCTTAGCATTTAGTAAGCGGCAACTATTTTCTCGTGGTTGTGGACTGAATAGATGAATTTACCTGGCAGTATCTGAGACCTCCGACAGCTGAAGCCCCAAATGGGAAAGAATCAGGTACTTAGCTTGCTTGAGAAGCAAGACTGGGGTGCTCTTTCGTATCTAACAGTAATCTAAATGCAGGCAATGAATCAAGAGCATTTGGCCTCGCTGACTAGCTCTGCCATTGGTCTGTTCTTAACATAGTCATCTAGCGTCTGCGTTAAACTTATTTATTTCCTAATGTTGGGTGATGGATTAAAAGATGTGTAGAAAATCCTTCTACAAGAGATAAGATATTGCAGGCTGCCACGACACCCCCGGCCCTTTTTGCTTTCTGTCTCTGTTTTGCTTACTTTTGAGTGCAGAGCTCGGGCCCCCGCATCGTATATCCTGATTAGTTTGTGGTTATTACTGAGGGAATGTTTTTTAAGCCTATCATTGACACATTTAATTCATTAGGTGCCAAATCCAAAGCAAATTTTGGCTGGCCATAAAACATGGTTAATCCAGGGAGCTGCAATAAAAGGTGAAAAATTATGTTCCAACAAACGTGGAATATTGCTTTTCTGTAGAGACTTTTACTGGTCGACAATATCTTTCTTCATAAATTTTTCTTCTGCTTGGTTCTCTTGGTAACTTAACCATTTGTTGTTTCCAGACCACAGAATGGCTCAATGATCCTCTACAACAGGAAGAAAGTGAAATACAGGAAAGATGGGTACTGCTGGAAAAAGAGGAAAGACGGGAAAACGACCCGAGAGGACCACATGAAACTCAAGGTCCAGGGAGTGGAGGTAAGGGGTGGAAAGGTTCTCCTGTCCCACAAACGTCATTTTGGTGCAGCGCAGGGTGGAGATGCTTTGGTGTAAGTCGCGCCAGCCACTGCTGTCAAAAGAAATTTTGTTTGTCAAGACCCTGGTTTTTGCTTTGTTTTTCTACCTTCTCACCCTTTAGAGTCTCCATTGAAGTTTTTGGGGAAACTGGATTGAACTAAAGCACTCCTGTTTCTAGGGGGTCCTGGGTGTGCGGGTGGGGATCTGCCAGGTTCCTGTGGAATCATTTGTGGTATTTATCATGGAAGAGCCTCCCAGGCACTGAAATTTGCAAGGTGTCAGAGACGAGGGGCCTGCCTGCCTCTGCTGAGCTGGTGATCCCTTGCCCCCAGGGCCTGGCTTCACTCCCTCCACTGACAACAACACTGGGCGTTTCAACCTTAGCAGAGGTTAAGGCTCTCTAGAGGGGACCACAGCTGTGTGTGATCCTGCAGGGTTAGGGTGCTGTGGAAACATCTTGGGATCTTCGGCAAAGTCTGGGTTTTGGTCCTCAGGTGAAGACTGGGTACAGTCTGGTCTCCTTACTGCCTTCTGACCCCCACAGGCTCTCAACCTTGGGCAGCCCTGGAGAAATTCCCTCATTCTGTTTCCCACGGTTTGAGGGCCATGTGTCATAGCCACAGAGGGAGAGGGCATGAATTGCGGTGAATGTGGTGAATTCTTGGCCTGGTAGTTAGTGAGCACTCACTTCTCTGCGTTTCCTACTGACTTGGGAAGGATCTTCCCCCAGGAGTGTGGCAAGTGCTGCTTTGGGCCAGGAGCTGAGAAGCCCCCCGGGAATCCACCTGGTATGTCAGCGCGGTCAGAGAGAGGTGTCCTGGCGTCTGTTGGTGTGTTGAGTCGCTAGTGTGCCAGGATGGATAGCTGTGCCCATAAACCCACTTGAGTTCAATGGCTTGCCCTTCCACGCTGACGCTTTTTGTGACGCACTTTGTCATTATGACTTTTTCTGTGTTAATCATGTGCTTCTTATGGCTGTTAAAAATAGCATCAGATGGCTTTTATTATATTACCCCAAAGAGAGAGATAACTTTTGCTTTATATGGTTTTTTCTGCACCTAATATAACAATGCTTTATGATGATGCACAAAGAAAAGCCCTGATCCAAGAAATTCCAGTTCCCTACACTCTCCTGTGCTCAGTGTTTGCACAGCATGGTTTAATTGACGGCGCGGAACATTAAAATGCAGATTATCCCACGCATGCTGCTCTGGACCCACCTCTAGGGCTGTGACCAGTGAGAGTGCAAATATATTAGTCACTGTCACAGGGAGCTGAGGGGGCCCGAGCTGTGCTCTTCCCCGGGGACCCTCATCTCCCACAGTGGAGGAAGGGGGAGAAAGTGAGGTGGCACTTGGTGGCCCTGAGAACGGGGGGCTGCTCCCACTGGCACTGACAGGGCTGCGGGAACTCATGCTGAAACCAGGGCAGACAGCCCCCGCGCCCGCGGCCCCGGCGTATTTCATCTTTAGTGATACGTAAATCAGGAACTTCTGCCGGCGAGTAGCAGCGGGGAGGAATTCTTCCTCAGCAGCAGCTGAGGAGCCCAGGGGAAAAAAGCTCCGGTGCTCATTTTCTTCCCTCATGTTATAAATTAGAATTGTCACCAGATGGAATCAGAGTGATTTATGGCTATTTTGGGGCCATATTTATGTTTGGACTTATTTGTGGCACTCACACTTGCAGACGACAGTCTGTGCCCTCACAGTGTGGGGGCAGGAGAAGTGTGGGCTGGCGAGGGGCTTCTGTGACTTCCAGGTATGACGTGGGCAATGGGAATGGATGGGCAGGTGAGGGGAAGCCTGGGCAGGGGGCGATGGGAGGAGGTTTGTATCAGGTTCTTGGGGAGAGCGGCCACCTGACCTGACGTGTTGTGTGGTGGCCTCTCCCGTGAGCTCAGGGAGTTGTCCCGCTGAGTCAGTCAGCAGATACTGACCGCGCACCTACTCTGTGCAAGGCCTGCAGTGTCTCTGGAGAGAGCAGGGGCAACGTTCTCTGCCCCACTGGTGCATGGTCCATTGAGGAGACAGCCGTGTCCATTCATGAAGGTCATTAACAGTGCTGAGATGTATAGAGGTCTGAGCTTTTAGGATAAGCGTCCTGGGAGTTCAGAGTGGGTCAGAATGATCAGAGATGCTTCCAAGCTGAGCTCTTCAAATTGGGTAGGATAAAGAGTGTGTGTATGTGTGTGTGTGTGCATGTGCAATTTACACATTGCTTTGTGGCTTGCTTTTTCCACTTAGCATTGTGGTCTGAGCTGTATCTGTGTCAATATTGAGATTCTCTTCATCTCTTTTATAGTATCCACTGTATAGACACTTGGGCCAATCCCCGATTGGTGAACTTTTAGATTCTGTCCAGTTTTTCAGCATTGTAGACAATGTGTCAAAAAGCATTCTTACACGAGTCTTCTTGTGCACATATGCAGTCTGGAATTGCTGGGTTGTAAGATCTGAGTATTTTAAGTTTTACTGGATCTTGCCAAAGTGTTCCTAAGTGACTGTGCTAATTACATGCCCACTAGAACTGGAAATTACCATTTCTCCCACACCCTCTTGCACATTGATGGATGGATGAAAGATGGTTCCCCGTTCTATTTCAATTTGAGTTTTTCTTAATTATTAGTAGAGATGAACCCCTTCTTATGTTAATGGGAGTCTTTTGCTCTGAATGGTCTACCATGAACATGGATTTTTCAGTAGCCCCGAAGAAGAGCTTTTCAGGCAAGATCAACCCCCACATCTCACCAGTGTTTCTCCTGCGTTAGCTCTGATCTGGACTGGGGCTGGGAAGCCCAGTGGGTATGCTCTGGGACAATGGGTGGGTGGTCCTTTCCCCCCGGGAAATTGCAGTGTGGATATACATGGGGCTTGGTGTTGCACAGAAGGAGGGGACTTCCGAGTGTGGACTCTGCTTTGTCCTTCAGTGAATTTGATCAGGCAGTTCCCATCTACTTAAGACCTACATGACGCCAGGCATGGCACCAGCCAGCTACCTCTTCTGCTGGGTAGGGCCGACAGTCCTGCACAGGATCCTGGAACTATGATTTTTCTACCGACTGGTTTCCTCAGTTCAGGGGCTTGATAAAGATATTTGGATCTACCGTTTAGCATATCACTTGCTATAAGCCTTCCCTCAGGCCAGGAAAACTTCCAGCCCTGTTTGTGGAACTGCTCGGCAGTCTAGCTTCTTTTGTTCTCAGAGGCTGGGGCCCTTTGTACACACAGCAACTCAAAGGCACATTGATTTTCTCAGCCAGAAACAGGGTGGAGGCAGCCACATTTGAAGCTGACGAGCTGTTAGGTCCGTGATTAGTTGTCTTGTCTGTAAGCCAAGGAGAAGCTAGCTCGATAAGGTTTCCAGGGATGACAAAGGTTGGCAGGAAGGAAAAAGAAGGTGGTTACAATGTCAACGTTTCATGAGATGAAATCTCAGCAGGTCTGAAGTTGGTCCTGCAACCCATGCAGATTTATGCTGCCTGGCAGGCTGGAGGGACTTTGGGGGTGGGGGAGTCCCTGAGAGCAAAGCAAAGAGCCATATGTGAAGCATCATCACACCTCCAGAACCACCACTGCTGTGGTTGTGATGCTGTTATCTGGGCCACACTGGAAGAATTTCTTCCAAGTCCGTGGCACTTTTCTCTGGCCTGGAAGCTTGCAGGGCTGTCCTGGGTCCACTGTTCACAGCTCTCTCCTGAGAGTGCTGGAGGTCTCAGGCCAGCTCTTGGCTCTCCACCTACCCCATTTCTTCATGGCTGGGTTCCCAGAACAGATGGGAGCCACACGCTTGGTATAGGGACAGTCGTAGGCTTACAAATCTCTTATGTACCAGCTATACCACCTCATTTAACCCTATAAAAATGTCCATGCAAAGTACATTATATCCATATATAGATCATGAGATTGAGCCTCAGACAGGATTTCTCTTGCCCCATATCATGGCACAAATCAATGGCAGAGCTGGGACTTGGGCCCAGATCTGCTTTGTTCCAAAGTGTAAGTTTTTCCCCTTACATTGCTCCTGGATGCTTGGGTGGAATCTGTAGATTTTTCAGATAAGGTCAGCATGTTATTTATTCAGCACAAACCCTTCATTCATCCTCCAGTCGTTGGGTGCATCCTATCCAACAGCGCTGTGATAAGTATTGAGGATGCAGTGATGGAAAGAACACGTGGTGCCTAATCTAACGGGGAGACGGAAAATCAAGCATGCAACTAGGATTCAGGGTTTCGAGGGCTGCGACAGAAGAATTATAAGGCCCATGTGGAATGTGCAGGAAGGGGAGCTAAGACAGGTAACATGGAAGGGATGGGAAAGATCAATGAGCAATGATAGAATCTATTGAAAAATAGCTAATGCAACAGGTATCCACAATTGTGACATGTCAGTATTTTCTCCCAGCCCTGTCTAGACCAGATACTTGCCTCCTGGGGATGGGGCGCTCTCTGCTCTGATTGTAAGACATGACTTGCTGGGGACATTCTGCCTTTGGGACCAATGGGTGATCATGGCACAGAGGCCACTGGCTCAGTCGTGGTTGCATGCACAAAGAGAGCCCTCCACACTGGACCTGTTCCATGGGGAAGGAACCCTCTGGCCTGGACCACCTTTGGGCAGAATTGCCAGCCCATCACCTCGGATTGTAGTTTTCAGACATGAAGAGAAAGTTTGGTTCTGCTAACCTGTTTGTGTTGCCTCAAAAGACTGAAGAGTTTCTTTGACTTCTTGATTAACTGCCTTAAAGCTAGAAGCCTGGCATTAGCATGGCAGTGGGGGTAATGAGGTTATGTTTTGGGACTCGGCCTCATTAGAAGTGATGTTCTTTATTTGGGCACTCAGGCCACGTATTTAAAAAAAAAGAGGCACCTCTTTTAAAAGTAGGAATGATATTGTAGTTACTGCATTAGGAATTAACAGGGCATGAAATAACTGTCTGCCTGGTGGCAATGCCAGATCATTTCAGCTCTACTTGCAGCCATAAGATAAATTGGTATCTTGCTTGCAGCTGATGGAAAATATTTTAAATAGCCAGCCACAAAGATGTATGGTGCCCAAATCAGGTTTGGAAAACAGCAATAAACAGGTAAGGAGGAAGCAAGTTGGCAGAAGCTCACAGAGGGTCAAACAAGCCCGACTGGCCACTGCTCCTTTTACATAGAATATGCATTTTGTGCTCTTATTAAGCAATTATGTGTCTTTGGTCTGTGGACATATTATTTTACCCATTTCCCCTGCCCCCACCCCCCGACTCACCGTGCACCCACCAGTCCACACGCAGAGCATTCCTGGTTCAGAACCTGTGTTTTCCCAGGTCTGGGTCCAGATTGTCTCAGCCTTGGCCCTTCCGACTCTCCCAGGGTGTCTCCTTGGGCTTCTCCTGCCCAAAATGGTGATTTCCTCCCCTTCTTTTCACAGCGCTCTGGCCATGCCGTTCTCAAGGAAGCGTCCACTTTGACTTTAGATCAGCTTCGTCCAGTTCTAAAAAGATACATTGAATATTTAGGATTTTCTAATGACTACAAAGCCCGTGTCTGGTCTCAAGGTAACCTGTTAAGCACAGGATATAAAGAAGAAATAAAATGTGGCACCATGTTTGAAACAAAACTGGTCATTTCAATATGATATGGTAATTGTTAAAATTACCGACTTTTTGATTAAGGTTTTCAAGTGTTTGAAGGAACTTGCTCTCTCCTTTTTGAGGGTGGGGCTGGGGTCAGTCTACCCCACGAGACCTTGCTCTGGGCAGTGGGACCCGCCAAATCTAAATGCTTCTGTGGTTGCCATTCGTGTGAGCCTCACCCCAACACTGCGATTCATTTGGGACTTGAACCCAGGTCATCAGTTTCAAATGCAGCCGTGTCTCCTGCCTGGCTTCCGGTGCTGATGTCTCATGGCCGTCTCCAGTGGAGGGAGACAGTCTGCTCAGTGGCCCCTTGGAGAATCTCCCAGGACTCTCCGCTAACTTTTAATCATCCAAGTTTTTGTGCATCATTCTGCTAGTTTGCTAACAAGTTAAAACTTTTAATTTCCTGTTACCTGGATGTGTTTTGGTAGAATCAGTTCAGAAGCTCAAAGCCATAGTCTTTCCGTAATTTCTAATTAGTTACCATCTCTGGTGACATGTCCCTACCCAACTCATATAATTAAAATTTTAACTAATAAATAACATTAAGGCAGCTATGTTTTGAAGTAGCAATAGCAGCCCTATCTGCCCACGTGTCCCTGCTGGGGTGGTGGTTTTGCTTCTCTTTCTGCCTCAGTCTGTTTGTGTTGCTGTAACAAAATGCCGCATACTGGGTGACTTAAACAACAGAAATTTATTTGTCACAGTTCTGGAGGCTGGGAAGTGCAGGATCAAGGCACAGGCAGATTCTGGTGAGGGCCTGTTTCCTGG
This sequence comes from Lemur catta, assembly GCF_020740605.2. NCBI lineage: Eukaryota > Metazoa > Chordata > Mammalia > Primates > Lemuridae > Lemur > Lemur catta. The sequence continues at coordinate 122,119,783 of NC_059130.1, read as the reverse complement.
TTTCCAGACAGCTGTCTTCTCTCTCTGTCCTCACACGGAGGAAGGAGCGAGGGGCTCCCCGGGGTCCCTTTTATAAGGGCACCAATCCCATTCAGAAGGGCTCCACCCTTACGACCTAATCACTTGCCAAAGGCCCCGTCTCCTAATTCTATCACCTTGGGGGTTAGTTTTCGACATATAAATTTTAGGGTGGCACAAATATTCGGTCGTCTTATTGCATTTTCTTAAGACTGCCTCTTCCCTAACTACAGCCAAATAACAATAGCAACGATAATGACAGCATCATTGACTTCAACTTTTACTGAATATCTGGTCCTGTATCATCATTTTATGTGTATCATCTCCTTCAGTTACTTGGCCTATAAGGTGAATACTGTTATTATCCTTATTCTACCCAGGGACTGTAAGATGACACAGAAGTTGCCTTGCTGTCCACTTAGGTGGTTGGGAGTTGGTCCCCAAATCCCCCGAATACCCTGTGTAATAGCAGGTTTGCTATTACTCCTTAGGTATGATTTGATTCAAGGGCTTTTGGAGCCTTTTGTATTCCCACGTGAGTCTCCACTCGGAGTAACAAGCTGTTTATCTGCTCCCAGCATGAACTGAGCAGTTCCCTGTGTCCTCAGACTGTAGCTCTGGAGCTTCTAGGATAGACTCAGTCTTGTGGTGAGGGTCTTTGTGCGCTCTCGCTACACAGGCCAGGTTGTATGTTGCCAGACTTAGTATGTGTGTTGGGAGAATACAAGACACCCAGTTAAATGTGAATTTCAGATAAACAGTGAATAATTTTTAGTACAAGTATGTCTATAGTAAAATATAGTCTGTTGTTTATCTGGAACTCACACTTTGCTGGGCATTGTGTATTTTATCTGACAACTCTCCAAGCAGTAGAGCAGTGTCCTTTGAGTCTCTGCAGACAGAGATTGGTCTGCTTTGGGTATTGGTTTCATTGAAGATGTGAGTAAGTGAGTTGGTTTATCTCCAGACACATTATTGACTCAGGACCCGCGACAAGCAGGAAGAACTCTGGCTATTGTTAGGAGAGAAGCACTCCTGGAAGTTTGCCAGCAAACTCAAGTGCCTCCAGAGCTGGGGACCTTCTTTCTCCTTCTGAAAAGTGAGTGCTGAGTGTTTGTCAAATTCCAAAAGTCTAGGACTTTCAGACGCCCAGGTGTGGTACCTTTAGAGGCTGCTACCTCGAGAAATGCAGGCCTTCTGCCAGTGGTGTTTGGGGAGAAGCTTGTTAGTACAAGATGTGCCAGGGAGATTTTGAAGAAAACATGATTGTAGTTTCTGCCTTCCTTATAACTCTGATGGATGGCAATTTTATGTACAATACTTTGTAATTTCCTTTTTTAAACTCGATTCGAGCCTTATTAAGCTAGAAACTCCCTGATGAAGGTAGAGCAGCAGAATATCAACTTGGTATGCTGAACGTGTATTTAATTATTATCATAACAGTCCCTTAACATCATTGCACATTAGCCCAGGAGGACATGAATGGAAATTTTAGCATATTCAATTACATTGTAAGCCCTTGAATACCACTGTCAAAACTCACCCAGGGCCATTCTCTGTTTGGACCCAGCATACAGCAGGCACAGAATTAGGTGTTACCCGGGCCACACAACCTGGGTATTTGTAAGCATAATGTACAGCCTCATCCAGAAGCTGGGGATACATTTTAAGACCATGGCATATATTTTTCCCCTCGGTAAATGACCAGACACGGTGTTTGCGTTGGGTAAAGAATATCTCTAGCAATCACTTGGCTAAATCGTGAAACATTGATCTTCTCTGCCTCTTTCGATTTTCTGATATTGCTGGGGACGTTTACGCTTGTCATTGGCGACTGTGACTTGTGTCCTTGGGGGGCAATTCAGGATCAGCTGGCGCGCATCTCCCTCCAGCCTTGTCCTAGGAGAGTCTCACCCAACACACTTTAGTTGGCATGAATTAGTCACCAGCAGAGGGAAGGTGTATGGTTTGCAAACAAATTAGGCCCACGTCACTCTGTCTGCTTCCCACACTGCATCCAAAACATGGGGATGATAGAGGGGCAGGTGAAGGGCTTTTTTGCTACCAGAAGGAGAGAGAAATGTTACTGAGCAAATTAAAGGAGGGAACAAGCTGTTCACATGGCTACTGTGGTCGAGGTTGCTTGGATGGCAGCTGGCTGCGGCCTCATGTGTCCTGCCACGCAGTTGCCTGGGTTTCTGGCTGCCGAGCACCCCTGTGCCTGCCCTTCCTCCACTCAAGGCCAGAACCGACGATAGAAAGCAGAGGGTTTCGTGAGAGAGCACCTCTCCGATTCCCAAGTTTTTTCTTCTGGACAGATGAAATGACCTTCCATTTCCTCTTTGCACTTCTTATTCCAGCACTGTGTAGTGTGGTGCCTTCAGGGTGTGCCTTTCCTTCCTGTTGCAAAAGACTCACGTCCCACTCAGGCAACCCCTGAGACCAGCACAAAAACGGTATCGGTCACATTGCTCCCTGCTCCTCTCTGTGTGGTCCACGGCTCAGCAGGGCTGGCACCGCCGGGGAGCGTGCCAGGAGCGCAGAGCCTCAGGCTGCCAGAGATCTCCTGGCTCAGGGTCTGCTTTGGTATGATCCCCACGTCATTCGTATGCACCTTAATTCAGAAAGTATAGACACACGCCATCCTCTCGTCTCCAGCAGGGTCTTGCCTCAGTGCCTCACCCCTAGGCAGATGTTTTTTTTTTTTTTTTTTATTAATAATTCATTTGTTTGGTTTTTTTTTTTTATCTTAAGAAAAAAGTCCAAAGGAAAATTTCACCAGTTGGTCTGGCAATTTACTACTTGACTTCTGGTACCTTTAAAAAATATCTAACTGAAATCTCTGATTATGTAGTTTGAGCTTGTTATTCTTTATTCTGCCCTTGGCAGTGAATGGTAGAGAGTATCCAGTTTCCGGAATCAGAATACACCAACTGGTGATGACTGAACAGTTCCCTCAGCCTCTGCTGTCCAGGTGACATAGTCCTGTTCCTGCAGTTCTTTAGCTCCTCTGAACAGGAAACTTGCCCGTCTGTTCGCTGTGATAACCTGGTGGTTGGCATGGTACCTGGTATCAGGTACATTTGGTGCCCATAACCAGATTTTGAATGAATGAATGAACTTTTTTTGTAAAGGGCTAGACAGTAAATATTTTCAGTTTTGCGAGCCAGACTTATCTGAACAGTCATCTCTGCCATTGTACAATTCATCTCTGCCATTATAGCATGAAGGCAACAATAGACAATAGTGTTCCAATAAATCTTTATTTACAAAAACAAGCCATGGGCCAGATTTAGACCATAGATGTGGCTTGCCCAGCTCTGTTCTGGATTATGGCAGCAATTTCTAGAAGGAGTAGGGTGCCATGGGAACCAATATGAGTTTGTAGGGGATGATCAAGAACTTGGAACAGACGCTTTGAAGGGTTTTGTTCTGACCGCTGGTATGTCCTGATACGTTCGCAGCTGGGTGCTGCTCTCACTCAGCTTCTAGTTCTGCAACAAATTAATATTTCCATTAACAACATACCTGGTGAGGTTAGGATTTCTTCTTTTTCTTTATTTTTAGTGGTAATACTTCCACATAGCATAAGCTTATTTGTCACATCCTAAGTTATTCTCAGCCTGAAAAGTTAGGCAATGTGTCTTACAAAGGGCAATTTGAAGGAGCTGGGAAGTGCTCTGTTTCTCCTGTGAGCTCAGGTCACTGCTCCATGGCATTGCAGAGAGGGCAGGCAGGTCTGTCTCACTGGTGCACTCTGGACTCCCTTGTCCAGTGGGACAGCTGAGCTTATAGCGTTGCTGAGACCAGGAGGGTTAAAAGACTAGGCTGTCATAGAAGGTAGGCAAGCTGCCTACATCTCTGGCTTCAAGTGCTTTCAAAGAAGCCTGTGAGTGTTGGATGTAACAAAGTCCCCCTCAAATAGTGACCGATGGGAGGGCACAGATGTTGTTTGTCCATGTTTAAGTATTTACATGACAGCACAAGAAAACTGGAGAGGTTCTCTTTCATCTTTTCTGCCACAATTTACATACAGTTTATGATGGATGCGAGAGGTAGACATTTATTACAAAAACGTAAGAAATGTGGACTCTTCATGAATTGATTATTTAGAATTTATTTTATTAAATATTCTAGGTGGTGTGTGATAAACTGAAGCCCTGCTGGTTTGCAGCTTAATGATTCATGTATCTGCAGTGGTGATAAGGAAATCAAAGATTCGGTTTGCCATTTCAGAGGAAGAATATGGATTATTATTAAACCCAGAATGAGCCTCTTGGGAAGCCTTCCTTAAGGGAACACACGTATCAATAACTTCTCCTCTATGTGAGAATCCTAATCTTTCACTTACCGAAACATAAATTCCATAGCAAGTGGCTGTGGGCTTTTTCCTCCCATTGGTTCCTTACATCCGTCACTCACAGATGATGATTTTTTTTATCCCTTAGTGTAGGGTGTTCCTAGTTCTTTAATCTCCGTGTTTTACCATTTCTAACTTTTAATGCTAAAATCTCACCCAAGATGCTAGTGGAGACCAGGATAGTGTATTTGTGGTCCCTTTTGCCTGAAATTTCCTTAGAAAATTTTGTTTAAGTCTTTAAGGAGACTACAGATGATTGCTAGATCTCAGAACTGCGCTGGAGGTGACATCAGCTCAGAAAGATGTAGGATGTTTCCCTGAACCAATTCTTGCAGACACCATCAGGGCTGCACAGCTCACCCAGTGAGTGGCGACTGGACCCAGGACGGCAGAAGGATGCTCTGCTTCGCCGGCTCTGGGCTGATCGCATTCTCAAATAACGTGGAGCTGGGAGGGCTTAGTGGTAGGCTGCTGACGGCATCCCCCGTGTGGCCGCCCAGCCACCACTTCAGGACAGACAACACAGGTGGAGCTCCCAGGTGACATTCAGCAATGATGACAAGCTCACAGCCTCACAGCAACATTGTCAAGGTATCAATGTTGTCTGATAACATGAGTCTCAAAATACTCCAAGACTTGTTTTTCTTTCCAAAATATTAGACAGCTGTTAAACACTGTGATCTTTTCTGCAGGAGACTGTGGGAAACTAAATTGGGAAACCCCAGGACTCCTTATTTCCCCCCAGATTCCTCGCTCGTCCCTGTGCAGCACAGCTGAAGTGAAGCTTAATCCTTTTATGTGGTGTGATGCCCTCACGTGGATGTCTTACTTAAACCCCTCATTTTGTTATGTACTTTTACACATGGAATTAGACCTAATTGTCAATATGATGCCATATTAAGTTTGCTTTCCCAAAAGAGTATCAGCAGTTATTTCTTACATACAGAATCTGCCTGGCTTTCCACCAGACTAATCAGTCCACATGGAAGTGAGTTTTCCCACTGACCTTTAATTCTTCAATTGCTGTGAAATAGTTGAAAGAGTCTTGAACTGTAGCCTCTGCCTAAAGGTGGACAGAGTGAGGCTCCCTTGGTGTTTTCTGGTTGTTCTGTTCTCATCAAATTCACTTCTTCTTTATGTGACACTCTTGTAGCCCCCCCTTGAAGGGATGTCCCCGTGGAAGGTGATACCATCTCCTTGTTGTTCGCTTGGTGTGCTTCTATCTCGCCGGCACCTAGCACAGTAGGTACGAGGTTTGTGTTTCCCAAATGACTGGATGCACATTCACAGGGCTGATACTTAGACCTTATGGTGCCCAGTGGAGGGTGGTGGTTCCTACCCGAGACTGAGCAGACGCTCGAGTTGCCAGGGCCCCTCTGACATTGGCAGTGAGGCTGGGAGCCAGCAGCCACGTTCCAGTTGCAGGACTAATCACATTTGCCTTTTCCTGGAAGGCGGTTAAGTAAACCTTATCAAAGTAGCTGCCCTCTCAAATTAATGAATAATTTCAGACATGATATGAAATGTTTGGAAACGAGATGCAACACAGTACTTTGGCCATATATTTTTTTTCCTTTCACAACACCTGGCAATAAAATTCTCAGGCTAAATACCAGATGAGTGTGCACTTCATTATGTATAGTAACTTCGTCTATAACTTTTTTTAAGCCCTCCAGATGGAAGCAATGGTATAAATGTGGAGAGGCTGAGAAGGGGAAATGAAAATAAATGCACTAAGAAATAAAGAATCTGTTTTTTATACTTTCTTTTGCAAATAGTGTTTGCAATGACATATTGTGAATGGACTGAATTATAACAAAAACAGAAATGAAACAGAGCTCGGGGGTAGGAAGAGCAATTGTTACACTTACTTTAACTGATATAATGCAAAGCAACGCTTTTTACACTCAATTAGTTTGCACATTGTGTTGGACACAAACCAGAATGTAGAACATTTTGGGGTTTTGTTTTTACATGATTAAGGGAGATGAGATGAAATAAATTCAGTAAATTACCCTCCATTCCTTTTCGGTCTGAAATGTTTTTGTTTTGTTGTTCCTCACCCCTGGTTTGAGTGAATACACCTTGTTTCTGGAGGGGGTGTGTGTAGGGAAGCCAATATTTGAAAGCCCGAAGATCAATGAGCTTTCCATAGAGTTCCTTCTTCCACTTTAGGGCCATCTTTGGTTGCATAAACAAGTTTACGAATCAGAGCTATTTACATTTGGCATTTTACCATATTTTGTGCTTTGAATATCAGAAAAGGATAGCAAGCTTGATCGAGGCCAACAGATGTTAGCAAGCATTTAGGCAGTAAAAGTATTTCCAAGGCTGTGTATTTTAAGATCCTTGTTTAATTTATTTTGCTTAATTATCCTTTCTTGCATTTTTAATGCTCCTAATATGATAATATTAAGAATTGCAGTGCAAGATTATGTATTGTTCATTTCAATAGATGTTAAATGTGAGGGGAAACATGGGTTGATGCTGTGAGCTGGGAACAGATGAACTTGGGGGACCCAGCCGAATGCCTTTCCTGTGTGCGGCTCTAGCTGTCTCCTCTGAGAGGGGTCCAGGAAGGGGCTGGGCCCTCACCGCAAATGATGCAGAAAAGTGTTTCTAAAGCTTTAATGTGCATACAAGTCTGCTGGGGATTCTGACTCGGTTGGTCTGGGTGGGGCCTGGGCTGCTGCCTTTTAGCAGGTCCCCAGTGAGGCTGACGCAGCTAACACCACCGACCCAACTTTGAGTTGTGAAGATAGGAAAACATTAGGGTGAAAATAAAGTCAGCTGATCAGCTAGTACCCCATACTATTTGAAAACAACCAGCGCCTGCTGACTAAGCCATGGTACCTGGCAGGTGCAATTTCCTTCTGGCACAGAAGTTGTGGTCAAGGGCGCTGGTCAGACGCCTGCTTTTTAAAAAGGTCATCCTCATTTTCATGCGTGCAAAAGGAGAGTGCTCACATGTAGTACCCTCAGCGATTTCATGTTTTATATTCAAAACTACAAACACCAATAAGAAAACAATGGGAGAAACCTGTTAGCTGTGATATCCAATTATAATTCTTTTTTACTCCAAAAAGCACATCAAATAAATAATGCAGTTTATGTTACTTCTAGAAAATGCAGCAGCATTAGTTAATTTACATAAATTATACAACTCATTATCTTTGTTTATAAAAAGCTTTAGCAATATTTTGGCTTATGGATCTGAAAGAGGGGAAAATATCCCAGATTTCAGTTCAGTATAATTTTCCTTTCCTACGCAGTCACCTTTTTATTTATTTACAGAAAGAACATCTGTTGGACAGATCCCCTTAGGAGTACTGCCCTTTGCTTATGATGAATAGAATGTATTAAGTTTGACTTTTGTTTGTAAAAAGCCAAATAAATACAAGTGAATGAATCCAAGAAACAAGAGAGAGCTCTGGGCAGCAGTCTCAGCTTCTTCTGCAGACACCAGCACCTGCAGGAGTGGGAAGGGGCTTCAGGGACCAGGGAGCAGGCTTTCCCATGCCTCCTTTTTGTCTCTCTGCTGCTGCAGCTCTCAGGCAGCCTCAGTTCAGGTGCCCTGGTGCCTCTTCCCACCTCAGGGTCAGCTCCCCAGCAATCGGCCTCTTCCAGCGCTGTCCCAGCCAGTAGCCACGAGCCACACATGGCCATCGAGCACTTGGAAGGGGGCTTGTCCAAGTGCTGTAAGTGTAAGATCCACACTGTATTTCAAAGACAGTATGAAAAAAAGGCGTGTTAAATAGCCCATTAATATTTTTATTGATTACATGCTGAAATAATATTTTAAATATATTGGCTAAATAAAATATTTTGTTAAAATTTGTTTTGCCCATTCATTTTTTACCTCTCTACTGTTGCTGGTAGAAAAATTTCAATGTGGCTTTATTACACTTCCATTGTTCAGCCCGGGCCTGCACTAGACTAATGACGAGGCTGGAGACCCAGATCACTCTTAATCGTGCCCATGATTCAGACTCTGATTCTGTTCTCCTGCCTGTCCTGCAGTGGGCTCTGACTTATAATCAGAGACTTAGGATTTGACGCAGTGAAAAGGGTAGGTCTTGTTTGAAGGTTTGGTTGGAGATTTGAAGGGCACACGGGAGAACAACATGATATAAGGAAATTGAGCTCTGTTCCCTCGGCAGTGCTTGGCTGTTGCTTCTAGCTTAAATATTAAAGCCTTTGCCTGTGGATGGAGGAGCCCTGCTCCCAGGTTGTTTCAGAGTGGAAACTGGTGAATCCTAAATTCTCCTTCATCCCTTATGCAGATCTAGTAGAAAGGCAAGAGAACAGGCCTGCCCTGAGGCAGATCTGCAGAGCTGGGGTGCACTGGTGGGAGGAGGCAACGGTGAACATGGTTCAGTTGTGGGCAAACCTGGACCTGGCCATGTGCCAGGGTGCCTGGACGTTGGACATCACTGTGTCCAGAGTGTGACCCAATGCCAGCAGGGCTCACCACAGGTACAGCCTGGGACCCCAGAGCCTTTGCCCTAGTAGCACTTGGGAGGTTAAAGACAAACGGATTTCTGCCATTTGTCAGTTGAGATTATTTAATTCTTCCATTCTTCCATTCACTGAAGAAACAGGGTTATAAGTCCACGATGTGCCAGACACTTTGCTTGGCATTGGGGATGCAGTGATGCACAAAACACATGCTCCCTGCCCTCTCAAAGCTCCCTACTTGATGGTGGGGAGCAGACAGGACAGAGGTGAGCAGTAAGTCCCTCAGGACCCCCTGAGAGATGTGCTGGGAGGTGATGCACAAGGCTCGTGCCCAGACGGAGAATAACAGCCATGCACTGGCCTTCGGTGGTCCAGGACAGCCCACTGAGGCAGGAGCATTCCACCTGTGACTGAAGAAGGAGGGGCTGTTGCTGTGAAGAACTGGGCAGGGCCTTCTGGGGACAGGACAGCTTGATGCCCGAAGGCTGGAAGGACCTTGGTTGTTCCACTGACAGAAAGGGACTAGTAGGCCTGGAGCAGTGGACAAGGGGAGGGTGGGGTAGAGGGGCAGGGCCTGGGTAGTGCAGAAGCTTAGCTGTGGATTTTGGATTCTGTTCCAAGGGTCAGGGGAAGCCACTGATGGAATCCTAGCAGGGAAAATTTCTGGGTGGTAACTCCATCCTTGGCCGAGAGATGCTGGATGTGTCCCTTACACCTCTGCATGTTGGTTTCCTCATCTGTGCCATGGAGAGGAAGTGGTTGGCCAGGACATTCTCCAAGTTTCCTTCCTATTTAAAAGTACCATGATTCAGAGACAGCTCAGTCTTTTCCTTTCTTGGAGTTGAGTCACCTTCGTGTCCCCTGGGACTGATTCTGGATGGCTTACAAGACACTGGCATTTCTGTGAACTCTTTAGCTTTCATGTCCCTAAGTTCTTTGGCATAAGATACCAGAAGACAGAATGCTCTCTGGCTGTGCATAGGCGTCACCTTGGAATGCTAAGGTTCCCCTTCAGCAGATCTGCAGTGGGACCTGGGCATTTGTAATTTTTCAGAAGCTTCCTGGGTGATCGATTCTGCATATCAGCTAGATTGGAGATCCCCTGGGGATTGTGCCTCTATTAGGTGACAAATAGAGACCTTGTAGCCAGAGGCTATCTGTGTGCCAGATACCTGAGACACATGAGGTTTCCTGAGACACACGAGTTTCCCAAGACCATTCCAAGTTCAAATATCCAGACCTACGATGAGACCACGGGTCTTAGTTCAGAAATTATGATCACATCCCTCTGTACCTGGGAAATCTGATGCAACTTACAGAATAAACAAATGCATGGTAGACTGAGGGGCTTTCTGATAGGTTTTGTCACACTGACAAGCTATTTGCTGGGAAGGCAAAGGGATTGGTTGTCATGCATGCTGCTAATGAAGGTTTGGGATCTTGGGGCCAAGACACAGCAGGTGAGGAGTGTTTCTCATGAGGATTCCTCTGCCCTTCCTCAAGGAGGAAGCCAGCAGAGTGTCTGCACAAAGCTTAAAAACACGAGGGGTGGAACTAAGTGCTAATCTCATTCCCTCTTGTCCATCTCTAAAAATGCCCAAAGGCCTCTGGGGCCATGACACAGTAACTGGTAGTGAACTTACCATATACCCAAACCAACAAGAACACTAGATAAATATATGAAACAACTGTTATCAGATGTTAGACAACAGGCAGCACAGGACTGTGCTGAGAGGAGGACATAAGCGAGGGAGCCCTGGCTTTCTGGCTGGAGGCAGTTTCCAGATGGTAGCGTGGGGAGGGGACATGCACAAGCAGAGCGCGGCAGTCTAGTGGAGCTGGGGAGATGGAGACTGGAATTTGAGAAGGCCAGGCAACTGGAATTTATAGGGCAGAGTGCTGGAGAGTACAGAGGAGAAGGGAAGTTAGCAGAGAAAGAGGTCCAGAAATCTGCCTAGGAGGTGCCCTTGAGTGTTTGGCTAAATACTAAGCTGCATATGCATAAGGTGAAGCTCCATGTGGCTGGCCAAAAAATAGCAACTGGGAGCTGTAAGCTAAAAATTCTCAGAGCTCACACAGAACTGGGAGATGTTCAAATTCAGACCAGCCTGTGTGAAGAGATGTTAATGAATATCTGGGTATTCAACAGCAACCCCAGAAGGATCATACCTTAGTAATAGGGCTAAGCTCTTGCTGGTGTAAAGACTACTATAGACATACCCCAACACAGCATATAAACAAACCCACAAGAGCAAGCTGATCTGCAAGTAATGAATGTGTCTGACAAAACAAAATTCAGCATCCTTTAAAGATAACAAAATCCACCCTCAACAATATATCATTCACAATGCCCTGCGTCCAATAAAAAGTTACTAAACACATAAAGAAACAGGAACATATGGCCTAAATCCAGGAGAAAAATCTGTTAGCAGAACAGAGCCCAAAATAACATAGATATGGAATTAGACCATAAGGACCTTAAAACAGCTATTATAAATGTCCTCAATTACTTAAAGGAGAAGATGAACAGAGTGAGGCAAGAATGATAATTTATAAAAAGAACCAAATAGAACTTTTATAATTAGAAAATACAATATCTAAAGTGAAAATTTTACCAGTCATCTATTGATATGTAACAAATTATCACAAACTTAGCAGCTGAAAATAACACGTTTATTATCTCACAGTTTCTGAGAGTCAGGAACCCAGACGTGGCTTAGCTGGGTCCTCTGTGTCAGGGTCTTCCACAAGGCTGAAATCAAGATGTTGGCCAGGGCTGAGGTCTCATCTGAAGGCTCAGCTGAGGAGGATCTGCTTCTAAGTTTTCTTGGGTGTTGTAAGAATTCAGTTCCTTGACAGATGTTGGGCTTTAGTTCTCACCTGGCTGTTAGCCACACCTTCATTACCTTGCTGTATGGGCCTCTCCAACACAGCAGCTTGCTTCATCAAAGTGTGCAAGCCAAAAAGACTGTAGGGAGAGTCTGCTAGCAAGACGGAAGCCACAGTCTTTTGTAATCTAATCACAGAAGTAGTATCCCGTCATTTTTGATGTATCCTGTTGGTTAGAAGCAAGTTATCAATATGCCCTCAATCAGCAGGTTGGGATTACACAAGGGGTTAAATGCCCAGAGATATATTTCATCGAGGGCCATTTTAGCATCTGGCTATCACAATGGGATTAATATCAGATAAGATACAGTAGAAATAAAAACCAGTGAATCTGAAGATGAAGCAATAGGACCTAGTCAAACTGAAGCACCCAAAGAAGAAAGGATAGGGGGAAAATAACAGAGTCTGCATGTACTAGGGAACAATATCAATTGATCCAACATACATATAACTGGAGGCCCAGATCATGGTGGGCAGGTGGCAGAAAAGTATTTGAAGAAATCATGCTCAAGATTTTTTCAAATTTGATGAAAACCATAAAGTCACAGATTGTAGAAGCTCAATGACCTTTAACACAAAGAAGGAGAAATACCAAGAAAAGAACACCAAGAAATATAATCAAATTGTTGAAAAGCGGCAACAAAGAGAACATCTTTTAATTAGGCAGAGGAAAAAAAAACTCATGACAAAGGTAAGAATTACCACTGATTTCTCATCACAAACATTGCAAACTAGAAGAAAGTGCAACATCTTTAAATTGCTCAAAGGAAAAAAGAACTCACCCTAGAATTCTATATTCAGTGAACATATTCTTCAAGAGTGAAGATAAAATAAAGACATTTTAGACAATAAATAAGAGAATTTTTTGCTAGCAGACCTATAAAGATGTATTAAAGGAAGTTCCTCAGGCTGGAAGAAAATGTTACAGGGTGAAAATTCATATTTAAACAAAGGAATGAGAGCACTAGAAATGGTAAATATGTGGTAAATGTAAGATACTTTACTTCTTGTTTTTAAAATTTTTCTTGAAAATATAATTGGCCAAAACTTATGGAAGAGTTATAGCTCTTCATGTCTATATCAAAAAAGAAAAAATATCTAAAGCAATAACCTAACCTTCTACCACAGGAAATCAAAAAAAGAAAACTAAATCCAATATGGGCCAAAGGAAGGCATTATGGACTAGATGTTTGTGTACCCAAAATTTTTATACTGAATACATAAGCCCCATTTGAAGATGTTGCCTCTAAGGAAGTAATTAATGTTAAATAAGGTAACATGGGTGGGGCCCCAATCCAATAGAATTAGTGTACTTTTAAGAAGAGACGTCAGAGAGCTCACTTTCTCTCTCTGTGAACACACATCTAGGAAAGGCCATGTGAGGACATGACAAGTAGGTGGCCATCTACAAGGCAGGAAGAGAACCCTCACCAGAAACCAAATTTGTTGGCATCTTGATCATGGATTTTTAGCCTCCAGAACAGTGAGAAAATAAACTTCTGTTGTTTAAGCCATCTAATCTAATCATAACACAGTACATTATTGCATCCTGAGCAGATGAATACAGAAGGAAATAATAAAGATCAGAGTGGAAATAAATAAAATAGAAAATGGAAAAGAATAGAGAAAATCAATGAAGCCAAAAGTTGATTCTTTCAAATGATAACAAAATTGACAAATGATCATTAACCGGACTGACAAAAGGAGATAGATAATTAGACAGATGGAAGATGCAAGTGACTAAACTCAGGAATGAAAGTGGGGACATCACTACGACCTTATAGAAATAAAAGGATTATAAAAGGAATATTATGAATAACTATATGCCAACAAATTAGACACTTAGATGAAATGGACAAAATGCTGGAAAGATACAATTACTGAAATTGACTTAAGAAGAAATAGAGTATCTGAATAGACCTAAAACCAAGAGAGATACTAAGTTTAAAGTCTTCTGACAAAGAAAAGCCAAGGGTCAGATAGATTTACTAGTGGATTCTGCCAAACATTTAAAGAATAGTTAATACAAAATATTCACAAACTATTCCAGAAAATAGAAAGGGGGGGGACACTTCAATCATATCTCTATATACTAACAACAAACAATTTGAAAATCAAGAAAATAATTCCAGTTATAAGTAATAGTATTCAGAAGAGTAAAATACTTGGGGAGAAAATCTTAAAAAAGAAGTATAAGACCTGTGAACTGAAAACTACAGAAACATTTTTGAAAGAATTAAATAAGATCTAAATAAATGCAAAGACATGCCATGCTGGTGGGTCACAATACTTAATATTGTTAAGATGTCAATAGTCCCCCAATTGATCTATAAATTCACTGGAATCCTCATCAAAATCTCAGCTGGCTTTTTAAACAAAATTGACAAGCTGAATCTAAAATTCATACAGAAATGCAAGGCAGCTGGAATAGTTAAAACAGTCTTTAAAAAAATAGAGTTGGAGGACTGATATTTCTCAAATACAAAACTTACTATAAAACTATAGTCATCAAGACAGTAAGGTACTGGCAAAAGAATAGACATATACATGAATGGAATAAAATTGAGAGTCCAGAAACAAACCTTAACATTTATGGTCAATTCATTTTTAACAAAGAGGCCAAGATAATTTAATTGTGATAGAATAGTCTTTTCAGAAAATTGTTCTAGGGCAATATGCAAAAGAAGAAATTGGACCCATGCCTCACACCACACACAAAAATTAACTCAAAGTAGGTTATTGACCTAAATTTAACAGCTAAAACTATAAAAGTCATGGAAGATAACAGAAATAAATTGTAGTAACCTTAGATTGGGAAATGATTTTTTAGTATGACACCAAAAACACAGGTGATTAAAGAGAAGATTGATGAATTAGACCTCATTGAAATTAAAAGCTTTTATGCTTCAAAAGATGCCATCAAGAAAGTGAAAAGGCAACCTACAGTATGGTAGAAAAATTTTGCAAAAATATATCTGAAAAAGTAGTTGTATCTAGAATATATAAAGAAAGACCTCTTACAACTTAATAAAAAGAAAAATAACTCAATCAAAAATTTACAAATAATTTGAGTAGGTATTTCCCCAAAGAAGATGTATAAATGGGCAATAAACACATGAAAAAATGTTTCACACCATCATTTATCATCAGAGAAATCAAACCCACCATGGTATACTATGTCACATCCACTAGGATGGCTATAATAAAAAAGAAGGATAATCACAAGTGTTGCCAAGTATGTGAAGAAATTGGAACCCTCATGCACTGCTGATGGAGATGCCAGACTAGAGAACTAAATTAATCTTCCCTAACAATGGAGTGTGTGTGTGTGTGTGTGTGTGTGTGTGTGTGTGTGTCTATGTGTATGGGTGTCAGTGTGTGAGTGTGTATATCTGTGTGTGTGTGTATGAGAGAGAGAGAGAGTCATCCTTGTCTCATTCTCATTCTTCAATTGCCTTATATATAAATAGACTAAGTTTCCCAAGAAGGCCCTCCACGGCAGAGATTGTATATCATCTCCTCTCTATCTTCTCCTCAAAATAAAATCGCTTTTCCCTTTTTTATGGTTTCAAGGTGAATATATATTCATTGTAAAAAAGAATCCAGATAATACAGAAAGGTGAGGAAGACGGTAAATCCACCCACATCCCATTGATCAAATGGCCATGGTGTACATCCTTCCGCATGCTTTCACATGCACACACATACACACATGTTTTACTAAAATGGAGGGTCATGTCATGAACATTATTTTGTATTTTTTACTTTATTCCATATTAAGTGATTTACATCTTTTCTAAAGGCTCTGTGTGATACCATATAGTTAACCTGTCCACTGCCATCGGACATTTTGCTATTAGAAATCACACCGAGTAAGATCTTTGTCTTTATTCAGTAATCCTTCAACAAGTATTTATTTGAGGACTTACTATGATCCAGGCTTTTTATACTTGACCAGTTGTTTCCTTGGGTTTATTCCTAGAAATGAAATAGTAGTGCTGTGTTAAAGGGTATAGTCACTTAAAAATTGGATGCAAATGACCAGATCATCCTTCAGAAAGATTGTGTTAATTTATTAACTGCACCAGTAATTTTTGAGGAGTCCTGCTGCTTAACAAAAGTGCCTCACCCCACAGGGCTGGGCACAGGGCAGGGCATACACTTGGTGCCTAGCCTTACTCCCTTAATGATGGGAGGAGCCTATTGTTTAGCAAAAATGATTTGTACTATATCACGAGGGCTGTGTGTGTAATGCACTTGTCTCGCTCACAGAAAGAAACTGTGGACTCACTTTCAGTGTGTTCCTGGAGTTTTTGTGTTGAGAAGTTTTCCAACCTGCCATTCAGCCATTTAACAGTAACAAGAAGAACAAAATAATAATAATGGAAGCTACCATTTATTACAAAAAGTGCTTTTCATGCATCATCTTAATTTTACAACCATCCTGCAATGTTTCACCAATGAGAAACCAAGGCTCAGAGAGGTTAAATTATTGCCAAGGCTGCTTGGCTCATCACAGACCCATGACTCAAATGTAAGGCATCCTAATGTCCAAGCTCAGGCTCCTTCTCTAACTCCAATCATGGATTTTCGACGTTAGCTTGTCTTTCTTTTCCTAATTTCCTTGTTTGGAGTTCATTCGTTCTAGAAGTATTTGTTGAGCCGCTTCTGAAGACCAAGAGAGGAGACAGTGGGGAGCTACTCAGACGAGGTCCCAGCCCTCATGGAGCTTCCGGTCTGGCAGAGGAGACATAATTTTTATCACCCAGTTGTATGAAAGAACTATTAAATATGATTCACTGCCATAAAGGAAAAGTGCAGGAATTATAGGATCTTAGAGCAGGAGGCTCTGATCTAATCTGGGGATCCCAGAGGGCAGATCTGAAGAAGTGGCGTTTCACTGTGATTGTCAGTTAGTTGGGGGAAGCGAGGGCAATGGGGAGGGCATAGGCAAAGGCCCTGGGGCACAAGGAGGGGTGGTGTGCTGGAGGGAAGGAACAAGGCCAGTTAGTACCCTTGGAGTGTAGAGCCTGAGGGGGCAGTGTGGGTGTGAACTTGCGTAGTCCCCTGGGCTGTGTGAGGGCATTTGGAAGGCAGTGAGAACAATGGGGCCTGTGGAAGGCTGTAAGGAGGGGAGTGTCATCCTCTGATTGTTGTAAACTCCTCACTTAGGCTGCTGTCCAGAAGGTGACCTGGGGTGGGATGCAGACTCAAGTAGGAGGGACTTCCCCTTTCCCTGGTTAAAACAGGTGGCTCTGGTTATGTTTTTTGTCTCCTTTTTTTTTCTTTTTGGTTAGTTTCCTCTCCCTGTCCTCACATTCTGGGCCTCAGGCTTAAGAAGTGAGAAGCTACAGATGGCTCGGGTCTTGGAGCAGAGAAGCCAAGGGACTGGCAGCCCCGCAAGCTGTCAATGTCACACAAGTCATCCTTCCGGAGCCGCAGCCACCTTCTCGGCAGAATGTCAAGCAGCTTGGTATGCAGAGCAGCTGCTCTGCGCGGCTGAGCGTTGTTAGAACACCATAAACAAAATGGTCAGGTTTCTGCAGAGATAACCTCCTGGCCTCCAACCCCACACTTCGTCTTGCCATGGGCCAAGCTCTCTCTTCCAGCATCTGTTTTTGGTACTTCCAAAGCCCACCGTGTGGGGCTTTGGGATCTGATGAGCCAAAATGCTAAAATGCCCTGAATCAAGGCAAAAGCAGGACTCCGAGAGCCGAGAGCCGTTCTCCCTGCGTCTGTGCCCTGGAATGAGAGGAAGCCCGAGCTGCAGTCTCCCCTACGCCAGACAGGAAGGACTTGTCGAGAGGGATCCTTAGTATCCTGGAGTCCCCCTAGTCCCCAGGGCTGGAAGGGACAACAGGGAGAGGGATGCTTTCCTTGCCAGCCAGGCTTGGGGGAAGGGAGTGGATTGTACCAGGGAAGGAGCCTGCCAGTTGCTGGAAAAACCTTGCAGCATACAGACAGGCTGCTCAGCCCTCTTTGGATGCCTTTATTCCTGCAAAGGTCAGAAATGTTTGGCCTTTAAAAAACAAAAAACCCAGCAACTATGGTCTTCCTAGCCTGATACATATCTGAGCTCCTTACCCACCTGGGCATGGGGGCTCCTGAACTCACACTCATCTCCTCCACTCCGCCGGGCTCACCAGCCAGCCAGAAGCCCTCTGGTTTTCTGAATTGTGCCCACCAGGGAGTGAATGAACACTGAAGAACTCATCTAGTCAGCTTCCCCCTGGCTCATTTGAGGGGAGCTGGAATGATTCCCAAACTCCCTACTTACGTGGTGAGGCTTCCCACCGAGTCCCAGCGTGAAATCCATGGGGTTAGCAAAGGTCTATGACTTTCAGGTTTCTGCAGAAGCACCTTAGCCCTGGCTGCACGCTGCTGAGTGTGATGGTGACAGGACACTAAGGGTAGGCTCAGGGCGCCATGTGGACATCCAGAAGAGCCGTGAAGGGCAAGCTCTTCTTGGGGAGGCAGCATTATGATTGCCATGTGGCCCAGGTTTGCAGTAACTGTTCAGGTAATCGCTTTGTAATTGGCTGCATCACCTTCTTCCTGTTTAATAAATAGCACAAATGAAACCAATCCGCATGTGGTGGAATTGTAATTCAAATTCCATTGACTATAGCTGCACATTTTTCATTTAGCATGTAAAGGCAGTTTCTATGTAAATTATTTCAAAAGGTTCTCCATGGACTAATGACATTAGTGTCTGGATGGATAGAAATTGTTGTAGTAATTGATACTACAATGGCGTGGTGCATCTTGGAGAAAGAAATTGGCACTGTAACTTGTACACTTTTTTTTTATTAAAGCCAAATTAGGAGAAAAGTGCTGAAAAGCAAAAACAAATATTTCGTAAACAAGATTCCAAAATGTGACACATTTGTTTTGACTTAAAGAGCCAAATTCTTTACAAACACAGAATTCATGATTCCATTGATGAACTTTCTGCAGAAAAATTATGAATGCTGGCAAACACGGAGACACTCTTTTTACTCATCCGATCAGCCATTTCTTTCCCTGAACACAGGTCCCCTCTAGGTCTAGTCCCCTACAGCTAGCAGAGATTATGTCAAATACATTAGTTCAGTAAAAAAAACATAGACTTGTAACTGTTTTCCTTTGTAACTGGGCAGAATATTAATCTTGTAAACCAATTCAAGAATCTATTTTAAAAATGGGCCTCTGGCGTTGTGGGCTTCAAGGTTGTAGGTACATATTTAATAAATTGAGGTGCTCTACAGTTGATATGCCAAAGGCTTGGTCTGCCACGTGGGGAAAAGCTGTGATAGAAACAAGGGTAAAATCTTAGTCCCAGGTAGGTAAATGTCCTAAAAAATTGTATTCCATCCCCTTGAATACAAATTCCTTGGGAATTAAATATTCAGGCAAGGAGAAGTCAAAACATCAAAGTAGGAAAACAATCAAAACTTGAAAATGTGTGTGTTCTTAAATGAAAAAATTAAGCGTGCTAAATTAGAAAAAGTATTAAAATAGTTTTGGATTAATGCAGACTATGAATATCAATATAATTGCAGCAGCTTAATTTGGCATAAAAAGCATCTAATGAAATATTTTAATATCACTGTCCATTCAATTTACCAGCTTGAATTTCATGGAGTATTAAGTGGTTTTTAAATTATCATTGCAAAAATCTTCAAAATTCATGTGTTTCTTTTTGTTGTTGTTATTTATGGAAGGAGGAAAGAAGTGTGTGTGTGTGTGTGTGTGTGTGTATGTGAGAGAGAGAGAGAGAGAGAGTGTGTGATTTTAAATTCAAATTCCTACTCTGGAAACAGGGGAGAACCAATCCCTGGTCCTTGCCAGTTGTGACAGGAATCAGCATTTCTCCACTCCTGGGCTCCCTGTGTCACCCTGAGGAGGCTCTGCTTCTCCTAAGGACAGTCTAGGAGCAGAGAGGAGCCCGAGGGCCCATCCAGCAATCGAGGGAGATGATCGCTCCATTGTCTTACAGAAAGAGAGTTTTAAGGGGGCTCATTTCCTATGGATTCTCTGATGCAAAGATTGTGTTAAAGACACGCCAGCACACTAGGGAGGAGCTCCAGATGGCGACTGAGCATGCTTTCCCAAAGATCCTGCTGTCTCCCGAGATAGCATTTTGCTGCTTCTCCAGTGGCTCCGAGAATGGACTCCACACATCCCTCATGTTCTTGCCCCTGCGCCCACATCTAGCCTTCTCACTCCTCCATAAAGCCCTTCCCATCCCCTGCAGCTCTCACTGCTCTGATAACTGCTCCTGAATCTGGAAGAACAAAACCACGGGGCCAACAGTGACCAGTGACTCCGCTCAACTCAACTGCTTGGGTGGTTCCATTCCTCATCTCAGAGGGATTTCTCGGTAGCATTCAATGACAGCTCATCTCATCCTCTTTCTTGACACCCCTTTTCCTTGGCATCCTCAGTCTAGAAATCTGGGTCTTGGTGACCTCCTGCCACTCCTTCTAGGTCTGCAGCTCTAGGCCAACTCCACACAAAGGCTGCATGAATAAGGATGTGCTGGAAAGGAAGGTGTGGCTGCCCATCCTTGGGGAACCTGCAGTGAGTGAGGGAAATTGACCCGGGACAGACGGGAGGTGTCGTCAGCATTTAGACAACACTGAGGGACAGGGGGATTTGGATCCGTTGCCTTGGGCCATCAGGAACAGCTGTAGTTTTTGAGCAGGACAAAAATATGACAAAATGTCCACAAGATTCACATCCGATGATGCTCATTACAGCAGTATTGATAATAGTGGGAATTTGGAACAACCTAACTCTCCGACAATAAGAAACTAGTTAAATAAATCATGGTCCTCTACACATATTTATTGAATAAATGATTATATAAGCACACAGAAGAATGAATAAGAAAACATATCATCTGTCAGCCCATCCACTGAAGTCACTGCTGCCGAGGTTTTTGCGTATTCCCCTTCCCCAACCTCCACACAAGATGCACCATACACACGACCACCCAAGCCATTCACTCTTCGGCTTTATATCATATGTGGTTTCTCTTACGTGATTCTGACTTGGGGTGGATGTGTGTTGTTCTGGGCTATGGCCCTTCTGAAGTTTGCACAAGACCTTCTTCTCTTCCTACGCTCCACTTTCTCTAAGGCCCCGTCTCATCCGTGCTTCATAAGCACCTACACACAGGTGACTCGCACTTCCCTGTTTCCATCCCAGACCTCTTCTCTGAGCTCCTGATAGGACAGTCAACCGCTCATCCCATGGCAGATGTCAAATGTCTACCACTTGATATCTCCCCTTACACTCAGCAGTTCCAAACCAAAACCACGACTTTCGTCTTCAAATGTCTCCACTTCAGTGAAAGGAAGCCCCATGCACTCAGTTGTGCAAGTCACAAGCCTGAGACTACTTCCTGACATGTCCTTCTCCATCAGACACTCATCCAAATAAACTTCAACCCCTTTACCTCTAGAAGCTGGAAGATCCATCCCTTTCCCTCCGTCCCCTCGGCCATCACACTTGTCCAAGCTACCGCCACCTGGACTATAACAGCCGTCTATGTGGTCTACTTGCCCCCATTCCATTCTCCATCCTGCAGCAGAGGGGTCCTTCCAAGGTGCACATCCCATCACTCCTTGCTTGGTTCTGAGGATGACTATATAGCTGCCTGCTTAGGAACTGGGGATCTGGAGCCAACTACCCAAGTGGATTCCCGATGCCTCCTCCTCCTGGCTGTGGCATCTCGTGCATCTCATGTGCATTCTCTTGTCTCCAGTTTTCTCATCTTCTGTGAGGATTAGGTGAGTCAATCACAGACAGTGCCCTTAGATCAGCCCTGGCACATAGAAATGATATTTCAGTATTTGCTGCTGTTGTCATTTTGCTGCTGTTATCTATAAAATAGAGATTGCAGTGAGAGACACATGAATTATAATAAGAGTAAGTCCTCTGTTAACACCAGCTACTGCTGTTGTCCTCTGGTTGCATCTCATGCTGGGCACTTTGTCATTGCCATGCTGCCCTGGCTCCTTCAGTTCCTTGTGCTCAGCACGTGCCCACCAACCACAGGGCCTTTGCACATGTTCTGCTTCTGCCTGGAACACTTTCCTCCCCTCTTCACCTCATTAATGCTCTCTTCAGGACTTAGCTCAACAGTACTTCCTGGCCTCACTGACAGGCACTTCTCCCTGGTGTCGGGTCCTCCTTCCTAGAGAGCATGAAGAACTTTGCAAGGAGGAAAGGAACCGGGAGGGAGCTCTCAGCCTTCCAGTCCCGTGTGGGGAGAAGACAACTCAAGCAGCCCTCTTGGAAACCCATTGCTCCTACATGGCTCTCCCACAGGGTCCTTGGTGGTCTCTGGTGGCTGGCCATCCCAAGGCTCCCTTCAGCCAGGTGGCCCCAACAGTGCCATGCTCAGAGAGAGGAGATGTTCAGCCTGATTGGAGAGAGAGACCCAGCAGACAGATTTTCTAGGCAGTTCACCTCCATGAGAAAATGGATCAGCCCATTTCCTGTTCTTTGCTTCCTTTTTTTTTTGAGACAGAGTCTCACTCTGCCCAGGCTAGAGTGTCGTGGCGTCAGCCTAGCTCACAGCAACCTCAAACTCCTGGGCCCAAGCAATCCTTCTGCCTCAGCCTCCCAAGTAGCTGGGACTACAGGCATGTGCCACCATGCCCGGCTAATTTTTTCTACATATTTTTCTATATATTTTTAGTTGTCCAGCTAACTTCTTTCTATTTTTAGGAGAGACGGTGTCTCGCTCTTACTCAGGCTGGTCTCGAACTCCTGAGCTCAAACGATCCGGCCGCCTCGGCCTCCCAGAGTGCTAGGATTACAGGTGTGAGCCACTGAGCCCGGCCTGCTTCCTTTTAATTTGAAAGAAGATGGAGAGAATCCTTGTCAGGTCATTACATCCCAGAAGGGAAAGTGCTGGATCAACTTTCTGGCCAAGGCTGTGTTTCACGCTACGTTCTGTGGTGGGTTATTCCGATACGCATTTGGGAAGCCCTGTGATGTGCAGGCTGACCCTGGCCGTGGCGTTGCCTCTGTGGGAACATTCTAGCCTTTGGTGTTACTGACTTGAGCACCAAGGAGCGTCAGTGGTCCTCTCGAGCTACCAGTGCCTTGCCTATCTGACGGCAGCTCCTCTGAACAGATGCTCAAGGCTGCTTTTTTTTCCCCTTCTGGAATGCAGACCACAGATTTTACGGTATATAACTGAGCTATTTTAAAGATGTTGGCACAACAGAACTCCCTAACCTAAATATCACATAAAGGGATGAACCAGCTAACTCCCGGATTGGCCCCATCTCTTTATACTAAACCAGAAATTCACGTGGCCTCCTTTTCAGGTGACACTAGGGTCCTTGAGAGGGTTGGACAGCCCCATAATGACACCGGTGCACCCAGCAACCATTATGATTTGGCATCACTTTTTCCAAGCCCCACGATGGCTGAGATCCCACAGTGCAAAACCTGGAACCAGCAGGAGGTTCATGACACAGGTGACCACATACATTTCTAAATCTGCTACCAATTCACAGGCCACATGTGTCCTCTTTCTACAGTATAAGGGCCAGGAAAGAGACCTGCTCCTCTAGCTTGCTTTCTCTAAAGTGCTCAATTCAGGTGTGTCCACCACTGTGCCACTGGAGCCTTCTGCCCACAGCCTGAGTGCTAAGGGGGTAGGTGGGCCTTCTGGTGGGGGGCAGGAGGCAAGATCTCACAGGGAGATTAGCGTGTGATCAGAGCCTTGAAGGGGGGGAAGGAGCAGGTCAGGCAGAGATGGGCATCTGGCAAAGCTGATGGCATGAGTGGAGGGGCAGGGTTGCTAGGGTGTGCCATATACATTAGAGCTGCAGCGCAGTGATTTGAGATCTGGGGTCTACAAGTGGTACTGGAAGACATACATGGGGGGGGTCTTCAGCTCTTTGCAGCATTTCAGAAGCCCACCAGAGATCTTCTGTAATAAGTGTATCTGTGGCCACGGCGTCCAATCTCTCCTCCCCAGGCTGGAATCTTCTATGTTCAGGGTGGTCACGATGCTGTCTTTGTCTGAGAAGTTTGTTGGGCAGATATATGCATGACTCAGGTTAATGAACGGACTCCTCATGTCAGTGCTGCATTTGGGCAGCCAAAACTTCTACGAGAGGTGGATATATTTGGAGCCACTGGGCTAGAGCACAGGGTGTCATGTTTCAAAGTATGTTAGGCTCAGATTGGGAAGGCTCTTAAATGGCCCTAAATATTCCTGCCCGATGGTCAACAGGTTAGAGACTTGGGGAGGTCTTGAGGCTGAGTGAAAGTCCCAGCTCCACATTTCTGAGTAGTGAGACCTCAGACAAGTTAATTAACCTTCCTGAGCCTCAGTTTCCTCCTCTGTAAGTAAGGACAGAGGGGCTCTAAGGACTCCAGATTGTGTATGGAGAGTTTAGCTCAAGGCCCTTCATCAAATTGGCCCTTGATAAATAGAAGCTGGAGCTGCTATTCCTGTTTCTATAGGTGTCAGAAATCTTTGTGATGATCACTGTGAGATTTACTCCATCAGGATAAATTAACTAAATCTGATTTGATCTAGAGGAGATTGGCCTGCCCAGGGAAACTGCACCTTTTGGAGGGAGATCAGAGAATGAGGAAAAGCTAAGTTATTGGTATGCAGAAACACCTGGCAAGGGGGTGGAGCGAGGGCGGTGCCAGGGACTGAGGTTGTGGCTGTCAGGAGCAGCATGAGTGTGGAGGACAACTGGGGAGGGGGCCAGCACCCCCGGGCACTCTCGTGTCTGCAGAACGCACGGCAGCGTGACCTGGGTTGAATACGGTCATCACTGTGCATTTGTTTCAGGACTCAAATTGGGTGTCGTCTCACTGTGACAGTGTAGGACATTCGTCATCTGAGAGGAAAGACTCTAAGCATCATGGTCTCATGATATTTCTAACTCATGCGTACAGAGCTGCTCTTGGGACTGAGTTGGGCTGTTCTGATCAAGGTCCTCCCTCTTTCTCCCTTTCCTTCTTCACCTTCTTCATCATCATAGCTAATATTTCTATGTGCTGTATTGGGTAGGTTAGGCTAGGCCGTGCTGTGGAAATAGAGAAATGCTGCAATGCCAGTGACTTAATCCATTCATGTTTATTACTCACATGACAACCCTGGTAGGGGTTGTCCGGAGTGGCTCTCCTCCAGGTAGTGACTCAAGGATCTCAGCTCCCTCCATGGCATGGCTCCTAGAGTCTTTATTTCGCAGCCCTGAGGACAGGGAGTAGAGTGAAGATGTTATAGGGGCCAGGCCTGGAAGTTACATACCTCAATTTTACCCTCATTTCATTGGCCAGAACTCAGTCACATGGCCAATCTAACTGGAGGGTGGCCGGGGAAAGGTAGTCTTTCTTTGTCCAGGAAGAGAAAATGACATTGGTGAACATCTAGCTAGTTTCTACTAATGTGTATATTATCTCACTTAATTTCTAGAGAACCCCGCGGACTAGGTGCCAGTGCCACCCCTATTATGTATGAGGAACTTGAAGTACAGAGACACTACCTGACTCTCCATGAGCATCAGAGCCAGGATTCAGGAATAGGAATGTGTGACTCTGAAGCTCACACACCTAGCATTTTGCACACCAGGCACTGTGGGGAGACAGGAATACATGACACTGCTCATTCCCACACAGAGAGCTTGCAGTCTAGCGTGGTTTCCTAACAGGCAGGGCTTGCTTTTTGTCCCCAGAGTACTTTACCTCTATTTTACCTTGCATTATGGTTATTTAATTTATCCGCTCGACTAGACTTTAAGAATCAATGTCAGATGTGCATCTCTGCATTGTCCTTAACCTATAGTAGATACTTAGTGAACGCTGGTTGAATGGAGTAGCTATGATGTGGTCCATGAAGTCGGTAGAGAGATTGGGGTCACGGGCATGGGAGAGAAGGGGCGGCAAGTGGAGACCCAGGGAAGGGCAATGTGCTGAGGCAGGAAGGCCAAGTGCAAATTGGAAGTTGAGGGGGAAGAGTTGGTTACTTGTGTTGTCAGCAACAGAAGCTCACGGGGGAAGACGGTCGGAAGGGAAGAGTGACTAAGAGGTTATTGGTGCCTGTGGGAAGCACAGGTGATGTGCAGAAGCCAGAGTGCCAGGGGTTGAATGGAGAGTGGGGTTGACCTCAGAGAGAAGGAACAACCTTTCCTCTGAGGCAGGCGGGAAACAGCAGTGGGGCCCAGTTTCCTCCTCTGCGGAGTGGGATGCTCCTACCTATACCTCCAGCCTTCGTGGTGATTGTGGGTGCACCGGGCTGAATAGTATCCCCCACAAAGTCTTGTCTACCCAGAACCTCGTAATGTGCCCTTCTTTGGAAACAGGTCTATGCAGATCTAACTAATCATATTTAGATGAGCCCATTCTGGATTAGGGTGGACCCTGATCTAATGACTGGTGTCCTTATAAGAAAAGGGAAATTTGGACAAGACACACAGACACAGAGCAGGCACAGAGAGACCATGCGAGGACAGAGACAGGTGGGAATGATGTGCTGCAGGCTGAGGGACATCTAGGATTGCCACTACACCAGAAGCTAGAGGAGGCAAGGCAGGGTCCTCTCCTAGAGCCTCGGGGGAGAGCATGGTCTTACCAGCACGTGGACCCCAGACTTCGAGCACGCAGGACTGTGGGACAATACATTTCTGCTGTTTTAAGCCACCCAGTTTGTAGGTAATTGGTACGGAAGTCCTAGGAGACCGATACAGTGGGGAACGTGTGGGTTACATTTGGAAATAACAAGAAGTGTCTAATTGTCACGAAATGTATGACATTTTCATTAGAATCATTATAAAGGCAACAGTTAGGCAGTGTTGTGTGGACGTGGCCTGGCAGAGGTGGGGGGTGGGGGGTGCTGTTGGAAGTGCTTTCCCTTGGCATGGAGGTTTCCTCCTCTGTCATACTTGGGTGATTAAAAACTGTGTTCTCATCCCTTGTCATTGCCCCACCTTCATTAGAAGCAGTGCCTCACCTCCAGTTTCGATTCAGAAAGAGAGCCCCAGGTGGAGCAGTGGGTGTTACTGTACTTCACCTGCCTTCCCACCTGGGGAGGGGGCTCCACACCTCTGGGCCCCTGCCAGGCATCAAAACTGCTACAACCATGCACTTACTGCCTTAATCTTCCTGCTCGCTTTGGGACACAATTTTAACACCTCCTGCACACATAAACAGACTGCTATCTTCAGCCGTTCTTTACTTGCTGTGGGTATAAATTCTTCTCGTTTTGTTATTGTCATTGTCATCATCCTCATCTTCATTCTCACGTTACGACAGTGAGCACAGTGGCTCTCAGTCACCATCTCTGGGAGATGAGAGCCATAGGACGACGCTCCCAATAGCGGGAAAGCCCCTGACATTTGTTTTAGTTTATGCTTCTGCCAATAAGTCTTAGGTTGCTTTTGACTTTACTGTTTTGGAACTTCCTCCATTTTGCAGATGAGGGAATGGGGACTGTGGGTGACATGGTTCTCACGGGATTGCTCAGCTCTCAATGGCAGGGTGGGAAGTGACCCCGGCTTCCAGGTGTGGAGTGCAGTGTCTTTTATGTGGGATGATATGTGCTCCCAAGCCCATGTTCCTGTGCCTCTTCTGAGTCTGCTGGGACCCTGGAAGGTGCTCAGTGATGGGCTGATGGGTGGGCTGCCTGGATGGGCCTTCACTCCATGACATACACTGCGCAGAGGCTGGGAAAGCTGAGGTCAAAGCCAGGCAGAGACTTGGTGGGAGAGGCTGGGCTCTGCCAGGATCATCCATCATGCCAGGGCGGGAGCTCTCTGTAGACTTGTGCCTCACAGGCAGAATGCCATCCCTGATGGTAGGGAGAACCCTGCCAGTGGAGTCAGCCCAACCTGGTTCTGCCATGGAGTAGTTGTGAAACAGTGGCCCTCTCTGAACCTCAGTGTCTTCATCTGAAATGGAGTTTCAATGCATAATTCTTGGAGTTGTTCAGAGATGGTGTATGTTAAGCACCCAGTGCCTGTTTTCAGTTGGCTGACTATTCCTCTATGAGTACTCTCCCTACCGCACCTAACAGATGGTCAGTTTGTCCTCTGGGCCCTAGCAATGAATCAGCTGCTGCTGGAGTGATACTTTCTGGGGTTACTTCAGCTGCCTGAACTCAGGAGGCTGATACCGCAGCTCCAGCCTGCACTGGGCTTTATGCCTTCACTTGTCTATGCTGGCAGAAGTGAAAGGACAGAGAGCTTAGCCCAGAACTGGCTGGCTGGTGTGAACCGGGCGGCCAGCCTGGCTGCATTCCATTGGCGGCATTGCCCTCAGACATTTTTGGTTGTCGCCCACATTTGGCTTCTTAGCTGGAACTCTAGGGGTGCATTCCTCTTTCCAACAACTGTCTGGAAACAGGAAGTGGTGCAGGGAAGAAAACCAGATGCCAGCTTCCCCCGCTGTTTTGACTGGGCTCTGTAAATGGAAGCAGCTGAGAAGGCTCTCCACGGTGCGCGTGCCCGTCTCAAAGCTGGCGTGTGCTTCGTGGGGAGGATGCATGGCGCAAACATACTCTGACGTTTATATTGAATATTTTAGTTTGCAGAAATTTGAAATTAAATATACTTTCCACCTACACTATGAAAAATCCATTTATAGAAACCAAATCAAATTGGAGATCTAAGGACTGGTGGCCAAAAATGAAATATTTTAAAAATAAAATATATGGAGATTGAATTGCTGAAGCGCTGGCTTGTTCCATGGCTTCTTGGGATGTGAGCTGGAGGGAGGCTTATTGGACAGAGCCTTCTCTGGGGATCAGTTCTGAACTGCTCTCACGTCCTGGCAGTTTCAAAATGAAAAAAAAGTTCTTTGCAAGAACTTATTTAGCAGGCAGAGCCAATATTCTGTGTTTTCTTGAAGCCACCTTGTATTTCAGCTTCGGTGAATATGTGTGTCTCTTGTGGATCTTTATGGGAATTGCTTGAACACTCCGGAGAGGCTGGATGTGGCATTAAAACCACCTAACCTTCACTCTCCAGCCTCGGCGTTCATTCTGAAGACTTAATTATTTCCTGAAAGATGATACATACCGGTCCTGCTTTTTTTCTTAGGAATGTCAGCCCGGATGCTGAATTCCCAATCCTCAGTACTCAGGAGAGAAGCTCAAACTCGGCTCTGGCTTAAATTTCTGAATTGATCACGGATTAAATTCCTCCTGAAGAAACCTCTTCCCAGCCCTTCAAATCATCAAAGGCTGCTCTGTTTCTCCCCATTTTCCATCAGGGGTCCTGCGACCTTGCATACGTTTGTGTGCGACTCTGTACCCACCCACAACTCTAAGGAAACTCGGCCACTTCTTGACATGGTTGACACAGTTGCCCTTCTTGTGCTCAGCTCCCTGCTGGTCCAGAGCCAGGTGTTCTCTGCAGGGTTGCTCTAGCGATTAGGCAGTGGAATTCCCGCAGAGCACTCGCCCTCCACCCCAGCACCACCTCCCAGGCAGACTGGGCATTGCTCTCTTGGAAAGCAAATCTGGGCCCCATTCTCCTGATATTCCTGGGAAGAGCCGCCCCAAGGTGCAGCAAGTTCCCTGGGGGCCTCCAACTCCATGCAGGGTGGCTGGGGGTCCTAGAGCCCATGCTAATTTCCATGAGAATTTTCCTGCTGCCTCCCGTCTGTCTGCTACTTTCCAGTGCAGAGGGCAGGGGGAGGGGGTTGGCCCTGAGAAGCAGGGGAGCTGGTAAAGGATGGGAAGCACAGGCACAGCTTGTCCCAGTGGCGAGAGAGGCCCCCACCTCCAGGAGCTGCCAGAGGCCCTCTGTGGCAAGGGATGGCACAGGCTGTGGCCACTGGCCCAAGAGAATCGTTCCTTCCTGCACCTGGACGCCATTACGGGGCTGGCATTTCTCTGGCACTCAGTGTGAGCAAAGCGCATTTGGTCGTTTGTCAGCAAAGACAAAAGTCTAGATGAGCCAATTTATGGAGCAGACAGAGCTAGGGGGCGAAGGCCCGGATTGCTCTGTGAGCCATGTGCATGCACTCCTGGTTTTGTTTGTCATTTGCTTTCCTGCCGTCCACTGGGAAATGTATTTATTACTAGTTTTTATAATTTGGGGTCTGTCTTCAAATGTTACAAGTGAAATATGTGGTATTTCAGTAACACTGAAGGGGGTGAAACTAGATTGCACCCCACTTAGGACTCTCAGGCGGGAGTCTAGACATGAATTACCCCAGATAACACTTCAAGTTATTGGGAGTCCCCTGGGGGTGCCTCTTGCAACATTGCCACCCCTGATGGCTGCCCAGGGTTGCCAGCTCTGCTGTGGCCCTCGCTTTTCTCTGAAAACTGGGAATGCCCTTTGGGGCCTCTTTGGAGCCTGTTGGAGGAGATTTTGCAGTAGTGAGCATTTGGCTTTTGTAATCCTTTTTCTGCCCCACGCTAGCAGCCTCGCGCTCCCACCTGTTAAAGCTTGCACAGATATCACCGGCAGGCTCCTTCCCAGGGGAGGCACAGTTGCTTCCCAACCCCAGAGTAATCCAGGCTTTCCTCATTTCTGTGCAGAAGGCATCAGTTGATCCTGGTGCCCACAGGAGACAGTCACCCCAGAACAAGCTCACCCTAGAAGTGCAGAGGATTGGGGTGATCAGCCCAGGCAGGGGCAGCAGGAGGAAGGTTCAAGGAGGGGGAAGTTTCCCTCCCTCCATGGGGTTTGTGGATGAGGCTGTCCTGTTTAGTCAGGGTCTGACCCCTCTGGGGGTTTGCACTGTTTAACACTTGCTGAAGGTCAGTATATGGGGGCTCTGTGTGGTGAGCCTCTCCCTAGACCTGGCAGGGAGGGAAATTCAACAGTTGAGTATTACAAAACTATAGAGATGTGTGGACACCCTAAAAGGATGGAGCCTCTCACTGGATGCTGGACTGCATCGGGTGGAAGGTGTCCACGGGACAAGGGAGAGGCTCAGGGCAGCAGTGTGCAGGGGACAAATGCTCTCAGCCAGCAGCCTGCTTGGACACGCTCCTGGGTGAGACCAGCCCTGTCTGCCCAAAGCCTTAAGCGTACAAACCACCCATCTTGTCTTCCTTTGGCTTCCCAGAGAGAAAGCTCTAAATCGCACAACTTTCTGGTCCCTGGAATAGTGATTTCTTGTTAGACATTAATGAATGGGCATTGTGATTTTATCCTGCGCCTTATGAACTTGGTTAAAGATAAGACTGTCACTCTTGGAGACTGCAAGTCAGGCGGTGCCTCTGAGCCTGCAGGTGGGCAGCAAAACTCCTTGGGCCCATCACCAAATGGCCTCCGAGGCCACCGCCCTTGGTCACAGTGTTCATCAGTTCAACTCTCCCTGGTCCTCTTCTGCTTGCCCCACGACGCCCCTCTGTGCTTGGTCTCCAAGCTCATTTTGGTGTTGACTCTCCTCCTCGCCTACCCTGTCAAGCCCCAGAAGGAATCTGCTGCCTCCTTTCTGCCGCCAGGCCAATCCTTGCATAGGGCAGGTGCCCTGGCTTGCAGTCAGACCTCAGGTGTTCAAATGCCACTTCTGTCCTTTACTTATCATGTGACCTGGGCAGTTCTTTAACTCTTCTTGGCTTTGGTTTTCTGATCTGTAAAATAGGGACTGTCATGGTACCTGCCTCTCCAGGCCTGGAGGTTTAAATGGGACAGCACGTGCACAGTGCTGGGCATGGGCCTAGCAGAGCACATGCATGTGCTTAGTGTGACCAAGGGACCCATTCTGGCCCCGTATCTTACACTGCATCTCCGTCTGTGATCTTTCCATCAGCGCCCCGAGGTGAGAACTAAACCCCTCTCCTCATTTTCATGAGCTGACCTTTTCCTCTTCAACTAGTTTGTAACTCCTCGAGGGAGCGTTTGCTGTGTGTTTGCTTTGGGCCTATTTGGTGGCACTTAGCAGAGTTCTAGACATGTGCTAAGGGTTCAGGGAATACAAGCTGGCTGATTGGACAGTTGGTGATGGTGTGACTCTGGGAGTGTGGATTAACAAGTGTATTCCAAATTACTTCCAGGTGTTCATCATTTCAATATCACATGGCTACACGGGAAAAGGCCCGCTATGTGAAATTTATTCATTCGTTCAACAAATATTTATTGAGTGCTTGCTGTGGCGTGGTTCTAATTCCTAGAGATTCAGAGATGAATAGACAGACAGAATCCATGCCCTCATGTAGCTTACCTGCGGACTGACAACAGGCAGATACAAGCTCAGGAGGTGACCAGTGCCACAAAGAAAGTAAAGCAGGGTGTGTTAGTTATCTGTCTCTGTATAGCAAATTACCCCCAAACATGGCAGCTTAAAACAATGCACATTTGTTATCTAACATTTCTGCAGGCTGGGGATCAGGCCTGGCTCATCTGTGCCTTCCAGCTCAGGGTCTCTTACAAGGCTGCTAAAAAGGTGCTGGCCAGGGCTGTGGTAATCTCAAAGTTCAACTAGCTCATGATCCTCTTCCAAACTCACTCATGTAGTTGTTGGGAGGATTCAGTTTCCCATGAGCTGTTGGACTGGGAGCTTCAGTTCTAGCTGTTGGCTGAATGCCACCCTTGGGTCCTTGCCATGTGGGCCTCTTCATGGAACACAGCATGGCAGCCTGTGTCATCAGGGTCAGCAAGTGAGAAGAGTCAGAAAGAGTGAGCCTGCTAGGACCCTCTGCTCACAGTCTTTTGTGACACTCTTTGGAGTGATGTGGGTGCTATTAGGAACCCCACTTTACAGATGGAAACTGAGGCACAGAGAGTTAAATGTTTTGCCCAAGTTTATACAACTAGTGAGTGTCAGGGCCAGGCGTGACCTCAAGCTGCTTGGCTCCGGTGCCTGTGCTCCTAACCACCACAGTGGACCATCGCTCTGCCTGTTAGTCTCATACATTGTCTGCAGAGTCTTCCCGGCAAGAGAAGATGGCAGCTCAATGACTTCAGCAGCAGTGGAGGTGGGGAGGAGTGAACCAAGTTGGGATGCATTTTGAAGAGATTGTTGCTAGAACCTGTTGATAACCTGGATGTGGGAATAGGGGAAAGAAAGACATTAAAGATGATTCTGAGGTTGGGGACCTAAGAAACTGGGTGGATGGTTGCACTCTTACCCAAGACTGAGAATGATAGGAGAGGAGCAGATCTGGGGAGAAAATCGGGCATTCTGTTTTGGCCATGTTAAGCGTGACATCCAGGAGTATGTGTTGAGTAGCCAAGAATATACAAGTCTGTAGCTCAGGGGAGTGGTCAGACCAGGGATGTAGACTTTTGTCGTCATCAGTCACAGACGGCCACCAAGAGAAAAAGTATAAAGGATAGAAGACAGCCAAGGACTGAGGCCTCGTGGTGCCTAAAACATTGAACAGTCTGGAAGAAAAGGGAGATCCAGCAAAGGAAATGGAGATGTGGGCCACAAGAGGCAGAAGGAAAACCAGGAAAGCATGGTGACCCAGAAAACAAGTGAAGAGGAGGTTCCAAGAAGGAGGAAGTGGTTGTCTGTGCCAAATTCCTGGTAAGAGGATGACTGAGAGTAGATAGAGGATTGAATGGAAAGAGAAAGCTGCAAAACTGTATATTCAGAAAGGTCCTAATTTTGCAAACAAAATTTCTCCCCTCTAAAAAAAAGGAAAAATTTCTTTTTGATTTTAATTGTTAAATCTTTAGACCAATTTCAGTCCATGAACATGGCATATCTCTATTGTAGCTATTTTAGAAGATATGTTGTAGGGGGCCTGGATTATATTGTTTTCCATAAAGAATGTTGAGTTTTGTTCTGGCAGGTAGGTTAATTACTGGCAGGTCCTCTTGGTCTGGAAAACCTTGGTTTGAATATCTGTTAGGGTTAATCTATTTTGATTTTGCCCTTAGTCCTAGGCTCTGGCCCTTACTCTAGGGCATGGCCCCTGCTCCTAAGGCCTGGCCTTTCTGGAAATGAGTGCCCTAGATACTCAGCAGGGTTCCTCCAGTCTGGCTTGGCAGAATTTGAAGATCCCCCAGCCCTGCCTGACCTCCAGTACCACTGCTTAGCTTTCGGTCCTGTAGCAACTATAGAGTCTTGCCCTGCATATGGGCAGCTCTGCCCTCAAGGAAGTACCCACAGGGAACCTGCAAGCAGACTTCTAGGGCCTTCCTTCTGCACAGCATCCTTCTTTCCAGAGCAAATTCTAGCTGCTTTGGCAGCCCAACTCTGATCTTTGCCTTCTCCAATCATGAAGGGTTCTGTGCCTCAGCCCCCTCTGTAACAGGCCGGAAAGCTGGGCAAACGTGGGCTCACCTTTTATGTTTTCTTTCTGGCAGGATCACAGTCCTGAACTTCCTGTTGTCCAATGCCTGAAAACAGTGGCCTTAGATATTTTTGTCTAGTTTGATGGTTGTTTATAGTGGGAGGGCAAGTCCGCTACTAGTCACTTCATTGTGGCTGGAATTAATGTCGCTGTGGTTTAATGTTTACTGTTTCTTCACATTTCATATACCAGCTCATTGCCCTTGTCAGCGACAGTTCTATATGTTTGTAGTGTAACATGGGGCAGTCCTTCTGGTTGGAATAAAATCAAGTCAAACACTTTGTAATCTGAGATGAACGAAGACCATTGTAAAGACTTTTTGGTTGCATTTTTAGGCTGGTACGTGTAGGGGACTCCTGGGGAAGGATTCTCAGGGAAGATCCAATGGGAAGCCCTTGGACAACACGCTACAGGGCTGAATATGAGGGTGACTTCCTGTGGGAGGTGCAGGATGAGAACCAGAGAAACAAGGCGGGGGTCCCTGGGTGCAGCAGTGGGGGCTGAATTTCCACTGTAGCCTTCCCCAGAGATGCAAGGTGCCCCCAGGGTGCTTATTTGCTGGATGGTTCCCCATCTTTTTTATGTC
The DNA here is from genome assembly GCF_020740605.2 of Lemur catta. NCBI lineage: Eukaryota > Metazoa > Chordata > Mammalia > Primates > Lemuridae > Lemur > Lemur catta. The sequence continues at coordinate 122,085,244 of NC_059130.1, read as the reverse complement.
AAAGATACTTTTCTGCTCCAGAAAAGTCACTGATGGGGACTGCCAGGCTCCCTGAGGTCCCCAGGAATGTATTTCCTGCTCTGAGGGATGTTGGTTGTCTTTTTTCTGGCTGTGAACCATTAATAAAAATGGGACCTTTAACTCTGTCTGACCTGGCACATGCTGCCCTCCCTCCTGGCAGTGTGTCCACACAGGTGCATTTCCACCGCATACAGGAGCGGAGTTCTGGTCACTTGCTGCAGGGGGAATCCTAGAGTTTTTTTCCTAAAGGTCCCGGGGTTACGAAAATCTGTTGTGTATTAGAATTTCATCACTCTTATCTGGGGAATCATTTGAGTATTTATCAATATGTTCTGTAATAGACACTTACTAAATTGTTTACCAGCAAAATTTATTGAGTACTTAAGACATGTCAGGTATCATGTTAGGTTCTGGAGCCCCCAGATCCCTGACCCAGGGCCCCAGGAATACACTCAGGGACCATTTCAGATGCATGAGTGAGTCTGTCCCTAATGAGCTCAGACAGAGGTCACCAAAGTGTTCAAGACAGAGGAGCCCTGGGAGTCAGCATTTCAACCTCCTTCCCTTCTGCTTTGCCAACCGGAGTCCGGGTTCTGGGCTCACACCTGTTTCCTTCCACAGTGATGACTAAGGTGGCCACTGGCTTCACCTGGGGGGCTGAAGTGATGGAGTCAAACGTCCTTGGTTTGCACCTTGCCTCCCCACTGACATGCTGTGTGACCTTAAGCAAGTGTCTTCCCTTCTCAGGGACTGTTCCTGAAAACTCAAAATCTCTGAATATCCCACTTTGGAATATGGGCTGGGGGTGAAGAGACCCACGTTCCCTGCCCACAACTTCCTGTGTTTTTATGGATTGGTCATTAAGATATCATTTCTTCATAGTAAAACAGTGTCTAAAACAATGACTTGATTTCTTTATGTGAGAGGCACTTGGTAAATCTGAGAATGTTATTGAAATCACCTGAGCGAGCGCTTCACCTTGGCCCTGCAGACGGCTTTGTCAGTGGTTTCTCCCCTTATCGCATGCAAGCCTGCCTGTGCGTGACTCAGTGTGAGCTAAGCGGGGGTTGGGGGCAGTCAGGTCCACCCCACTAATCCATGCTTTCTCTGGAATTCTCCCACTTGTTTATAGTCTGGGCAATTTGCCTCCTGCAGCTGCATGACTCAGACTGGGAGAGCTTCCAACCTTGCCCTGAGCCGGTGGCTCCCCTGAGCCAGACGCTGGCCCCTGTGCTCCTGGAACCTTCCAGTAAAGCCTTCCACCTCCATCTGCTCCCTGGCCCCATCAAGCAGCACCACCCCAAGCCCACACAGAGATGCACACCCAGTCAACACACGGGGAGAGCAAGGGGGAGTGTTGGAAGCCCACGCTGGGATGCGGTTTCCCACCTCTCTTACTGGTTTGTCCCATTTTGCTGTGAAATGTAAGTTTGATTGGGGCAGACCCCAGTTTTATTTGGGGCCCTGTATAAGAATAAGCGACACAAAATAACCAACACAAAATTAGGCCTAGGCGTCTAGCAGGTGTCCCTGCAACCAGAGGGGTCCTGAAAGCTTAAACCCTCTTAGCTTTACTGTAAACCTGACTGTGATTCATTCAAGATCTGGAGGAACTGCTCTCTGCACCTTAAGTAATTATGATTTAGGATAAAGTAGGACAATTGCTTGCTGTATATTTATTTTAGAATCAAGCGGCCACTGTGTAATTTAGATTTGAGATAGCATTCTTTTTAAAAAAATTTCCTTCACAGTAAAGCAACAAATTGAATGTCCCATGAGTCACAAATGTCCTCCTGAAAACAGCTGCATTAGAGGGGCTCAGAAAACATCTCCTCCATCCAAGGGTCTCCCTCCGACCCTGGCACAGAGCCACCTACCCCCCCATCCCTGCTCTTCCCTTCCCGGCCCACCCCTGCTCATGCTGCACAGCTCCATGTTTAACATGTCTCATCCAGCATCCACCTTTTTAACTACAATAGTTGTCTAGAAAATTGTCTAGAAATTGATTGAACCAGAAAATTGAAAGATGTGAATAATTGGCAGGCTGTGAGAAGAAGTGTCCTGTTGTCGGTTGGCGACATTTTCTAACTCTCCTGGTTTAAAGTGATTCCAGAGCAACTTTATTTGAATAGTCTGTGTTGTACTCAAAGTAAATATTAATTCCATTATGCCATAAACTTTTATTTATCATGACAGCAAGTCATAAAGTTCTCTTACTAGAATATAGCTTCTAAATTGCATATCATAGATGAGATACAGCACACACATTGGATTCTAGCAGCAATTACCCACCATCCTTTATGCAAGTCGGCATTAAATGCGCTTTCTAAATATGAGTCACAGTCTGAGCTTATGCAGAAAATCTTCCATGGCTGTTATCCAAGAGCCCAGAAATATGAGGAGAGGATGATAGAGGAGTGACTGCTGGCAGGGGCAGGGGCCGGACGCAAGGGTCAAAGGGCCCCAAGTCACCCGGCAGTAATTCATTTGAAGCGTTCTTTGCATATTGTGGGTCTGACTTTTTAAATTACGTAAATTGCTCATTAGAAGTGTCTTGTAATTGCCTTACCCTGTGGTATTGTGAGAAGTGTAGGTTTTAATTATTCGTTTTTGATTTGTAGTGTGGTTTGACTTTTTCAGGATGATGGTTTGGAAAAATATGGATCTGCTTTAATTGTACTAAGTGAAAATAGATGATTCTGGTTATCAAATTCCTTGACTTTGTGTTTGGGGAGTTAAGGGGGTCTGATGGTTTCCCGGCCCACAGGGGTTCGTCAGACAGGCCTGGGGAGAGTCCTCGAGGTCTAGAGGCAGCACATTGGGCTCTGCTCGACCCTCACTTCGGTGGATGTACCACATCTCAGGGAAGTCCCTCACCTCTTGCCCACAGCATGGACAGGACAGGAGATGCCAAAGCCCTCCTCTCATCATCTCTGCAGACTAGGCAGCAGCAATGGGTGCTGGGGGGAAGTGGGGGCGGTCCTGGGACATCTGCTGCAAAGGCACCTTTCTCTGTAGCCCCCTTTGCAAGGCCTTGCTGGCCTGCTGCCCAGCAAGCGCCTCGGCCTCCTGCAGCACTGAGGCCTCCGCCTGCCCAGCCGCACCCGGAGCCAAGCTGTGCTGAGCTCCGGAATGGGCTGTGGGCTTTCCCCGGCCCCTGGGCCCGGCCCCCTGTCATCCAGCACATGGAATTGATGAGTTGTGAGACCAGAGCCGTGGCTTCGGGGGTAAACTTCCAGGACTTGCTCTGGCTCATCTGCAGCCACTGATGAATAAAAACTCGATTAGGATGCTGGTCCTTGAAAGGCAGCTATTTTAGAACTCACTTTTGGAAAGGCAGGGGATTTCTTCTTCCAAGATAAAATTATGCATTTGTCAATACAGCAATAGCATCGACTGCTTTCTCTTGGGGGTCTCTCGCCTTAATTATTCTCCATCAGAAAGCTTTTCTCTTTGAAGCCGGGCTGGCACTGGGCTTCCGTGCATCTGCTGGTGGGGAGACGCTCCTCACCCTGCCTGCACCTGGCTTGGCCTCCCCTTTTTGGAGCAGCTCACCTCTCACTGACAGTGGAGGGACAGCCTTTGTGAGTCTAGGAACGGTTTTGTCGTAAAGCCCCCAGCCCACTTCCCCTCTTCTCATCACCTGTTTTATGCATGTGGCATTCTGTTCCAGGCCAGATTTCTGTGACATGAAAAATACACTGAATATGGGCTGCCACAGTAGCTGTCATTAACCAACCACTAGTTGTGCCTTTATAAATTTTTACACACTGCTAAATTATAAATACGCAATGCTGAGAGTAATGAAATGTGCACCTATAATATCTGCAGTTATAAGATTTGCAATTCTGCATGCACATGCCGTAAACAAGAAGGAGCTGGGACATCACCTGTTTCCCAGTTAGAGGCCCTGTTGTCCTTCTCTAGCCCCCCCCCAAGAATCCCTCCTGAGAGCCTTTCATCTCGAGGGGAGCCCTTGGGAGGCTTTTCCAGTGCGGGCTGCCCCGCATGGCACCTTTTCCTTTGTTGGTCATATGGATTCGGTGAACGTGGTCCATGTTTCAGACCTGCGCGGGGTTGGCAGTCCACGGCTAAATTAGCCTTCCAAGTCATGCAGAGCCTGTTGAGGGAGATGGATAAATTACCCAGTAACGGCAGTGTGGTGTGACGAGGGCCAGAGGGGAGGGTGGTACCCAGGTGCTGCAGGAGGCTGAGGTGACCTTGAACAAACTCTGCAACCTCTCTGTGTCCTGGTTTCCTCATCTGTGACTGGGGACAGCACCTTCCTCTTGCTGTGGGGAGCATTTTACGAGTTACACGCAAAGCATTTATTTAGAGCGGTGTCTGGCACAAATTAAGCACTCAGTAGATATTAATTATTATGACCACTGTTGTTATTACTCGATTTCTTCCTGTACTCTGCCTTGTGGCTGAGATAGTGACTAGACCACTCTCTTCCTTGTTAAAGAGTGTGGCTTCACACCACAAGGTTTGAATTACGGAGACGTTGTATTTTCTCCAAAACAGAAACATCTTGTCTTTATAAAACTATGTGGAGAGTAAAAGTCCCCCCAAATCCAATGCGTATACCCCACACACGCATGTGTTTTTATGAAACGGGGCTGTTCTACTTGTGTTACTTTTAACCAAAACTATATTGTGGACATTATTTATGTCATAAAAATCAGTACATTTTATCAGCTGCATGGTAATCCATTGTATTGTCCTACCCTTTGGTTGGATATAGTTACATTGTTTCCATTGTTTCATTCACCCAATAAGTATTACTGAGCAGCTACTAGAACCTGTTGTTCTAGGTCTGGAGATGTCCTAGCCCTGGGTGACACGCATTCTAGAGAATGGGCGTGTATAGTAAGAACAAGAATATATAGTATGTCAAATGGTTTTGAGTGTCAGTGGGGAAAACAAAGCAGAGAGAAGGTGCAGTGGGGAGTGGCCTGGCCAGGCCAGGCCTTACTGAGGTGAAAGGAGAGCAGAGCTGATGGAGTCAGGTGCCCGGTGGAAATCTGGAGAGAAACTTTCCGGTTACAACAGCAGGTGAAAGCTTTGAAATCACCCTGCAACGTGGAGGAACCCTGCAAACGTCATGCTAAGTGAGAGAAGCCAGACACAAAAGGACGCACACAGTGTTGCATGTTCCTAGTTCTAGGAGGCATTTAAGAATAGGAAACTTCATAGAGGTCGTGATTAGAATAGGGATTACCAGGGGCTGGCAAGAGGGAGAAGGAAGAGTTATTGCTTAATGGGCACAGACTTTCTGTTTGAGATGATCAAAAGTTCTGGAAGTGGAGAGTGGTGATGGTTGCACAACAATGTGAATGTCCTTAATGCCACTGAATAGTGCACATAAAAATGGTTAAGATGGTAAAGTTTATGTTATGTATATTCTATCTCCATTAAATGTGTATATTCTATCTCCATTTGAAAAAAGGCCTTATGGGAGCTGATATTAGATGGAATGAATGCACAGTGTTTGATTTAATTAGCATTCTGTTGTTAACAGATAGTTGTTTCCAGACTTTTGTTATTATACAAACAATATTTTAATTATATTTGAAAATTATTTTATATATAGATTTGTGAGCTCATGCTCATGTGAATATTTATACAAAATAAATTCTTGAAGGGGAATGTTTAGATTATGGACCATGTGACTTTTTATTTTCACAGATATTGACAAATTGCCCTATATAGATGCTGAATTAAATTACTTTCTAACTAACACTATATGAAATTATCTGTTTTCTCAGGCATTGCCAGAACATTGTGTTATCAATTTTTTTTTATTTTGGCAGTTCTGACATATAAAATGGTTCTTATAGTTTTACTATGAACTTATTAATTAATGAGGTTGAACATATTTATTTTCCTTTGAGCTGTCTATCCAGATATTTGTAAATTTTTGTATTAAATTTTAGTCTTTTTCTTATTGATTGGGAGAGGCTTTTTATATATTACAGAAATTAGCCATTTTTCTATGATATGCATTGTAAATAATTTCTCAGTTTTTAATTTGATTTTGGTGGGGTTTTTTTGTTGTTTTTTTTGTTTTGTTTTTTGAGACAGAGTCTTACTCTGTCACCCAGGTACAGTGCAATGGCATAATCATAGCTTACTGCAAGCTCAAACTTCTGGGCTCAAGGGATCCTCCTGCCTCAGCCTCCTGAGTAGCTGGGACTATGGTCACTCGCCACAACTCTTTCTGTTTTATTTTAAGTAGAGACAGGGTCTTGCTCTTGTTCAGGCTGGTCTCAAACTCCTGGCCTCAAGTGATCCTCCTGCCTCGGCCTCCCAGAATGCTAGGATTACAAGAGTGAGCCACCAAGCCCAGCCTGATTTTGTTTTTTGAATATTTTTTCTAGACATTAAAAAACATTTGTAAGTAGTCGAATTTATCTGTCTTTTATGAATTCCAAGGTATATGGTATTATGAGAGGCCTTTTCTTGCTCCAAAATTATAAGAAAACTTTTTCTAGTTCTTTACTGTTTTCATTTTTTTCTTAATTTAAATCTTGGAATGATTTAGATGGATTATGGTAGAAAGGTTAGGGTCAGAATACAACTTTATTTTTCTTTTCCAGATAGCTGCTCATGTATCCCCAAACTATTTATTGAATAGTCTACCTTTCCTTTCCTGCTGGTAGGCAGGTACCTTCTCTATTATATACTAAATTTCTAATTGTATTTGGATCTACTTCTGGACTGTCCATTCTGTTTCAATGATTTGTCTGTTTCTTCACACTTTACTGCCACACTTTTACTTATTGTGGTTTTATAGTACATTTTCATATTCACAGAGGAAGCCCACCTTTATTGTTCCTCTTTTTCAGACCGTTCTTGGCTGCTTTTGCTGTATTTCCTTAATGAACTTTATAATTAGAGTACTGATCTAAAAACAAAACAAAATAAAAAAGGAAGAACACCAAACTCTGGTTGGTATTTTTCTGTAGTCACACCCTTACCCCACCCTGCCACCTGGTACCACTGATCTGTTCTCCAACACCATAGTTTTGCCTTTTTGAAAATGTCTTATAAATGGAATTATACAACGTAGAAACTTGAGACCAGTTCTTTCATTCAGCTCCATGTTGTTGCAGTTCATCCAAGTTGCTGCACAGATCAGTAGTTCATTACTTTTTTTTATTGCTGAGTAATATTACACTGTGTGCATGCAGCAGTTTGTTTATCCCAGGGGTGGGGAAACTTTTCATGTTGGAAGGCCCCACATTGATTTAACTGTAATCAAATTAGGCTGTGTTCAAGAAACTTCAATTAGATATACTTAAAAATGTATGTTATTTTGTAAAAAATCTAACTACTGGGTACTTAATAATTTTAAAAAATGAAAATTATTAACTTTAAAGTTAACTGATCTTTTAATGACTTTGTTGTATCTGCTTTTTGTTGGAAAGTATTTGAATATTTGGTTGCAACATGGAGGTCCACAGTTTCAGTGGATCCTCTAGATGGGTATCAGTCATTTGTGACCTTAAGGGCATCTTGATTTGGGTTATGTAGGAGAATGTAGATTCGCAGCAATAAGTGGTTGAAAAGCAAGAAAGTGTTTTTCTCTGGTATGTTGCCGAAAGCGTGGGTATGTCAGGTTCGAGTTTGTGTCGTGTTCCCTGGTTCTTGTTTACAGGTACTGAGTCGATGGAATGAATGAGCAAGCCAAACAGCAAGATTTATTAAAGCACAGTACGTTCCGGAGTGGGAATGGGTCTATCCCCGAGAGTGGAGAAGACCCTGAGTTTTTAACACATTTCCACCTTTATGTCTACATCTTACGATATGCTAAATGGTGGGCGGAGTATTCATTTTGATTCGGGGAAGAGGGGTGGAGATGTCCTGGAACCGGGGACCCTCCCTTAACTTATCCTTATAGGGTAACTTCCAGGGGTTGCCATGACATTTGTAAACTATCATGGCACTAGTGGGAGTGATTTTTACTGTGTTAATAATGGTAGTTCACCTAAGGCCGCTCCCAGCTTGTCTGTGTGCACGCCCCAAGGTGTTTGTTTCTGCAGTTGGGCCATATCTTTGGTTTGTGGTTTTCTTACCCGCCTATAATTGGCTGGCAGCAGTATCTCTACCCAATCTCCCTCGCCTTGCCTTCGCACCCATTTCTCCTTCCTCCTGGTCCCTACCTACCAGGTATTCTACTGCATTTTTCTATATTTCAATTGGATCTTTCTTAGGATCAAACAATGACTTTAAAATATCCTCTACTGAGAGCTCAATCAATTCCATCTGTAGTTTTTTAGGTGACTTGGTGATACCAACTAGGTGAGGCTGAAATGCTAATTTCAGCGTGATGTCATGATTCTCAAAGTCCGTAAAACTTTCCTTGTATTATCCAATTAGGAGGTCTATAATAGCTGGGTATTCTTCAAATGATTTGTATATATCATCCTGCTCATCAATGACCTTTGCTAACTGGGGAAAATGTTCATCTGAAATTTCCTTTGAAAGAAGAAGTGTTTTAAAAAATGATAGCCTTTTCTGAAAAGCGTGGATTTTTTTTTTTTGCCACATATCATACATAGACTTAGTTTAACCTTGCAAAAAAATATTCAAGTCTTTTTGATTTGACATGATATCACACAGAACTGCTGCATTCCTGTAGAAAACTTCTTTCAATATTCTTTCAGTAATTCACATGGCTGATTCTGTTCTTCATAAAATTTAACTATCTGTTCTCACAGAGATAAAATTTTGGCTAACATCTGTCCCTGCAACAGCCAACAGGCTTTAGAATGATAATGGCAAATCCATGCTGAATACCTCATTGTTCAACTTTACCATGTTACAAAACTGATGATGCCGTGTTGCATTTGCATGAATATAGTTAAAAATACTTATAATTGTGGCACAGTATCACTTAAAATAGTAGCTTTTGCACAGAGATTCTGCTAATGCAAGATACAATGAAGAGACATGAGAGCATCTGGATCTGTTAATACCTTTTAAATCTGTGCAATAAGCCCTTCATGTTTTCCTGTCATGGAAGGTGTACTGTCTGTAAATACACTCACTAAATTTGCCAAATTCAGTCCAACTTCACTACATTTATCTTGAAAGTTGTTGAAGATATCTATTCCCTGTGTTTTGTTTGCAAGAGTGCCCAAACTGAGTAACTCTTCTTAGCAAAGAAAATCTTCTGTTAATGACCCGAATGAAGTATAAAACCTGCGCCGAGTCAGTAGTATCAGTTGATTCATCCAAAGCAATTGAATACTATATATTTTCCTTTTGAAGTATTGCATGACGTTGTTCTGTGAAGTTAAAGGCTAATTCCTGATGCCGATCAGTTATGGTTCTCCTTGAAAGAGGCAGTTGTTTGTACTTTGAAATGTTATCAAGGTCTAAGCATCCTGCAACTTCAACAGTGCATTCTTTTACAATTTCTACATTACTGAATGGCTTCCCTTTGTTCCTGAATATGTAAGCTACTTTATAAGTTGCTTCAGTGGCATTATTTCCAGATCTTATTGCTGCTTGAAAGAATTGTCTTTGCTTTTGCTTTTCATCTTTTAATTTCTGCAATACAACCTTTCGCACCTCTCCCTCTAATTTAAAATATTTATGGTCCTTGTGAGTGTTACAATGCTGATGAGCACTGAATTCCTTTACTGTTGATATTGCAGTATCACAAAGCAAGCAAATCATCTTATCTTTAGCAGAAACAAGATAAAATTGCAATTCCCAATCCTCATTAAAAAATCTGTTTTCTTCCTTCAGCATTCTCTTGGTCTTCTTTGACATGATGGGCTGTTAAGCAGACAGAATTAAAAAATATTGTCAAGCTGTGCAACTATTCACAAATTCCACTGAAAACAGAAACACAGGGCACCATTGTCAAAAGCTGTTAACAGACTGATGTACTTGACCCTCATAAACTCCTGCCAACCAGCCTCATGCAGTAGTGGTGCCAGTCAGGCAGGGAAGTTAGAACTAAGTCATGAGCCTAGCAGCTGTCAATTTAGCCCTTAGGGCTTACTAATGTTCTAATTATGCTGGTCTATCTGGGAGGATTATTAATATTTAATTGAAACTTATTTTATTCTTTGGTATTTTAAATGCATTCACTTAAAAAATAAAATAAAAATATAAAAGATGAACAAAAATATATTAATAAAAAGAAAAGAATTTGTTCTGTAAAATTTGGATTCAGTCAAAAGGCCGCACTTAACAACCTAGAAGGCCACAGGTTCCCCACGCTTGGTTTATCCCTTCACTAGATAAATAAGATTGAAGGGATTTTAAATAGGTATTCTACAAATATCTGTATAGATATTTTCATGTAAACAGTTTTCCATTTCTCCAGGGGAAATACTTAGGAGTGGGATTGTTGCATTTTATGTAAATATATGATTAACTTTGTAAGAAACTGCCAAAAAATTCTTACTGTTTTGGGTGTGTGTGTGTTTTTTCTTCTTTGACTATTCTAATAGGTATAGTATACTGGCATCTCATTATGATTTTACTTTGCATTTCGGTAATGGTTAATGATGTTGAACAACTTTTCATTTGCTTATTTTTCATTTCTATCTTCTCTTAAGTGAAGTGTCTATTCTAGTTTTTGCCTATTTTTTATTGGGTTGTTTTTTTGCTGTTGAGTCAGATATGTGATTCGCCAATATTTTTAATTGGTCTGTAACTTGTCTTTTCATATCTGGAGTGGCTTTCATAGAACAAAGGTTTTACAGTGTTGATGAGTCCAATTTGTCAATCATTACGAATTCTGGTTTTGTGTTAAGTCTAGCAAATCTTTGCTTAACTCCGGTATGTGAATATTTTCTCCTATGTTTTCTTCTAAAAATTGTATGATTTTACAAGTTATACTTAGGTCTATGCTCCATTTTGAGCTAATTTTTGTATGAAGTGTGAGGTTTAGGTTGAAGGGTTTTTGTTTCTGTTTTTGTTTTTGTTTTTGCATATAGATATCCTAGTGTCCTAACACCGCTTATTGAAAAAAAAACTATCCTTTCTCCATTGAATGTGCCTTTGCACCTTTGTCAAAAATCGATTGCCCATATTTGTGGGGTCTATTTCTGGTATGTCTATTTTGTTCCATTAATCTATGTGTCTATCAGGTCACCAATGCCACATTGTCTTCATTATTGTAGGATTATATAAATCTTAAAATTGGGCATTCTAATTTCCCTAAATTTAGTTTTCTTTTGTAAAATTGTGTTGGCTATTCTAGTTCCTTTGCCTTTCAACATAAATTTTGAATCAGCATGTCTATAGCTAAAAAAGAATCCTGCTGAAATTTTTATTGGTATCGTGTTATATCTGTAGATAACTTTGGGGAAAATTTGAAATCTTTACTATGTTGGAATCTTCTAATACATGACCACAGTACAGTCAACCCTGTGTATCTACGGGTTCCACATTAGTGGATTCAACCAACAATCAATCAAAAATATTTGGGAAAAAATCCAACAATAAAAATAATAAAAATAGAAACAAACAGCATAACAACTATTTACATAGCATCTTCAGCATATGAGGTATTATACGTAATCTAGAGATGATTTAAAGTATATGGGAGGATGTGCGTAAGTTATACATAAATACTCAGCCAGGTTGTCTATGGGACTTGAGCCTCTGTGGATTTTGATAGCCACAGGAGTTCCTAGAACCAATCCTCTGCAGATACCGAGGGATGACTATATCTCTCATTTATTTGGGTCTTTATTGATTTCTTTCATTAGTATTTTGTAGTTTTCAGCATACAAATGCTATATATGTTTTGCTAGATTTTTACCTAAGTATTTCAATTTTTTGGAGTTATTTTAAATGGTATTTTTAAAAAAATTTGGCTTCCAATAATTTATTGTTAGTGTGTAAGAATACAATTGAATTTTGTGTGTTCATCATGTATCCTATCACCTTGTTAAACTCACTTGAGTTCTGGGAGTGTTTTTTTCCTGTAAGTTTCTTAGGATTTTCTATGTAGGGAATTATGTTGTCTGAAAATAATGACTGTTTTACTTCTTCTTTTCCAATTTACATGCCTTTTGTTTCTTTTTCTTGTCCTATTGTACTGGGTAGAATTTCCACACAATGCTTAATAGGAGTTGTGAGAGTGGACATTCTTGACTTGCTCCTGATATTAGGGGAAAGCACTCAGTCTTTCACCATTAAGTATGTTAGTTGTAGCGTTTTTTGTAGATGCCCTTCATCCCAGGTTGAGAAAGTTCCCTTTTATTTGTAGTTCACTGAGCCTTTTCTTATTTTGTCAATGTCTGTTGAATTTTGTAGAACGCATTCTCTTTATCAGTTGATAAATCATGTATTTTTTTCTTCTGGATATTGAACCAGCTTTGCATTCCCGGGATAAATTCCATTTGGTCATAATATATTATTCTTTTTGTATGTTGCTGAATTTGATTTCCTAATATTCCGTTGAGGATTTCTGTATCTGTGTTCCTGAGGGATAATGGTTTGTAGTTTTTGTTGTTGCTGTTGTGTCAGGGTGGCAGTCTGCTCTCGGTTCTTGGTGCACTCTTGGCCAAAGAATGACCAGACACACCAAAGTGTCAGGTCCAGCCTCTTGAGGGACTGTTATCCTAGTTCTTTGACTCCTTGCTTGGAAAAAAACCATAAGCATGGCCAGTGTGATGGAGTGACCACAAGTAGGAAGTAGTTTCACATGAGCAGCTTTTTATTGTAAAATGAAACAGGTCTATCTCCAAGAGTGGAGAGAGACAGACAGACTCACTGATTGACTGACTGACTGACTAAATATTTCTCTGGGAATCCTGAGGTTGTTTCTTTTTGTTTGCCTGATCTGGAGAAGGGCTTTCGGTGGGAGATGTTACCAAATGATTAACAGGTGTTCTCAAGTTTGTATCTGCGTATGTGAGCTCCTTCTCTGAAAGCCCAGCTGTGGGGTGAACCACAATGTAGATTTAAGCTAATGACATGATAATTAGCCTTAGGTTACTCTAGGTCACTTTCCAAATCCTATTATGCCTGGGCTGGGAATTCCCAGATTGGTAAGGCATACCCTCCTTCTCCAGGTGTAGCAGTTGCTCAGAATAGGATTAAAGCTGAGGCAACACCAAGACAGAGAACTTGCCCTTATCCTTCCCAGGTAGGGCAATTGCTTGAGGCAGCACCAAGGCAGGATACCCTTGTCCCTAGAAGAACTGGAGATACTAGCTATCTACCTAACAGTTGTACTGTCTTTGGTTTTGGTATTAAGGTAATGCTGGTCTCATAAGTTGCGAAGTGTTCCCACTTCTTCTGTTTTCAGGAAGAGATTATGTAGAATCAGTACTATTTCTTCTTTAAATGTTTAATAAAATTTGTCAGGGAAATCACCTGGTCCTAGAGAATTCTTTTTTTCAGAAAGTTTTAAATGACTAATTCAATTTATTTAATAGTTATAGGACTATTCAGGTTACCTATTTCATCTGGGTAAGTTTTGGTATTTTGTGGTTTCCAAGGATTGGTCATTTCACTTAAGTTTTTGCATTTATGTATGTAGAGTTGTTCTTTGTTTTCCCTAATTATCTTTTTAATGTCTGTGGGGTCTGATATCTCTTCTGTCATTTCTGATATTAGTTTTTTTTTCTTTGTCAGTCTTCCTATAGAATTATTAATTTTATTTCTTTTTCAGCAAACCAGTTTTTGATTTCATTAATTTTCTCTATTGTTTTTCTGTTTTCAATTCCATTTTCAATTCATTTTTATATTTACTGTCTCCTTCTTTTGGCTTGCTTTGGGCTTAATTTGCTCTTATTTTTCTACTTTCTTAAAGAAGAGGCTATCTAATTGATTGAGACTTTTCTTCTTTTCTAATGTAAACATTTAATGATATGAATTTCCCTCTAAGCACTGCTTTGGCTGCATCCTACAGATTTTGATATGTTATATTTTATTGTTTGATTAGTTAAGAACATTTTCTAACTTCTCTTATGTCTTTCTCTTTGACCTGTGGGTTATTTAGAAGAGTTCTCTTTTTAATCTTCAAGCATTTGGAGAGTTTCCTCTTATTTTTCTGTTATTGATTTCTCAACTAATTCCATTATTATCAGGGAATTTGCTTTATATGATTTCAATTCTTTTAACTCTCTGAAGGTGTTTTATGACCTAAGATATGGATCTTGGTGAATATTCCATGTACACTTGAAAATAATGTGTATTCTTCTGATATTAGAGTGTTGTCTAAATAATAATTAGATTCCCTTGGTTGATGGTGTTATTGACTTCTTCTATGTCCTTGATTTTCTGTCTACTCATTCTATCTATTACTGAGAGAGAGATATTGAAGTTTTGGATTTGTTTATTTTTCCCTTCATTTCTTTAAGTTTTCCTTCATATATTTTGAAAACTATTGTTATGTTCATATGCATTTAGGATTGTTATGTCTCACCCTTTCATTATTATGTAATATTTCTCTTTAACCCTGGTAATTTTCATTGCTATGTAGTCTATCTTGACTGATATTAATATACCCACTTCAACTTTTTTCTTACTGTTTATATATCTTTTTCCATTCTTTTACTTTTAACCTACCAATACCATTATATTTGAAATGAATTTTTAGTAAACAACATATAGTTGGGTCATTTTTTTATTATTCATTCTGACAATCTCTTTTTTAATTGTTGCATTTAGAAAACTTATACTTAATGTAATTATTGAAGTGTTTTGTTGTTTGTTGTCTGTTTCTTCTGTTTTTCTTCCTTTGTTTTCTCTTTTCTGCCTCCTTTTGTGTTATTTGAACATTTTTTAGTATTCCATTTCATAGTAATGTTTTTGACTATATCTCTTGTATGGTTTTTAGTGGTTGCTATATGGATTGTAATATATTCTTAACTTCTCACAATGTACTTAGAATTAATATTTAGCACTTTAAGTGGAATGTAGAACCCTTACCACCATATAGATCATTTTTCTCCCCCATCCCTTATATTTCAGTTATTTTATATATTATATCTACATACATTGAAAACTCCAGTAGAGAGTGTTATCATTTTTGCTTTCAATCATTGAAAGTATCTTAAAGGACTCAAGGGAGAGTAGGTGTTTATTAGTTGTGTTGCTCTTCCATCTTTCTTGAGATTCCAAATTTACTTCTTACATGTAATTTACCTTCCATCTGAAGAACTTCTTTTAGGAATTTTTTAGAGCAATTACTGGCAACTAATTCTTTTAGTTTTCTTTCATATCATATTGTCTTTATTTCACCTTCATTCCTGTAGGACATTTTTGCTGGATTGAGAATCCTGAGTTGATAATTCTTTCTTTAATCACTTAAAAAGTGTTTTTTTCATTTTTTCTGGTCTCTGAAGGTATTCAAATAATTGTTCCCGTATAAAAGGGGTCAGTAATTTTTTTTTTTTCTGTGAAGGACCAAATAGTGAATATTTTGGGCTTTGCAGGCCATACAGACTGTATCACAACTACTTAACTCTGCCACTGTATCACTAAAACAGTCATAGGCAATGCGTAAAGGAATGGTTATGGTTATGTGCCAATAAAACTTCATTTACCAAAACAGACAGTGAGCCAGATTTGGCACATGGACCATAGTTTGCTGACTTCTGCCATAGAAGTAATGTGTCATTTTTCTCTGGCTGCTTTAAGATTTTTTTTTCTTTGATTTTAGTTTTCATCAGTTTGATTCAGATGTGTCTGCTTATGGATTGCTTAGATTTATCCTGCTTAGAGTTCACTAAGCCTTTAAATCTATAGGTTTATGTCTTTTGCCAAATTTGGGACATCAATTGTTAAATATTTTTTCTGTGCCACACCCTTTTCATCTTTCTTCCAAGACTCCAATAATACAGATATTAGACTTTTTAATATTGTCCCACAGTTCCCTGAGGCTCTGTTCATTTTTTTAAATCATTTTTCTCTCTGTTGTTCAGATTGCATAATTTCTATTGTTCTAGCCTCAGGCTCACTTTTTTCCCCTGTATTTCTATTTTGCTATTTAGCCCACCCAGTGAGTTTTTTGTTTGGGTTATGGTAATTTTCAGTTCTAAAATTTCCATTTGGTTTTTTGTTATATTCTCTATTTATTTTCTGAAAGATTCCATCTTTCCATTTGTTTTAAAGTGTTTACCTTTGCTTTTTGGGACATTTTTATAATAGATGCTTTTAAGTCTTCGCCGGATAATTCCACCATTTATATATCTATTTCTGTAAAAGTTGAGATTTTTTTCTAGTTCTTATTATGCCTGCCAGATTTGAGTTGTATTTTGTGCATTTTGAATATTATGAGACTCTAGGTCTTATTTAAATCTGAAGGAGAATGTTGATATATTTGTTTTAGTAGGTAATCAACCCAGTTGGGGTCAGGCTGCAAGTTTCAGCCAGCCTTCTGTGGTCTGTGATTTCAATATTAGTTCTGCTTTCCGAGCCTTCTGTTGTCCTATCAGGAGCTGTCCTGCATGTGCTCTACCGGCTGGCCGTCTGGACATGGGTGGCAGCCTGTCTCATAGTCCAGTTATCAAAGGCTTTGGCTTTGCTGTTAGGATCAGGTCCGCCCACGTACAGCTTGTAGGTGAGCCCAAGAGTTCATACACAGCTTTATGAGATTCTTTCTCTCCACCATCTCCTTGGGCCTCTCTTTTTCAGTCATTTGGCCATAAAGCTGGGATTTTAGTTACCTTGCTGTGTTGTGCAGATCCCATTACTGTGTCCCTATCTGAAGCCACAGCAGTAGGTAGGGAGAAGAAAACAAAAAGCAACAGGGGTTTGCCTCACCCTCTAGGGACTACAGGTCTTTGCAGTTTCCCTGCTCCCATGATTTTAGGCACCTGTGAGCCCCACTGTCACTGCCATCACCACCACAGGATTGCCTGGGGCCTATAGTGCAAGTGAACAGAAAAAACACTTTTAAAAAGAAAGGGAAAATTGGCAATTTCTTCCACTCTTTGTTTGGGGGCCTCTTTCTTGCTCCTCAAGCTGCAACCAGAGACTTCTGGAGCTCTCTCTTGTGTCCCGTTCCCAGTGCAGGCTGCCTTGAGTCCAGGCTCAGGGATGAGGGAAAAATAGGGAGCTCATGGCTGTTCAGTGGTACTTTGAATTCTGAACTTCTTCCCCGATCTGCTGCTCCTGGGCACTTCTCCGAGTCCTCAAATGGCTGCTCCAGCCCCTGTCCGGGTTTTACAGCTTCATTTGGGTTGCCCATCCTGCCTTTCCCAGGACAGAACCAATCCATGTCCCTTCTCTCTCTTTCCCGGCACCCTCCGCTCTGCCCCTCCCTCTCCTTCAGTAGGCTCCGCTGTCTGCTGTCCTATGGGCAGCGTCCAGTGTGGCCTTCCTGTCTTTGATGGCTTTAGTTTGGTTTTTCTTCTACTTCCTTCCTGAGCTCTGCCAACTCATGTTTTATTCCCCTTTGATGCGATTTTGTAGTTTTCCTGAGTGGTTTTGTATCTCTGCTTTGAGTTTTTGTTTTAAAGGGGCATTTGTTTCATTATTTTTTTAAATTTATAGTAATGTTTGGCCAACAATTTTTAATGGCTCCATGGCATTTTTCTTGTTAATGTTCTTCATCCATTTATTTCTATTTTGTTCCTACTTTTTTCTGTAATTTTATATTCATTAGATTCTGTTCCTTTCCTGTTATTCCTAGTCTTTCAGTGAAGTGGATTTCCACCCCACCCCCACCCCCCATCTGCTATTTGAAGAAGTTTCCTAGGGAGGATGATACAGGGTAGGGTTTCCGGCTCCTGCGAATTTCCCCTGAATCACAAAGGTCCTTAGACACAGAGCTGTGACTGTCTGTGAATCTTGACCTCACCCTGGCCAACACAAATCTGTAGCTGCAGGGATGCTACCAATTCAGTGTCTCTACTCTGACCCTCTTCTCAGACCCTCTCCCACGCCCAGCTCTCTGCACTAGCCTGTGAGGCCTGGCAGTTCCCTGCTGCCAGTTTATGAATCCTGTTTCTGTTGTTCCAAACACAAGCTTGTTGGTTTTGTGCCTCAGGGCACATGCTCTCTGCTTTGATGAACTACACTCTGTGGGCTTTGCCTGAGACCTGTAGCTGTAGACATCCTCGTTAGGGATCTTCCTAGAACCCTACTAGACCTTTACTGCCTTGGTCAGCCTTTCTCCAGACACTGTTAAAAGAGATTAGAGATACTTTCTGGACATTAAAACTAGGGCTGGCATTTCTCTTGTTCTCCTTAGTATTGGGGGGCTGATTTCCTAGAGGAAAAGAGGGTAACATCATATTTACTCCACCATATTAAAGGCAGAATTTGGGTAGGTTTATTTTTAAAATGATACATATTATCAAGTTGCCCTCAATAATCTTAGATGTCTTTGTAATGTTCTTTATAATTTTAACCCATTGTGCTAGGAAAGAAGTGTGTAGGGGGGACAGTCCTGTGAAAAAGCAGGATGACAGTTGGGAAGGCGGGCTGCTTAGCTACAGCCATCAGTCGTCCTCGGAAGGCAGTGAGGAAGCAGGGTGTGGGCACAGGGGAGCTATTGGAGGCACAGAGGGGCCACTTGATTCCAGAGTTACATGTTTTAAAGGCATTTTTGCATCAGAGACCTTAATTCCCAGCCCAGGCAGGGTACGCAAATAACCCCAATATTCCTGAGAGGTGATTTGTAAGGACAGGAAGCTCATTCCCAGGCTGGACAAATGGAGTTTCTGGAAAGTTCTCACACAGATGTGAAGTCTGCCTTCCAGTTTCTTTATCACATGGCGCTGTTCTCCAGTCCGGAGCCCCCGGAATCTGTTCCTCTGTAGGTACAGGGCAGCTGTTCGAGTACTCAGAGGCAGAGTCCTTCAGCCGAAGCCTTCCCCACAGCTCTGGAGGGGACGGCAGTGCTGGTGGACACAGCTCCCAGTGCCAGGCAGGGAAGGGGCCTGGGGGGACCTTGCAATGGGGGCCTCAGGGTTTGGGCTTTCGGGTGCTCCCAGGTGTGTCCTTGTGGCTGGAGAGTCAGTTTGTGTTCCACGCCAACTCATTCTTCTCAGAGGGCCTGATTCTGCACTCGATGCCCTGTGCACCCACGGTGCTGTCCATGGTCCTCAACTGCCATTTCCTACCCAGGCATTATTGATTCTGTTCATCATGGAACCCGCATGTCCTTAAGTGATGGCTCCTAATTATTCTCAACCGAGTGAGGGAATAGACTGCGAAGGGAGAGAAAAGGGATCTGTGAGAAAGGAAGATAGCTGTGCTTTTAAATCACCATGAAACACACAGAATCGTGACTTTGGTTTCACAATTGTGGTGGCTGATTCCATGCGCTATTGACAGATCTTTCACATTTCTGACAGTTACAGATTTCCCCCCAGGGATATAACTCCTCTACCCCCATGTCTATGTTTATGGAGCTCAGCTTCAAGTGCACCCCTAGAGGCCTGAAAGTATTTTGCTGTCCATCTGAGATCTGGCAGTAACAGCCACTGACCACCAGCAAACCTAACTCTCCTTCCAAGTCCCAAAGAGAATCCCGAAGTTTTAATCATCCTGGGACCCTCTCTGGCTGAAGGGCAGATGTGACCTTGAGACATTGACAAGAAGGATGATTAGATTCAGAGAAAGAGAGAGCAGGCGTGAGGGTGTTGAAGGGATTTTGGACTCCAGGGTCAGTGATGGGTGTCAGAGAACAGAGAGTGAATGAGAACATGCTTGGAGGTTCGCTCTCATTGCTCCTTCTCCCGGAAAGCAATTGGCAGCTGCCGACTTACCGAGCAGCGCTGGGGCCGGGGTTCATGTTGAATCTTCGCACCTGCCGTAGGACCTTGTGCTGCTGGAGAGGTGTTCAGGCTTGGAGCTGCAGACACATTGTCTCTGTTGGCAGCTGGAGAAAATTGTCTGGCTGTAAAGGACTTGGCCTGGGCCCTTTTGTGGGAGAGGCAGAATTTGGTTTGGTGTTTTCTTTTCTAGGCAAAGGATTTGAGACCTAGAGACCAGGCAGGAAGGCGGTTGCCTTCTCCACTTCCTTCCCCCAGTGTAGACTGGGTCAGCAGCTCAGATTAGGGCTTGGGAAGCAGCCAGGTCTGGGCTTTGACCCTGGTTAATTACTTATTAATTGGATCAGCATGGACAATTCTCTAAACTTTTCTGAATCTTAATAAATGCCAGATGTGGGTGTTCTGTTCCTCAGGACTCTGTTTTTATCTCTTGAGGCTGCCTTAACAAAGGCCATAAACTGGCTGGCCTGAAACAACAGAAATTATTGTCTCACAGTTCTGGAGGCCAGAAATACAAAATCCTAGTGTCGGCAGGCCATGCTCTTTCTGAAGGCTCTAGGGGAAGGTCCTTCCTTGCCTCTCCCGGCTTCTGGTGGCTGCCGGCAGTCCCTGGTGTTGCTTGCCCTGTAGACGCATCACTCCAATCTGGTGTTCTCCACATGTGTTTTCTGTCTTCAAGTCATCTACTCTTCCCTGTGTCTTCACGTTACCTTCTTACAATGACAGCAGTCATTGGATTTAATGCCCACCCTAATCCAAGATGACCTCATCTTAACTCATTACATCTGCAAGGACCCTATTTCTAAATAAGGCCACATTTGAAGTTCTGAGTGAACATGGATTTTGGAGGGACACTATTCAACTCAGTGCAGATACTTTAAAGATTAAATGAAATAATACATGTGAAGTACTCAGCATAACACCTGACACATGGCAAGTACTCAATTGATGGCATCTATTGTTGATGCTTGACTTTACTGTTACCTCTAGTATTCATAACAATTCTGTTCATTCATTTATTTGTGGATGTTTCTGCACCAGGCATTCTGCTAGGCTGGGGGATGCAAAAATGAAAGGCCTGGCCTCTTGTTTTCAAGGAGCTCCAATCTGGGGAGGAGACAGACACCCACTAGCAACTGATGAGGTAACTGCAGTAGGGAAGGATGTACGTGCCAGGGGAAGAGAGGAAGATGATCTGAGGCCTCTTGGAGGACAAGGGAGATTCTCGGAGGAGGTGGCTTTTGAGCTGACACCCGAGGGTGAGTTAGGGTTTTCCCCATGCAACTGGGAGTGCTGCAGCGTGTGGGACAGCTGGGGGGAGCGAAAGAGCACCCAGCTTTGTGGCACGTCCTGTCCTTTCCTTGGGGGTGAGGAGGTAGTGGAGAAACAAACAACCAAGACGTGGACCCTGTTCCTGGAACTGAACAGGCACCTGCTGGGGGAGCACAGCCCTTCCCAGGGGCCGGTACTGTGTGAGGGGAAGGTGCTCCTTTGCCAGGGGCACCGGGAAGGAAGGGACAACAGGATAACTGCAGGAGGCCCAGGCGGGTCCCCAAGGAGGTGTGTGGCCCCGTGAGAGCTAACTTGACTCTGATCTCCCCCATTGCTTAGCTGAGGGCCTGCAAACTCGGAGCTGCTTAGGTTAGCTGTGTCTGCTGAAAGAATGAATAATCTAAGATCAATCTGTGTGACCTTGAGGTAGTCATTCAACCTCTCTGTATCTCCCTGTCCTCATCTGCAAAAAGGGAATGATGACAGTATCGCTGTGCGCGTTTGGTGAATTGATACTCGTGCAGCCCATAGAACAGTGCCTGTCTCAGTGGACACTGTTTATAGGCTTGCTCATGGTGCTAAACAGAAGGCCCCATCAAAGGGATTATAAAATGAGCTGGGAACGACTCTCCGTCAGTGCTCTCTCGGTTGTACTTGATCTCTCCAAACACAGCAGGTAGAGTCGGCGGCAAAGGCCCGCAGGTGTATCCTGAATGGAAGGCAGCGCCAGGCAACTTAACTCGGGCAGAGGGCAGTGAGTTTCACAGCCCTTTGGGGGGATGTTTACAAGAGACATTTATGTTGGTTAAAGATCAACATAATGTGACTGGAGCAAAATATTATTCATTTTCTCTGTCCCTGTCCTGCCTAGGGCACATTTCTTGATCCTCTCAAAGCTATGGGGACATGTCATTGCTTTGCTCATAGAGGCCCTTCCTGCCACCAGTACCCTAAGGGTGCCCTGGGAAAGTGGGCAGGTATGTGGAGCTAGCACGATTGACAGAAAGGGGAGAAAAGGAAAAATGATTGCAAGGTTGGTGTCAGAGCCCAGTGTGCCCATGCAGCTCCAGGGAGGCCCCACACCTGGCACCCTCATGGCTCCAAATAAGGCAGAAATTGCACCTCGTCCCTAGTTATCCAAACACAGGCAAGCACGGGGCAGCACCAGACAGCATGGGTTTTTCTGCATTTCATGCATTAGATCAGCCCATAAAGTTGGTGGACTTGGTCAGTGACAGGCTGGCTGGGAGTCCCTCCTGGATGGTCGCCTGGTATATCATGAATAAATTATAGCACAGGGCAACTTAACAGGGAGTGGGGGGCAGAGACCAGTGAGTTTCATAACTATTTTGGGGGGGGATATTTATGAGAGACACTTACCTCGGTTAAAGAAAAATGTAATGTGACCAGAGCTAAGTATTATTGATTTTTCTCTTCCATTTTGGTATTCAACGAATCACATCTAGTACGAGCTTTGACTGTATTAACCGGGTTCCTTGGTTGACCACTCAGCCGAGAGAGATACCGAATTAGAATTCCATGGGCAAGGAGTGTTGGGGGGGCAAGGAGAGAAGGAATGCTTTTCTTCAGCTATTCTGGGGGATTTACATAAAATGTTGTTAAGAGAGAGAACCCTTCTTCTCGCAGCCAGACAAGAGGATCTTTCTCACTGCTGTGCAAAGGCCCCATCAGCACCAATGACGCTGGCTTTCAGGTGCCACGTATCTCATTCAGTGTTAGATCCCGGGACCCTAGGACAGTGCCTGGAACGAGCAGGTGCCTCAGGATACATTTGAATGAATGAATGAATGAATGGTGACAAGCCAAGGTGCACCCTGCAGGGAAACTATGAAGATGTGAAGGCAGCATGAAGTCATGTGTGTCGGACAAGTGGAAACGACAGCTGAAGAGTCTCCGAGAGCTTGCGGAGTTGCAGGCAATGTTGATTCATTCAGTCAGTCAGCCAGAGAATATTCTGGGAAAACTCCCTATACCAGGTGCATTTCCTGCCCGCATGGAGTCCACAGTCTAGCAGAGAAGGTAGATACTGAATGGTCAGCTGCATGATTAATTGCTTACGTACAACTGTGGGGCACTTCAAAGGAAAGGTGCAGGGGGAGGGAAGTGACATTTACATGGAGGTCTGAAGGAAGGGGGAGTTAGGTAGTAAGGAGGGAAAACACAGAGGGCATCAGTATATTAATAACAATGCATTTGTTCATTCACTCATTCAGCAAATATGTACTGAGCACCTATCATGTGCTAGGGGTGTTCCAGGTGCTGGGAAGACTCAACAGTGAGAAAAATAAGCTCCTTGCCCCCAATGAGCTTAAAACAAAGGGTGAAGTTTTATGCGTCTTTTGTTAGATTTATTCTCAAGGAGTTGACATTTTTGACTCAATACTAAATCTTTTTCTGGTATTCTAAAAATTTCATTTTGTGCTCTATGGCTGCTAATATAGAGAAGCTCAATTCATTTTCGTGTGTTGACCTTGTATCCAGTATCCTTGTTAAATTTATTTATTCAGTCTAATAGCTTATCTATAGAGTCCTGTGTATCTTCTATATATAACATCATGTCATCTGCAAATAATGGAAGTTTTATTCTGTCCTTTCTGATCGTTATGCCTTTGATTTCTTTTTCTTGTTGTATTACACTGGCTAGGATCACCAACCCAATATTGAATAGAAATGGTAATTGTAGGCATCCTTGACCGGCTCCGGATCTCAGGAGGAAAACTTTCAATAATTCACCTCTAATTATGATACTCACTATAAAGTTGTGGTATGTACTCTGTATGAGATTGAGGAAGTTGTCTTTCCACTTTGCTCAGAGTTTTTGTTGTTTGTGGTAAATAAATATTGTTATCTGTTCCATGTAAATGAAAACTTTTTCTGATTGAGATAGAAAAGACCACAGTCATCAAGTCAGTCACAGTTTGCGATGTACTTGAGGCTGCAACCATCTGCTCTAGAAAAGACACCTGGCTGAGGGGAGTGGTCAGGGTTGCTGCTCAGTCGTGCTTGCAGTAGTCTACACCATCCTTCAGGACCCATCTGCTCCCTGGGGGGCTACACTGGCGAATTAAGTGTAGACATGACGAGGCCCCCCCCCCCCCCCGCTTCCTTTAGATCCTTAAGGGTGGCACTCCTTGTCACTCTCCCCCTGGGATGTGACAGTTTTTGTTTGCTATCTTAGCCAGCGTGATGAAAGAGGTAATTTCAGAGACTTCTACTTGCCCTTCTCCCCTTGTCCCTCACAGACCAAGGACCCCACGTGGGGCTGCACCAACTGCCAAGGAGGTTAATCCCAATTACACATTTGAGAACAGAGGAAATGACCACCAGTGGATCCACAGAGCCAGTGGACCCATTAAAGTGGACTTTGGGTAGGACTCCATTTGTTACCAGGTTCCTGCTTTAACAGGGGGACCACAGTGATATTTTGGGTGTCTCTGAGTCTCAAATCAATTTAGACTCTGTGTCCAACAGTTCTCAAAATACCTGGGTTTTCCCCAGTACACAAATAAATGGCAGTAAACCCTTTGGGGAAGGAACGAGGAAATTATCTCATTGTGTATACCTGCTATAGGATTGCAGGGTCCTTTTTCTTGGGCACCTGGCCATCTCTTCCAGTGAGTTCCATTTCTAAAAACTGACTTGGATCCTGAGATTGGGTAGGGATTGTGACTCTTGATTGGGGTGACTGCCCTCAGCCTCCTAGGCATACAGCCTTGATTTCTCCTGAACACGTTCGCCAGCTGCCCATCCATCTTACTACGCATGCTAATAATCTCTGTAACTCTTGGCAGGTCTTTGGCTGCCACTTTGACCTTGCTGCTCACTTGTTTCAATAATCGTGAGCCCTGACTTCTGGTGGTTAAGCACAAGCCTCTACTGCTAGTCCGATTGTCCTATCATCCATTGCTCTTAGCCAGCCCCTGCCCGCAGCCTCTCCTTCTCTCAGCCCCCCAGCCCTGGCCTCCAAGGGGGAACCACCGCTGAACTTTTTAACAGTCCTGGGCCCGTCTCACCGGCACATTCCCATGATGTTAGAAAACAGTGTGCCCTCTGGTCTTTCCCATGGAACACACTCATCCGCAGGTGTTCTGGCCACACGTAGCAGATCCATTCTAGCCTGCACAGTTCCCTGGGCTCTTCAATCACTTCCTCTGCCATCTGCCAGGGCATTTCTGGCATTTCAGCTTCTCTTTTTACATATTTTGGGAGTCATCCCAGTAGAGAGTTCACACCATGCCCAGGGGTCCTTGCCATAGTGCTAGATCTAGATCTCAGGAGAGTGCCTCTTCACTACCCAATTTTATGGCCAGGCCCCCTTGACCTATTGCCCTCAGAATCTGTCCTTCCTCCTTCCTGGAAGTGCATGCTGGCTAGGACTTGCAGCTCCTTGGGGTGTAGTCCCTTCCTCCCTTAGCTGCCCCAGCACATCTCCCACTGGGTTGTGCTACTGTGAACCCTAGTTACAGGCCCAGTGTTTAGCAGGGAAAGTGAGAACATATCTTGAGTTGAGGCACCAGTTACCTTGTAGGGGAGAGGCCTCTGCACTGTTTTCCAGAACAGGGATATGCTAGCCGTTATTGGGGGTTGGGGGAGTGTGCACTTCTGCAGGCTTGGAAGATCCAGAGTGCTCTTGGGCACCCAAAATCTTTGGGGGTATTTGCCCAGATGTCTCCATCCCATGTGTCTGGGTTACCAATTTTCCCAACCAGATCCTGACCTTGGCAAAACAAACCCACATTGTTATTTGCCTTTGAGCTACTTGTCCGTTAGATCCTAGGGTTGCTCCTGGGCTTCCTTGGCCCTGCAGCCAAAGGATCACTGGCTTTCACACTTGGCTTTCCATTGTCTATTATTTGCCCTCAGCTGTTTATTATTTTTTCTGTAAAGCAGGGGTCAGTTTTCTTAAAGGGACAGAGGGTAAACATTTTAGCTTTCTGGCCATATGCTCTCTGTTGCAGGTGCTCAGCTCTGCCTGGGTAGATGTGACTGTGTCCTAACAAAACTTTATTGATAAAAACAGATGGCTGCCTATGGGCATTTGTTTGCCCACCATGCGGCCGAGCATCAGTGGCAATAGCCATCCAGTCCCGTCATCCTAACCGGAACCCTCAGGTTCTGCTGGTGTGGTTGTAAAATGCTCCAGCCACTTGCTTTTTTTTGCCTCACGTTTGGTTGTTTGCATTTTTCTAGTAATTTGCCATTTCACCTAAGTTTTCAAACTAGTTGGCGTAAAGGTGTTTATAACATTCTCTTATCTTTTTAATCTTTGTTTCATCTGTATTTATGTGTCTGTTTTGTTCCTAGTATTGTTTAATTGCACTCTCCCTCTTTTCTTCTTGATAAAAATCGCTAAAGGTTTGTCAATATCAGGC
The DNA here is from genome assembly GCF_020740605.2 of Lemur catta. NCBI lineage: Eukaryota > Metazoa > Chordata > Mammalia > Primates > Lemuridae > Lemur > Lemur catta. The sequence goes on along the minus strand of NC_059130.1, from coordinate 122,058,846 downwards.
TTTTCAAAGAATCAACTTTGACTTTATTGATCCCCTCTCTTGTGTGCTTGAATTTCAGCTCTTGTGTTTCTCTCTTTCTTCCTACTTTCTTTGTGTTGATTCAATTTTTTTCATTTGTGTTTACTCTTTTATTTTTTCTTTTACTTAACTCATTATTTTTAATTCCTTCTTTTTTGAAAGAAAAAAACCTTAAAGTATATAATTTTTTCCCTTAAAGTATTTTAGGTGTATACACAAGTTTTGATCATTAGCATTTCTGTTGTCACTCAGTTCAAAATATTTTCTAATTTTCCCCTTTATTTCTTCTGTGAGATTCATGGCTTGTTCAGAATGTTTTAAAGTTTCCAAATATGTGGGGAGGAGAAAATTTCCATTATATTCTATCTAGAAAAGTCTTCCTCCAGGTATCCACGCTGTTGCTTCCCACACTCCCTATTCACCTGTGCTGGAAGGCAACCCCACCACCCAGTTTAAACTGCACTTTCTCAGCACTCCCTACCACCAGCCTGGGACTTTTGTACTATGTTTTCTAGTTCTTTGTTTTTCCCCCTCCCACTGGAGCACTGGAACTACCTCACTAGAACATACGTTCTTTGAAAGCAGGGGTGATTGTCTTCTTTTATTCATTGCTGTAGCCTTAGTGCATAACACTAACGTGAGCACTTAGTAGTTCCTCAATAAATACTTGTCAAATGAAGAGGTGACACATTCATTATGAATTTCCATCCTAATTGCCCTGTGATTAGAGATTGTGTTTTGTGAGATACTGTTGCTCTCCAATTTGCTGAGACCTGATTTATGGGCTAGAATGTGTTCCATGTGTGCTTGAAAAGAGTGTATGCTATGTAGTGCAATGCCCTGTATATTAGGCCAAATTTATTAATTGTGCCATTCAAATCTTTTATATTTTTTCCTTTATTTTCTATTTAATCTACCAAGTACTAAGACATGTATATTAAAATGTGCCAGTGTGATGATGGCTCTGTCCGTTTCTCCTTCAATTTTTGTTCTGTGTTGTTTTAAATATTTTATGGCTATATTATTGCATGTATAACAGTTTAGAGTTGTATCTTCCTCTTGAATTGAATATTTCATCAATATGCAGAAATAGATCATCTTTATCTCTACGATTGCTTTTAGCCTTAAAATCTATTTTATTTGCTTTCTTTTGATTAGTATTTGGTATTTTCTTTTTTCACACTTTTACTTTAAACATTTCATTTCCTTATCTTTTAGCTATGCCAGGTTTAAATAGCATATAGCAAGATTCCTTTTTTAACAGGTCCCACACCTTCACAGAATTTACGTTTTAGCTAGGGGTGACAGACTGTAAGCAATAAACATAATCCAAGAGTAAATTATGTAGGTTGTTAGAAAAGGGTAATTACTATGAGGCGAAGGTAGAACAGGACAGGGAGGCTAGGAAAGCAAATTGCAGTTTTCTGCGGGATGCTCAGGGCCTGCACCCTCAGCAAGGGACTGAGATTTGAATGAAGGCTGGAGGGAGTGAGGAAGGGAGTCATGTCCACCTGGAGGAGGAATATCTGGGTGGAGGGACAGCCTGTGCAGAGTCTCAAGGTGGGTGCATGCTTGGCATATTCAAAGAAAGCAAGGGGACCAGTGAGGCTGGGTGAGTGAGTGAGGGTGTGAGATCACAGAGTGGGGGGATGGCCTTGGGGGCTATTTATTGTGAGGGCTTTGGCTTCTGCCCCAAGAGCCATAGGGGCAGGCTCCCTCTCACTGTTGTGTTGATAACAGACTGGGCAGAGGAAGGGTTGACACGGGCCAGTTAGGAGGCTAATGTAGCAACCCAGGCAGCAGGTGGTAGGGACTTGCAACAGGGTGTAGCCAGGTGGATGGTGAGAAGGGGTCTGGTACTCGGCACAGATTTCTTGATGGGTCAGATATGGGGTAGAGTCAGGGTTTTGAGGGTTTTTGTCCTGAGCACCTAGAAAAGTAGGGTGGGCATCAACTGAGATGGGGAAGCCGTAGGAGGAGCAGGTTTGGGGGGAAGAATGGGAGTTCTGTTTTGGACACACTGAATTTGAGATGTTTCAAAATTCAGATAGGCAGCTGGATACCCAAGTCTGGGGTTTCAAAGGCAGATCCAGGTTTTGTGGGCCTGAAACTTACATAATTTTGAGGGCCTTCTTTAATGAAAAAAATGAAAAATTACATAAAAATCAGATACAAGAGAGGCCTGGAAGCTTTAGCTCCACTAGCTTCATGGAGAGCAGTTTTTTAGGTGCTGGGGAGAAAAGCCAGAGCTGGAAATATAAATGTGTATGTCATCAACACAGAGGGGGTATTTCAAATCATGAGATTGGATGAGTGTAATGGGTTGAATTGTGTCTTCCCAAAAGATATATTCAAGTCTTAAGTCCCAGTGCCTGCGAAGGTGACCTTATTTAGAAATAGGGTCTTTGTAGATGTAATCAAGTTAAGGTGAGGTCATACTAGATTAGAATAAGCCCTAAATCCAATATGTCTGGAGTGCTTTTGAGAAGAGGGAAATTTGGACACAGATGCTCAGGGGAGGACATAAAGTGACAACGGCAAAAAGTGGAGTGATGCAGCCCAAGCCTAGGAATACCAAGGGTTGCCAGCAAACACCAGAAAGAAGAGACAAGGAAGGATCCTCCCTTAGAGACTTCAGAGAGAACATGGCCCTGCTGACACCTTGATTTCGGACTTACAACCTCCAGAATCGTGAGAGAATACATTTCTGTTGTTATAAATCCTCCCAGTTTATGGTACTTTGTTGTGGAGGCCCCAGGATACAATGAGGAAGTGAGTACGAAAGAGCACTGGGTCGGGGAGAGGTAAGGTGCAGGAGGACATAACCCTGAGGCAGGGAGGAACCCTGAGGAGAGGGGCATTCTGACAGCCAAGTGACAAAGTCATATCAAGGAGGAGCAGATGAAATTCCTTCTCCAGGTCACATTTGAGAACTGGCCATTGACTCAGCAATGATGAGGTCTCTGATAAGAGTAACTTTGGTGGGCAGTTGGGGGTGAAAGTCTATTTGGAGTTGGTTAAAGAGATGAAGAGGAAAGAAATTAGAGACAGAAAGTAAAGACGACTGTTTTTAGGGATAACTGCAAAGGAAAGCAAAGGAATGAGGTGGTACTGTTGGAAACTTTGGGAGAAGAGGTTTTTTTTAAGATAGAAGAAATAATTGACATGTTTGCATGTAAGGGGGTAGAGAGTGGGATGTTGATAGCGTTGGGAGACAGAGGGGGAAGCTGCTGAAGGCATGTTTTTGCATAGGCGGGAAGAAGTACAACTTATCCACGGAAGGAGGGAATACTTACATTTTCTCTTAATTCTACCACTTTCGTTCTTACCATTCATTCATACACCTCATACCTTTCTTCTGGGATCATTTTGCCTCTTCCTGAAGTATATCCTTGAGAAGCTCCCTTCGTGGAGTCTTGGTGGACGTGAACGCTCTCAGGTTTTGTTTTGTTGCTGAAAATATCTTTATTTCATCCTCATTCTTGAAAGATTGTTTTCCTGGATATACGATTTTAGTTTGACAGTTTGGGTTGTTTGTTTTCTCTCAGCACTTGAAAATATTAGTCCAATATCTCCTGAGACTTACTGTTGCAGTTGAGAAATCTGCTGTCACTCTAATTGTCATTTCTCTTTTTCTGACTGCTGTTGAGATTGTCTCTCTAATTTTGTGTTCTTCATTTTCACTATTGTGTAGTAGGTGAGAATTTGTTTTTGCTTTTCCTGACTGGGATTCATTGAGATTTTTAAATTAGGTGGCTAGTTGTCATTCAGAAGTTCTAAAAATTCTCAGACGAACTCGGTTATTGCCGCTGCCCTACTTTTCTCTCCTTCTTGAATTCAGATCATCTGTATTGTATCTGCGTTCCACATCTTTACCGCTATTTCATATTTTCCAACATTTTCTCTCTGTATTGGCTTTCTTAGTAATATCTTTTTATTTACCTTTCAATTCACCAACTCTCTCTCTGAATATGTAATATTTTCTTCACATTGAGCTTTAAAATTTTAATTACTGCATTTTTTATTTCTAGAAGTTCTATTTACCTTCCCCCCCAAATCTGCCTAGTTAGTTTTGAGATTTTCTTTTTCATTCGTCATACCTTATTTCCCCCTTTTGTTTCTTTAAATGGATTTTAAAAACTAATTTTATATTCTGTTTTTGACATTTCTAGTATCAGAGTCCTTACAGATCTGATTCTTAACTTTTTTGTCTGTGCCGGTTCTCATTTATGGAGGGTTGTTTCCTTTGGTGCTTGTTGATTTTTTCCTTATGACCTTGTGCTCCAAAAGCTGTACCAGAGATAAAATCAAAATGCCTTAACTCCACTTAATGCATCTTCATCCTTCCTAAATCTGCCCTTAAAAATCCAAAGAGTGTGATTATCTTTCTTTTACTCTAGGTCATAGAGGTATTAACTCAAAGAAGTTGAAATAACATCTTGAAAAAAAATCCTGAATTCTAAATCAGTAACTTAATGTAATTTCTAATTATATTACGGTTATAAAATCTCCTTCCCTAGATGAACATAAACTGTGACTAAATGTTTTCTAAATAATTAAATTTAATATTTTTAACAATTAGGACATTGTAGTTATCTTCATAATTAATCATTATTTCTCTTCATTTAACATCTTTTTCATTAGTGGAAAGATTTTCCAAAAGTCTAAAATGAACTTAGAACCAAGGCTTGCAAAAATATCACTTTTATAGACAATGAAGTTCCATTTCATTATGATCATCACAACACAAAGATGGGTTTTCCTTTTTTATTATTATGGAAATACACATCCACTTGTTAAAAATACACACAATTCAAAAGGCTATGCAATAAGAAGTATCTGTCTCCCTTATTCCCCTGCAGACCCATGCTCAGAGGTAGCAATTGCCACAGATGGATTTCCTGGCGTCCTAGCCCTCTGGTCTCTTCTTCCCCCACGCTTCCTCTTCTGGCTTCTGGGCAGGCAGCAGACGTGGAGAAAGGACTGCTGGTCATGGGGTTCAGCTTTGAGCCTTTACTGCTAGGAAGGGAAGGAGAGAAACTTGCGTGTCCTGAGCACCAACCGTTTGCCAGGCACAAAGCCAAGTCTCCACGTGTGACATCTCCTTTACTCCAAATAGCAACTTTCAGAAGTAGAAATACAGTACAGTGAAATGACAGAGGGTCTAAGACACTGAATGGCCAGCTCATAGCCACATGACCAGTAGTCACAGGACTCAGCCCAGTGCTTTTGCCCTGACCATGCTGGCAGGAGGAGGCCTGACAGTGCAGCTAACGCTGGAGAAGAGGCAAGTCTGTTGTCCCTCCTCACCTGAAGCTCCTTTAGCATCCTCCGCTTGGCTGGGAGATGAGGCATGAACCCATTTCTGAGGGTTCTTCTGGACCCAGATGTGAGTTGAGACCAGAAATGAGGAACCAGTATACCTGTGTGAGCCACAAGTGAGCCCCAATGGGATCAGGGTGTTTTGTCTCATTGAATTGGATCATCCGTTGCAAATTTAAGATGACTCCAGTCACATATACCTGAATTCTAAACAAAGACATTGCTCAGGACAAGTGACTACATACTGGAAAATAGCAAGCAATTACTCAATCATATTTATTTGTACTACTTGGCTGTGAGTTACAAGAGAAAAGACAAGTGTTAAATGCCAAGATGGGTTTCTATGTTTATTCTCTCTTTTTAATGTAGGACTGGCTATGACAGAGAGGCTGGCCAGCAGGAGCTGTGATTATCCCATCAGCCAGATATGGGAGGGAAGAGGCAGGGGTGGCCTCTTTGTCATTCCAACAAGCAGCCACTGGAGTCAGGCTGAGGCCACATCACAGGGGTTTGGGAGGCTGGGTTTGTATCCAGCTCAGGGATTAGAGGTAAAACGTAGTAAGGTCTCCCTTGCCACAGTTTCAAAGGAGAATGAACAGTGGGGCCATTGTCAGTTCAGCCAGGTGCCCCCTAATGCAGCAGCAGTCCTCAGACAGGTCTCAGGACCCCTTCATACTCCTAAAAATGAAGGTGGATCTCAAAAGGCTTTCGAGTATGTGGTTACATCTATCAATATTCACTGTGTTTGAGTTAAAACCAAGGACAATTTAAAATGCAGGGATACAAAAGCATGGCACGTTCCATGAGCTGCTGGAGCAATGTCATCACGTCCAGTAGCCTCTGGAAAACACTGCTGCACACTCAAGGCAGATCGCATCTTGGCGTCATTGTGAGGGTGGTGTGGAATCCCTAGACCACGCTTTGAGAACCTGTGCCCTTGGTGTCTCCCGGAGAGCTGACCAGAGGGAGCACTGGCCAGAACCATGTGCCCAGCACAGACCAGAGGTGACTTCATGCTAGGGTCAGCAGTTTCTCTTGGTCGTCTGTCTCTTTGACCTTCTCACCTGCAATGGATGGGGGCAAGGGGAGGTGGCCATAAAGGTCTGGTGACTCTATTTGAGCACCTAATCTTCCTCCTTTTCCTTGCATGGGTGATTCCACGGAGAGCTTTCAAGATCTCCATATTTTGGCAGCAAGAAGCCTGTCACAAGGTGTTTGGGATTCATGACTTTGATGCCCAACCATTTGTGCAGAAAGATTGGCTTTTCCTACAATATAAATGTCCCTGCCAAAAACATGCAACTCCATCCTTGTTACACTGTTCAAGAAAGACTCTGGGATGGTGTCTTATGATTGCTGTTTGGGCCACAAACAGAAATGCGGCCAGAGGGCGGCTAGGCCTGGCGTGGGAGCTGCTGGCGTGGGGTCTCTGGGGGACCCGCTCTGCCCGTCACTCCTAGTTCAGTGTCAGGAGACTCTTATAAAGAAGGCCAGTGAGGACTGGGAACACATGTTTATTTTATGAATGACTTCAGGGAAAGAGGAGAAAAAATCACCCAGAATGTCATCCAGGAGGCTGTGTTCTTTTTATTATGTTTTGTCGGTAAACAAAAAAAATTGCCACATTTAATACTTATACTGGTCCTGTGGGATTTCTCTGACTAATGTAAAATGACAGTTGTCGCAACATTCTATATAAATACCAGTCTGTTTGCGGGAGCCTGTTCTATTTTTAATGTAAACCACACCTAACTCGCTCTGAAGAACTGCACCCTTGGAATTTAGAGTCCTGTCTGTTGTCTATTCATGGTGCTGCATTGTCTTAGGAGCAGCCTGGAAGAAATCAAAGGCATCCAAAACTTTTTAGTTTAATGTGAGAATTATTCACCTAATTTTCCCGCAGCTATTGTGTTACTTAATTTATTGTTGTGCAGAGCTGCGGGATGATGTAGCTAATGAGTGACACAGTGCACTTGGAGAGCCAATCTATAATTTAGGAGGCTGCCAATGGTCTTAGTGCTGTCTGCACTCTAAGCAAAGCAGGCAGTAAAAATAAAGAATATGCTCACAGATTCTGGAAATACACGCAAATCCTTAGACACACACACACAATACCTATTAGTAGGCTTGTAACCCCCTTGGGGTTTCCCTGCAGAGAGTTGCGGGGAAAGCCGACACTGTGTTTGGCAAGTTGACAACATAAACGTACTCCATGGCCACCTTTTTCAAGGACTGTGAGCTTACGGCGAATTGGAGGAACAAGGAGACTTCCATGTGAGGACCTTACCTGGCGTTTCTCAGCCATTTCCCCCTGCACCCATTCCAGAGGGCAGGAGTGACAGGAATCCTCCATAATCCTGGCAGCAGGTCACTCAGTGATTAGTCAGCATTTAGGAGCCGAACTGATGACAGCACCCTTGACGATGGCACCCTGCTTTGCAGTGTTCAGACAGGGATGGCAAACATGTCAGAAGTCAACTCTAAGGGGTGACAACAAGCTTCCCTCTTTGAGCCTGGGCTTCAGATAGATACTGGTGGGTTGTGGAAATTGACACCCACTTGTTCCTGCCAGTGAGGAAGAGATGCTTGGATGAGTCTGTTCCAACATTGGACTCCACGCCAAACGATGACGATCGCACAGGTGTTCCTTTGTACCACGTCACATGTGGAGAAGGGTGTGGACAGCATGTGCCCTTCTTTCTTCTGTGAAAGTCCCTCGTCACTGGGAGATTTCCCAGCAGAGGGCCTACGTTTTGTCAGTGAGAAATGTCCTGGGCTCCTGCCACGTGCAGCCACAGGCATCAGGGTCTTGATCCAGGGAGACGACTTGTAAAAGGAAGAGGCCGAGCCTGCATTTTTACAAGGGTCTTGACACCATGTTGCAGATTTGCCGATACACACGTGCACTTTCTGCGTCCCTCTTAGGAACATGGAGCCTGACATATTTACATACGCTGTACTAGGTTTAAAAACCAACTTTAGATTTGCTTTGCCTTTTGCAGTCTCTTGAATAAAGCATTTTTGTAGCATACTCAAAATCCTCTCTGTGTGTTTACATTTTAATGGGCATTCCAGTGAAATGGAGGAAATTTGTTTTATTACTTACATTTATCAAGGAAGGGGGCGATGGAGACCGCCAAGCAGCGTGGCCGCCCCTCCCTGGGCTGCCGGGCCCTGTGCTCCCAGCGGGCCCCGGCCAGTGTGAGCGAAGCTTGCTGTTCAGCCAGGCAGCGTGAGGGAGAGGGCAGGCTATTTCTTTTTGGGTTTTAAATATATGTCTGTGAGAATTTACAGAATTTTAAAATAGTACTTTAGATCTCAAACATTGCTGAAAGAAATGAACATGTGTAAGAAGAATATTAAGTCTCGTTGGTCTACGCAGAAAGTATTAAAATCTGTTTCATTTAATGAGGTATCATTCCAGAATTGTCCTTATGGAAAAGAAAGGGGAGAAAAATCAACTCCCTAGCAGGGCAGAGAAGCCTTTGACTGCTGCTTTGTCACAGGTACTCTTGTCAGGAGAGTCCTATGGTGATCTCAACTCCTTGGCAGCTTTGAGGGACAGTTTTGGTTTCTGTGGCTGCGTGAGGGGAAATCCCACTTGGATCTTGGGGCAGAGAAGCTACTTTCTGGAGGCAATAGGTTCTTATGGGTGTGGAAACAGAATTTTTGCTTATCCCAGCATGTAGCTAATATTAAAATCCTCTTGTGCAAAGGACTTCCCTATCGTGGTTGATCATACAGTGTCATAAAATTGGGCCAAGGCAGCTTTTGGGGCTTTGCATCAGTGCAACTGCCAATGTTTCAATCTTTCCCTGGGGATGTCTCCCTTGTTCCTCCCCTGACATTCCCGGGAGATCCCTAATTAAAGCTACAGATGCGGTTTAAAAATACACTCACCAGATGTTAGTTTAAAATGACCTGTAACTGGCAGCAGAGATGGAAGGGGCTGACGGTGTCTGAGGCCTTCGGGTCGCCTTTTCCTAGGCTGTCATTCGGTATGCAAATGAAGCCCAGCAGAATCTGAAAGCCAGCTCTGCCAAGCCATAAAACCAACTGCTTTGAAAGCAACGCATCAGTAATTCTTATCACCTGGCATCTGGAGTGCGGGAAGCTCCCTTCCTAACTAGGACGTGTCATGGCATGACTTAGGAGGAAGCTCTCATTTTGCACTCCGCAGACAATTTAAACTGATGAATCTGCTTGCTGAAGCCCGTACAACTCCCTTTAGGACAAACCATTTTTTAAACCAAATCCAGGCTCTGAGACAGGCCTGCCGTGATTTGACTGGACCCATATACTACGGAGGAGGAGGATCGTCTGGCGCCCACAACACGAGGGACCAACGCTGCAGCTTGGGCAAGTCAGACTCTTCTGGGATTTTATTTGGATTTTTCTGTGCAAGTTCCCATTAAGTTCTAAATGAGTTAGAGCTCAGATTCTTACTGTAGTCCTGCTTTGCCTTGCAAAGCTGAGGACACGAGCAATGCCATGGAGTAACGGCATCTTTGGGAAGGAAAGGACTCTTTCTTTCCCGAGGACTGAAATTTATAGGCAGCACGTTCCTATCGGTGCATTTATCAAAACAAATATACAGGTCAGATGACAGTTTACCCAGCAGCCACCTGTCAGTACCTTGGGACGTCCACAGCCCCGGAGACGCCCGTCAGAGCAGCTGAGCGCTTCCGGCTCTGCACGTCACCAGCCTCCCTGCGTGATGCCCTTGAGCCGGAGCTCTGGCTTCGGCTGCCTGGTGCTTTGAATAGAAGGACAGCCCTGCACCTGAGAGCCATATACAACACACTGGGGAGAGAAACCAAGGCTGGGCTTTCACACAGAGGAAGGGCCAGGCCAGGATTTACGTTCAGAAAGGAGGGGCAAATCGCACTCGTGTGTGTGTGTCCTCCTGGGTGGAACCTGCCCGGCTGACTTACAGTGCAGGAATTTTGCCAGTCCGTAGAGGTAGATGTGTTTATAGATAACGTTGAGGGGGAAAAAAAAAGACCTCTGCAGCCTTGGTAGCTGAAACACAGAACACGGGTTTGGGTATTTGGGTAATAAGTAAAATGTGGTTAAATAAGATTAATCTATTGGTGGTGGGGAAGGGAGCCTGTAAGGCAGATTGGGTGTCCCAGGGGCATCATTATTTACCAAACTAATTAAAATGTAACCACTGGCTCATAGACTCCTATAGTGGGGCCTTCCTGCCCGAGAAGGAGCCCTTTGCTCAGCATCTGGGATTTTATTTTTCATTCATTATCCCACCAGAACAGAAAACAAAGGCCCGAATTGGTCTCCTGGAGTGGCCACTCCCACTATCTGCCTGGCCGTTGCCCACCTGGACTAGGCGTTAGGCTGCAGTACTGGGGGGGGGCTGTAATACTTGGGGGGCTGCAGTACTTGGGGGGGCTGCAGTACTTGAGGGACCGCAGTCCTTGGGGGGCTGCAGTCTTGGGGGAGTGAGCCCAGCTGGCCCCAGGGAAGCCCTGAGTTGGGATGAGTAGCTCTACTGGCAGGCAGCCGGGGGCCGTGCAGAGCGTAGTGTGTTCATCAGGACCCAGAGGCCCGGCCACTCAGACGGGCCATCCATGCAGCCCAGAGTTGCCCTAACTGACTCGGGGTGAACAAGAAGCACCGGCTTGTAGAAGGAGCTTCTCTTGGCTGTCTTTCAAGGATGGAGCAGGGTTCCTGGGCTCTGGCCCTGTGGCCAGCTTCTATCACCACCCTTCTATCACGTCTTTCCTCCTGAGAATGTGCATATGTGATTGGGGGGTGGGGTGAGGACACTTAGCAGAGAGAAGAGGGCACAGGGTTTATTGCATAAACTAGTTGGGAATGTTGAAAAGGTTCAAAAGGTCTGATGCAAAATGTAAGGCAGAGAGACTGAACTCAGCAAGGCCAGGATGAGGTGCCCGGTGGGTACCTTGATTTATTTACACATTTACTTGTTTCATGTCCTGAGGAGGACAGGATGGCTGGGAACATCCCTTCCAGAGCTCAGCACTGGGCCTGTTCCACATGCCCTTCTCTCTTCCTCCCTCCTGTCCTCCCCAGTACCCGCATATGCCCCAAGGAACCCAAAGCCCGAGGCTTCCTCTCCATTTCCCTTTGGGCAATAGCTCCTAGGTCCCATCCAGGAAGAGAGAAAGGGAGGTGGCAGGGTTCAGAAGCCATTGTTTCTGTTGGGCTTACATTTCTGAGGCCACAGAAGCAACAACCAATAAATGGCTTGAATATAATTCCTAATGATTTGACCTCTCTGGGGGAGTTGTATATGCAGATGATGACAGATGACTGAGCAGAATGTTGGTGAGTCCATAGTCACCCAGTGGTTCCAGGAGGCCTGGCTTAGCGCCACTTGATCAATGCCTGCCACCTTGTGACAAGGATAGGCACTAAGGACCTGTGTCCATCCAAACTTCCACATTGTCATCTTCCTTTGCAGGGAGATAAAAAACAATTTGCAAGGTTGGGAGAGGACGTCTGTGGTGGGAATTGTGGTGGTTCATTTCATATGTCAATTTGACCAGGCCATGGTGCCCAGATTTTGGTCAAACACCAATCTAGATATTTCTATGACTGGTATTTTGTAAGTGTGATTAACATTTAAATCAGTAGAACTAGAGCAAAGCAGATGACCTTCCATGATGTGTTGGGGCCCACCAATCAGCTAAAGGTCTTGAGAGCAAAGACTAAGTTTCCCTGAAGAAGAAGCAATTCTGCCTCCAGATGCAGCCTAGAAACACTGCCTGAGTTTCCAGCCTGCTGCCCTGCAGAATTCAGACCCAAGACTACAACATCAACTCTTACCTGTATTTCCAGGCTGCCTGTCTGCCCTACAAATTTGGGATATGTCAGTCCCCACAATCAATCATGTGAGCCAATTCCTTAAAATAAATCTCTCTCTCTCTCTCTCTCTGTATATGTACGTGTGTGTGTGTGTGTGTGCGTGTGTGTGTGTGTGTGTGTGTGTGTGTACATGGATATACCCTATTGGTTCTGTTTTGCTGGAGAACCCTGACTAAAACAGGGATGGAGGTGTCACTTCCTCCTCCAGATTTTGGGGGTTCTGCTCTTGACATCTCAGTCACCTTCCCTCTGAGGTATCTACCCAGCACCCAGCCCTCTGTTAGGTCCCAGAAGGAAGGATTTCCTCCATAGGAGGATTTCCTCTCATGGAAACGCGTGCACACAAATGGCAATGCTACTTACAGAGTCACGCTGGGTAAGGAGGGACGAGGACTGCTCACAGGAGCCAGGGCTCCTTCATTGCTCCGATTCCATTGGGTTTGGTGCCATTGCCTTTAACTGTGCACAGACTGTGCACCAGGAGTATGGCTAAGCCTTCCCGTACAGTCCGCCATGGGCACAAGAATGAACTCAGCACATCAACTCATTGTTCATTCGCTTATTCAAATATTCACTGCGCACCTGCCAACTGTTAGAGATAAACAGTGAGGACAAGACAAAGTCCTGCCCTCATGGAGTTCACATGGGAAAGATATTCAGTCAGCAACTAAAACATCAGCAACTTTCAAGTAGATGCATGTGCCATGAAAAAAAAAAATAAAGTTGAGCAAAAGAATGGAGCCACCATGGGGAGGACGATTGCACAGCAGTGTGGTTGTGCTCACTGCCCCTGAAGGGTACACTTAACGATGGTTAAAATGGTGAGTTTTATGTTGTGTATATTTTTTTAAATAACTTAAAAATAATTGTAAAATATTCTAAAATTTATTGTGATGATTGCACAACTCTGTGAATATACTAAAAACTACTCAATTGTATGCTTTAAATGGGAGAATGGTATGCTATGTGAACTATATCTCGATAAAACTATTTAAAGAAAAAAATGATGGAGCAAGGCGAGGGGGGACTGTTTCAGATGCAGTGGTCAGGGAAGCCCTCTCCAAGAAATGAAATTGGGTAGGAATTACTGTCATCATTTTTAAGAGGAGTCTCAAAGAGGTGGCAGGTTGAGATGCACACCCAGGCCTGCCCCTCCCCACTGTCCTGCTCACGTGGCCATTGTGAGCTTTCCCTTCCCTGCCAAAGCACCTTCACGTGGATCGTCTCACTCTGTTCTATTCTAGGCGTCCTTATGTTCTAACTTTTCTCCAGCAGACCTGGTGAGAAACAGACATTCAGGGCCTGACCCAGGCCCCATGGCCAATGACAGGGCCCCCAACAACACTCTCTCCTAGTAACCAGCAAACTTTTTCCATAAGGACCTGTTAGTAAATATTTTAGATTTTGCCGGCCATATGGTCTGTGTTGCAACTACTCAACTTTGCTGTTATAGCACAAAAGCAGCCGTAGACAATATGTAAACAAATGGATGCGGCTGTATTCCCATAAAATTTTATTTACAAATGCAGGCAGTGGGCTGGATTTGGCCACAGTTGTAGTTACAGTTGTAGTTTGCCAGTCCTCGCTCTGCTTGTCGTTTTCTCTGGAAAGATTCCCCGGAGGAGGGGCACTTCAGGGAGGCTTGATACTTCCTGCCTTCCCCGTGCTCGTCCAGGAGAAGGCATCGGAAGTGCTCCACCAGGCTGGATCCACCCAAGGAGCAGCCCTGGCACACATAGACCTGTCTCTGCAGAGAGCCCAAGGTTAGGAGGGCCCAGGAATTAGCCATTTCCTGGATGGCTGCTTTCTCCCATGGGCAGCTAATGTGCTGTAAGCCATCCTTCTACCTAGCCTGCCTGCCTTCCTTCCTTCCTTCCTTCCGTCCATCCACCTACCCCCCCATCCATGTATCCATCCATCTACCCACCCATCCATCCACCCACCCACCCACACACTTATCCATCCATCCATCCATTCACCCATCCACGTATCCATCCATCCATCCATCCATGCATCCATGCACTGCCTAATTCACACATTTGTCCTCAGGACCTGCTCTGTGCTAAACTATGAATTAGGCCACAGGAATTCAGTGGCAGCCAGGGCACAGTCTCAGCTCTCGAGGAGCTCACACCTGATCAAACCCATACATAGACTACAAACCACTGTAGTGAATGCCATGGTAAAAAAAACATGCAGGGAGTGTCCTGGACAGCTGGCCAGGGTGCTTTTCACACTGGAAGGCCTTCCTTCTTAGGCCAAGCCGGGACTCAGCCTTGCCGGCAGCCCACCATGCTCTCTGGAGACACTGGCTCTTTGACCACAAAGGGTCTCTGCGATCAAATTGTCCCTATAGGGTGCTGGGCAGCTTGCACCCTGAGCTCTGGATCATGGCTGCTGTGCGTGGAGCTGCCTTTTAGCTGTACAGGGCCTGCAGCTTTGCAGTGGAAAGAGTTGGGAAGAGAGCTGGTTCCCAGGGTGTGGGGACCATGTGGAGGCATGTTTGGGGGACCGGAGGGCCATGAGGAAGAGAAGCAGAGACACCTCTCTCTTCCCACCTGCAGAAGCAGGTGACCAGCCTGTGTCTCCTGAGCAAAACGGGGTACCCTCCAGGAGGTGGGTGCAGCTGTCATCATGTCCAGTGAAACAGAAGTATTTCTACTCTCTTTGATATCTAGGAGCAAACAAAGTAGGTGGGAGATTGTTTTTGGTAAGGAAGGACAAGCTGAGTTCTCTTGTTAGAGCTCTGAATAGAGCTGTCGCCCAGTTCGGAGCTGGCTTCCCTGCAAATGACGATGACAGCAGCCCCAGCTGGCATTTGCCCAGCCGGGAGGTGGTGGCGACCCCAGCCAGCCTGGGCTTCCCGTGGCTGCCACCAGCCTAATGTCTGCATGATTGTTCTGCCGTAAACATCATCTGTGTGTGCATTACCTTCAGACAGCCCGGGCCCGGCAGTTTGGCCGGGGTCCAGTGCTTTCTCTCGGCACAGACTCAAAATCGTGACTGTCTCAGCATCCACAGGATAAGTGAGGATTAAATTTCAGAAGGGGTCCGGGGCTGGCCTCGTGGGAAGCTGCAGGGGCAAACAGAGGCAGGCCAGGCTGTGCGGCCTTTGCTTCCTCCCACCAGGGTCCCTCGTGCTCAAAAGCAGATACCAGCGTCGATAACCCCCGTGGCTGTGAGCCTGCCCTGCCTGCTGGCTTGCTCTGCCCTGGGAGCTGCTTTGCGTGCAGCATCTCAGTGAACCTTCACACTAACCCTGGGAGGTAGGGGCTATCAGCAACTCTATTCTGCACAGGAGGAAGCTGAGGCACTCAGCGGTTTCTTCATCAGAAAAAATGGGTGTGAAATCCTCTAAGTCTGCCCACGGGGGCTGCCTCTGGGAGTGCCCCAGGTCTCAGATGGCCCAGGGTGGAGAGTGGGATGTTGCAGCCAGCTGACCTCAGAAGAGCGCCAGGCTCCACGTCCTGTCCAGAGGCAGCAAGGCCTAGGCAGAGCCCAGGGTCCTCTGGGCTTCCCGGGGTGGGAGGCAGCCCCCTCCACCAACCTCCTTACCCAGCTGGCAACCCCTTTTGCAGCTTCAGGACTGCCCTAGTGACCATCTTGGGGGCAGGACAGCAGGATTCAAGTCCTTTCCCTGCTAAACAGTCACCTGTATGGGAATCAATTTGTAACCTGCTCAGGCTGTGCCGGGGGGAGTGGGGCTGGGGCTATGGGCAGAGGTGGGGCTGGAGGGCCCAGGAGTCTAGGATGGGAAGAAGTGACCCCATGGTCATGACAGGGTGCCCACGGTAATCCTTGAAGAATGGTCCAAATTTCTTAAAATCCTGTAACACCTAGAATCCCAGGACACAGGGCTGGAGCCACATTAGGGAGCAAGTAATTCAAACCTAATATTGAAAATAAGGGGAGATTGGGGAAGAGGGAAGAGAAGGGAAGGCCTTGTCCGAGTCTCCCAGCAGGGCACCGGAGAGCTGTGACCAGAAACTCAGGGAGCTGAAGACAGAGCCACCCTAGAGCCAAGGGCCCTGGGTGGCCAGTGGGCAGACTGTCCACCTCCCCGCCTGTTTTCTGCAACTCCACGCCTGTCCTTCGAGAGGCATTTCCCACTTTCCCTACGACCATCAATCAGAAGCGGGTCTCCTGGCTCCTATTAAGGCCCGAGACACGTGCTCTCCTCGCTCTGTGGGCGCCGGTTCTGCGGCCGCGCATCGCACAGCGCCGGCCCTCACGCCTTCTCCCTGACCCTGTGCGCTGCTAAAATATTGTCCTGTGGATAGGAAATGAAAAGGGTACAACCTTATTTCTTCAAAGATAGTCCAATCTAGCCCAGAGGTATAATAAAACCCCAAACTTTCCTTTCAGGAATCATCTTTTATAAGTAATATCTTTCGTGTTAAGTGGTAGGCACACAATTGTGAAATAAAACACAAGGCTCAGTGACTCCGAGTGGCTTGGGGACGTGGAGGTGGAGGCTGCCTTCCGTGGTGGGGGGTTTCCTGTGCCCCAGCTCTCCTGGGTTGCCGGGTGCGGGGCACACGGGGTGGTGGATGCCAGCATCAGCTCTACCGTCCAAAGCCAGAGGCCCTACCTGGCCATCTTGGCCACCCCACTGCCGCCATGTAGGCTGGAGCCTTGCTTATCTGTCCAGTCAGGGGTTTGTTTTCAAAACGAAGAATTAGAGTAATTAGATTAATTATAGCCTTTCCTTCCTGACACACTATTATTGTTTACTTTAGAGTGTTTAAGCATCATGACAAGGGATGCCTGGACCCAGGGGCCAATCCACGAACTAGAGCGTTTCCAATCAGCTGCTCCTGCCCAAGCTCCTGTCTCATGCCCCCCTGTCACCCTCCCAGCTCCCAGAGTTAATCACAATCCCAAACTTGTGCTCTGTCCCCTCGCCTATTGTTTCAGTCTTACCACTCACACTGTGTCCCTAAATAGTACGTTATTTGGTTTTGCCTGTTTTTGCACTTTACCACATATGTCTTGTACCCTATGTGGTCTTCCTGGATTAGCTTTTGGCATTCAACATGATGCCCCGAGACTCATTTATGTTGTCGGCATGTAGCTACGGTTCATTCGTTTTCACAGCTGTGTAATATTCCTCCGTGGGTGTCTACCACAATTCTCTTCACTCCTATCCTGCCTGTGGAAGTTAAGTTGTTTCTAGCTTTCTGTTCTTATGAACAGCACTGCCCAGAATAGGTCTCTGGGTCTGTGTGTCTCCTAGGAGTGCAGGTGTAGGGCATTTGGGTTACCTACTGCTGTGAAACACACGACCTCCCACAACCAGTCATAAGCGTTGCTGGCGGGGCTCAGGGGATGAGTCTTCTTTGCTGTACTGTACCCGGGACCTCGGCTGGGATGACTTGCATGGCTGGGGGCTGGACTGCTGGCCCCTCTCCCTCGCCCTGGTGTCTAAGACCTTTCCACACAGGCTTCCTCACCGGGTCTCTCCCAGCACAGCAGCTCCGGGCTCCCAGAGTGAGTTTTCCAAGACACCTGGTGGAAGCTACAGGGCGTCTTATTGTCCAACCTGGAAGTCTCAGAACGTCACTCCCGTCACACTTTGTTGGTGAAACAAGTCCCCCCGGGCCAGCCTAGATTCAAGGGCAGGGGAACTGGATTTTACCTCTTGGTAGGAGGTGCCGCAAAAGCAGTTATCGTTCCTGGGTCCCCTAAGACACGTGAGTATTCATCTTTACAAGATAACTCATGTTGTCTTCCAAAGTGGTCGCCAATTTATAGTCTCACCACCCATGCATAAGTGATTTCTGAAATCCCCACTCCCTGCACATGTCAGACTCCCTGACTGCTGTCAGTTGAGGGGGGGGTGAAAGGAGATCTGGCCCTGGTCGTTTGCATTTCCCTGACTGTGAGTGAGGCGGGCACCGCTTCCTGCGGGCCTTGGCCACCTTCTCCTCTTTCCTGCCTGAGTGTCTTTCTATCTGGTTGTTTGTCTCTTTCTTGTTGTAAAATTATTTATGTTTTCTTGATACTAATCCTTCCTTCCTTCCTTTTATATGCTACAAATATCTTTTCTTTTTCAGTTTGTAGTTTTTCGGTTTCTTTAAGGTATCTTTTAGTGAATGGTTCTACTTTTAATATCGTCAAATTTATTGATGTTTTATTTTCTAGCCTTCTCTATCTCACCCTCAGAAGGATACTCAGCACATTTTTTCTAAAAGTTTTAAAGTCTGATGTTGATGTTTGAATTGTGAATCTATCCGAAGTTGATTTCATTTGTTGTTGTTGTTTAATCCGTTTGGGGACAGCCAGTATTCCTAGCTCCCTCCCTATGATCTGCCTGTATCTCTGACACATCCACCATGGTGGGCTCATCCCCACAGCCCTTTTATTTGTACTCCAGGGAGCTGTTAAGAGTGATTTGGGTGAGACCTTGTCATATCCACAGGAAGGTTGTTCTTAGACCCTGGGATCACTTTCCACATCTCTGACTCTTGGGTGTTCCCGTCCTGGGAAGTGCTGGCTGCTTGAGCCCACAACCCATACCCGCCCCATACAGCCCAGTGGGGAAGGTTACATGCAGTCCTGATGTCCAGGGCCTGGCACATGATCCGTGGTTAATGCCTGGGAGTCACTAGGATGACTTTTAAAGCAATGGCCATAGTCACTCTGGCTAAAATATTGACACTGACTTACCTGCCTTCCTGACCCAAACACATGGGAAGAATCTCACCACATCTGTGGGAAGATGAAGGGAGAGAGCTCCCTGGGACTCTGAGAAATGTCAGGACTGCTGGATCGTGAGGAGGTGTTTTGGGGAGCAGGGGAGCAGGGAAGCACCCTGCATTCCGGAGTTAAGCTGAAGGAGGGCTGGTTGCATTGGGTGGGGCTCGAGTTTAGTGAAGTTAATGTGAGGGTTTGAAAGCCCCTGGGGAGAGTTAGTCCATCTTATCCAAGGGTCAGAACATATTTTCCTGGAAGCTGTGAACTAAGAAGAGGAAAGAGCCCTGGAGTCCTGGGTTCTGGTCCCAGTTCACCAATGCCTTGCTATGTGGCCTTGGGCAGGTTTCTCTCTCTCTGATCCTCAGGTTACTTCTCTTTAGAATGGAAGGAGTACTCAGTGGCCTGGACAGTCCCTCGAACCCCCCTCTTTCTAGTTGTCTCAGGGTCTATGGTGGAGGTTGGTATTGGATGGCTCTGAGCTGCCTCTTGCTGCAGGTGTGGAACTGGAGCCAGACAGGCCCCAGAATTAGCCTAAAATGTGAGCAGATGAGGGCTGGCTTCTTCACTGATCTTAAGTGATTTAAAAGATCATAATCTACCTCCACATTGTTTAAAATCACCAGGCCAGCCTAGGGGGTGTTACCTGGGCTGGTGTGAAAAGATGCTCTCAGCCAATAAGATTTCTTCCGTTAAGGATTATACCAATCCAGTCTTGTTTTGAAAAGCTAAAATATTTCTAAAATGGACTTTGCAGGAAAGGGACTAGGATGTTAAGCTCAGGCCTCTGGAATGGAGATGGGCTCAATTCTGGGAGGATGGGCACCCTCCACCCTGCTTGGGCCTGGCAGGGGGCGGCCTTCTCAGAGCTCCTGAGATTTGAAGGGGCTGCTTGGGCTTTCCACACGTGCCAGGTCTGCAGGCAGGTGGCACCTCTGGCAGAGACCCAGACCCATTCATCCCAGGAGGCTGGGCTCCCTACCCCTGGGTTTCTTGGGTGCCCTCTGGGACTGAACTTTGCAGCTGAGAGCAGAGTGTCCTGGCCACACTCATCAGCTGTCACTGAGTGAAGTGCAAAGTGCACCTGGCAGACAGCACTGATGCGTTCATCCTCTGACTCTGCAGGGTGACCCGTCCTGTCCAGCTCAGCTGTTTGGGGACAGCCTCTGAAAGATCCACACTCTCCTCTGCAAACTCTGGGAGCCATAGATGGCAAAGAGGTTCTGAGCTATTTATGGCAGGACTTACTCATGGCCTCCTCCCCAATGCTGTGCATGAGAAATATTCCTCAGGGAGGAGAGGGGCGGATGGTTCTCAGAGAGTTTAGGATTTGGGTCCTACCTCCCTGGCCTGTCCTCATTTCACCTTTTCTGTAGGAATCTACAGTGAGGCCCAGACTGTTCCATCTGGAAGGGGCTTGTGGGCTCAGCCCTCATTTTCTCCAGAAAGGGGCTGACCAGCCCAAGGCCACAGAGCGAATGGGTGCCCCAGCAGGTCCAGAGCCTGGACACACCAAGCCCCTGGGTCACAGCCTTTGGTTTGGGTTTTTAAAAGTTCTCTCCTTGGTTGTGAGGAGCTAAGACTTGCTCAGATCACCTGTACTGGTTTTTGTAACAAATTACCACAAGCTGGGTGGTTTAAAACAATGGAGATTCATTCTCTTGTGGCTCTGGACACTAGAAGTCCAAAAGCAAGGTGTCAGCAGCATTGGTTCCTTCTGGAAGCTCTGAGGGAGACTCTGTCCTGGGCCCCTCTCCAGCTGCCGGTGGCTGCCAGCAAGCCTGGCGTTCCTTGGCGTCTAGACGTCACCCCAGTCTTGCCTCCATCTTCACACGACGGTGTTGCTCCCTGTCTCTGTCTCTGTCTCTGTCTCTTGTAAGGACACTCTCACTGGAGTCAGGGCCACCCTAAGCCAGTGTGATCTCATCTCAATCCTTAA
The DNA here is from genome assembly GCF_020740605.2 of Lemur catta. Lineage (NCBI taxonomy): Eukaryota > Metazoa > Chordata > Mammalia > Primates > Lemuridae > Lemur > Lemur catta. The sequence continues at coordinate 122,038,025 of NC_059130.1, read as the reverse complement.
TCACATCCACAAAGACCTTATAAATAAGGTCACACTCATAGGTTCTGAGGGTCAGGATATGGAGGTATCTTTTGGGGGCCACCGCTGACCTCAGGAGGAGTGTGGTCTGGCAAGTCAGTGGAAGGCTGGGCCTCATGGCGAGACCGTGGGACAGAGGCAGCCCTGCAGAGGGACCGGCCAGGGGCTATGCTCGCTGCACAGCGTGTCTCGTGGGTCCCTCAGCATCTCTGCCTCTGCTTTGTGCACCTGCTTCTCTGTCCTCTCTCTGCCCACAGCCGCCACCTCTCCCTGGTGTGTCCCTTTTCCCTGCTTCCTCACTCCTTGCCTCGATTCCCTGTGGGCTCGTGTCAGTCAGTTCTCCAGCCTCCATCTCAGCGACTTCTCTGCTCCCTTTTCTTCTGTTAATTGCTTCCCTCTTTCCTATTTCCCAGTCTGAGTCCTAAGCAAGGAAATCTTACTGCTCATGTCACCACTGGTAACACCTCCAGGCCCACTGGCTGATTGGCTGTCCTGGGGCTGTGGGCCCACTCTCGGTCCAGACAGCTGGACGGAGCTGTGGCACTGAGGGTAGCCACCTCTGCCCACCTTTAGAAGAGGCGAGAATGTGGCAGAAACCAGGTAGAGGTTAGGATGTCTGCAAGGACACAGGGTGACAGCATGGTCCCTACAGGAGAACTGCCAGGGGCTGGGACCCAAATAAGTGGAGTTGTCAAATTGTCAGTTAACAGAAGTACTTTCCGTTTTATTCCAGTTTGAGAGGAGAGAGAAACAGATAATAGGAACCTGGAGAAAAAGCCACCGCAGGGGGTGTTCCAGCTTCAATCCACCCTTAGATTCTATTCTCCCCTTAGGTTCAGAATGGCAGGTTTTGGGGATGCCACAGTCCATTAAGCACCAAAGAAAGATGAAGCCGCCCACGTTCACTGTATCGTGACCCTCATTAGGCTGAGAAGGACATCTGTGGTTAAGGAAGGAGCTCCCAGCAGCACCGCTCAGGTGCCCGTCAGAGTCCCCACTCCGCATTTCCCGACCTCCGGGCCTGCGGGTTTCCTGCAGTCCTGTGTGTGACCACTGCACTGCTTTCCATTCAGCAGCAGCGAGTCGTTTCTTCTTCCCTAGGCCTGAATTCCTGCCCTTTGTCTGCGAGAGATTCCATCCCGGGGAATACTGCTCCCTGTGCTGTGGGCTTAAGACGGCAAATCCGAGCTGTGACATAAACGTAGAAGTCATTACCATTCTCCTCGAGTGCATGTTAACGACACCGCGGAAGAGTGATAATTAGATGAAGCATCATTTCACACCATCGCCAGTGTGCTTTACATTTATTTATTGCCATTCTTTTCTCCAAAGTCAGCAAAATGGAGACTTGTGCAGTATCTCAAAGCATCCGACGAGGGGACTCTCCCGCCACCGTTAATTACTGCCTGACGAGCGCCAGCCCCGACGTCCCCCCCAGCCTCTTTCTGAGGATCTAAGAGGAAAACGCACTCTGCCTGTCTGCTCATCCCTCTCCATCCCCGGACCTGTCCGGCACTGGTGTGAGCCCTCTGTCCAGCCGCCACGCTGTATCGCTTGCTTGGGGCTGCCCTAGAGCGCCACAGACTGGGAAGCTGACGCTACACATGTATTTCTTCACAGTTCTGGAGGACGGAAGTGTGAGATCAAGGTGTCGGCAGGGGTGGCTCTCCTGAGGCCTCTCTCCTGGGCTTGCAGACCGTCTTCCCCTGCATCGGCACGTGGTCTGTGTGTACCTATGTCCCCATCTGTTCTTCTTAGAAGGACACCAGTCAGCTTGGATTAGGGCCCACCCTAATCACCTCATTTTACCTTAATTACCTCTTTAAAGACCCTGTCTCCAAATACAGTCACACTCTGATGTGCTGAGGTTAGGACTTCAACATGTACATTTTGCGGGGACACAACTGAGCCCGTAACACACCAAATTCTCCCAGGCCCAGAAGCAGCCTTTCCCGGGCAAGTGTAATTCTCCACAGAACTGCCTTGTCTGGGGGAGCCAACCTTCCCAGCTGCGTCTGGAGGCCCCACGTGATTGGTCACTGCACCCCTGCCCGTCTCAAAGGTATTCTGGCGCGGGCCTTGTATCACAGGGTCCCTCCTCCTCCGTGGGTGGAGCTGCTCACGGTCCTGCTTGGAGAGAGTCAGACGGGCCATAAGCAAGGTCTCCAATGCCCAGAAGCGCAGCGAGACCACCTTACCAGGGGTCCAATGGATGTTGGGGGTCCTGCTTTGTGTCAGGCACTGTCTCGATGCTAGATTAGATTTGTTCTTTTTGAATCTGAATGACTGGCCAACTATTATGTGCCATGCACCATGCTATAGCTTTACACACACACTCCTTTGTAATCTGTACAGTGGTCCCATGAAGGACATGCTGTTATCATCCCGGTTTTTGAATTCAGAGGGGTTAAATACTTGCTCAAGGCCCACAGAGGTAAGTGGCGCAGTAGGATCTGAACCCAAGTAGTTTTGATTTCAAAGCCCACACCATGCATCTCTAAATCATCGTGAGTAACTTGGGAAAGGCCTTCATACTGCCTGGGTTGCCTCAGTTTCTCTTTCTGCAAACTAAAGAATGATGACAGAATCAGGCTGGTTTGCTTGTGATGCTGGTACTTGTTTTAGTTTTCTGGGGCTGCACAGCAAATGACCATTCACTGGCTGGCTTAAATAATAGAAATTTATTGTTGCACAATTCCAGAGGCTAGAAGTCTGACATCAGGCTGTCGGCAAGGCTGGTTCCTGCTGAGGCTGTGGGGACAATCTGTTCCATGGTCCTCTCTCAGCTCTGGGAGCCTCAGACGTTCCCTGCCACCTACATGGCTGTCTTCTTTCTGTGTCCTCACGTCGTCCTCCCTCTGTGCATGTCTATCTCTGTGTACACATTTCCCTTTTGATAAGGATAGCTGTGTTGGATTAGGGCCCCCTCTAATGACCTCATCTTAATTTGGTCATCAGCAAAGACCTGATTTCCAAATAAGGTCACATTTGTAGGTACGGGGGGTTAGAACTTCGACACCCCATAACAATACTGAAACGAGATGCATCTAGAACTCATGTTCAAAGTAAGCCCTGGTAAGCCTCGTGCCTCAGCCCAGCAACCGCCACTCCCGAGTAAGCCCCTGTGAGTACAAGGGGCCCTTCTGCTTGAATGGAAGTGGGGTGGGGTCTCAGTTTGGGCTCCCACTGGGGTCTAACTTCAGTGCAAGGAGCAGGGGGACACCTTTCCCAGTGTCTCACCCATGGATCTCCGGCTGGGCTGGGGTCTCTTTGTGAGACCCTAACCCAGCCCCCTGGGAGGGATGCTTTCTCCCATGTGCCCCCTGCTCTCCCCTCTATCCCAGCACCCACCCCCACATCTCCTGCCTGCATACCCCAGGCTAAGCACCCCACGTCGGCAGGAACGTTGGGTGCCAGACTCGCTCTGTGTCCTAGAGCCCAGCTCAGGAGAAGGAGCTGCACAGAGATGCTGCTTTGCAGATGGTCTCTGAGACCCTCCAGGTGCCCGAGCCCCCCAGGGACACAATCCCACCATCGCAGACTCTGATGAGACCTGCGTGTTAGCTTTTATTTTGTTAATTTTGCCCTCTCTAGTCCAGAAAGGATTTAAGGTGGAAAAAGTGTAGTCTCTTTGGCTCTGTGCCATCGCTGGTGGAAGCAGCTGTCTGGCCTTTGAAAACCTCCTGTGATGAGTTGCTTGTGCAGCCTGTTCCTTTTCTGGGAAGATGTGTTAGAAAATTTCATTTTTTTTTTCTTTATACTGAGCCAAAATCTATCTCCTAGGACTTCTAACTAACTTCACATTAAACTGTTGGTATACAATTTGTGGGGTATTTTTAAATAAAGGAAATCATAACGATGTGTGGGCATGCACGTACGAACATCTGGGTACCTGTGTGTGTGTACCACACACACACGTTGTACACAAGACAGTACTTCCTGGATTTAGGTCTCCATCCCTCTGGCTTCTGGCAGGGCCCTTTTTATGGCCTCGGGGTGAAGAGGAGGGAGCGCTGCTGGTTATAGCTGTGACTCTGCCTTGCAGCGTGTGGTCCCTATATGTGGCCCAAGCTGCCGGGGCTTCCCGAAGGGGCACTCCTCTGCCACAGTGGCTGCTCATGGGTCCTCCAGGCCCACTGTGCGGGGGGTTCACGCCCACTTTGGCACTCTGAGGTCCCTCTTGAGCATTTTTGTGGTGGCAGACCTCAGGCTCATAAGAAACCTGGGAATGATGGGGGTTGGGCAGTGTGACCCCTAGGACTTGACCCAGACAGGGCCACCTGCCCAAGTTAGCATTTCTGCAGGTAAAGAATCCAAGTGGCTTCATGCTTTCCCCAGGCACAGATACTGGGGTCTGAGGAATTGCTTTCATTTGGAGGCTGTGCAGTGCTGCTGAACCATTCTGCCTTCTGATCCTAGTGCAGCACCAGGCACTCGGGAGCTAGAAACATCAGGTGGGAGCTTGAGCAGGAATGGCCTGAAATGCCTCCAGGCTCCTAACCTGGCCCAAGTGCAGACAAGATAGATGAGCCTGCTCTGTTAGAAAGGGCCATGGCACCTCCAGGACTCGCAGGTCGCTGGCCAAGGAGGGAGCAAGTCCCAGCATCCAGAAAAGTCCTCCTTCCATCGAAACAGCAGCAGGGACCTCAGGTCAATGACTGAGCACACACAGGGCTCTGACCGGGGCTGTGCCCTGAGCCCAGGTTCCCCAGGAGGCAGGACTCGTGGAGTGATGAACTCAGACATGGAGACTGGAGAAACACATTCTGTTTTCTGTCCAGGGCATCGGCCCCTTTTGTCTACCTGTCCGGTCAAGGTGAGACCAGTCAGAGGGACTTTGAGGAGCGAGAGTCATTTGGGAAGCCTTTTAGCGCTGCACTTGGAGCTCTGCGTAAATCCCTGCGTTGCAGGATAAGATACGATTGCAGTATATTATTTGGGCCTGACATTTATGGCAAGTATAAACAGAGCATTATTACTACCAAATCATGAGCCTCTGACCAAGAGGAAGGCAGCGCTGAGAGCACACACAAGTAAGAAGGAGTTTTCATACAAAAGAGAACAAAGTGATGTGTTCCCACTTTTAATGCAACTACCATAAAACAGGGACGCAGAGAGCAGAAAATTGAAACCATCAGGAAAGCGCCAGGTCCGGGGCAGCAGAGACAAGAGTCAGTGCGGATGAGACGAGTGGCTGCTCACCGTGCGCGGATGGGCTGGGGTCCCAGGAGAAAGGGAAGGAAGGACAGAAAGAAACAGGGAGAGAGACAGGAAGGGAGGAGAGAGGGAGGAAGAAGAGAACAGGGGCAAGGGAGAAGGAAAAGCAGGAGCGGGAGAGAGAAAGGGTTTTGAGTGGTGACCATGTCAGTCTAGGTCTTTCTCTCCGACGACTGTGACCCTGGGCTCACCAGCTCCCTTTGGGGGATGGGCGTTACTTTTGTCGTCCTGGAGGTCTGATCACGGGCATGTCTGGGGAAGATTCCTCAGGCTGTGGCCTCCACGAGACAGATGGGCTCTGGATTTCACCACGTGTTTTTGTCCTGCTGTCTGCACAAAAGCCCCTGGATGCTCGCATCTTGCCGGGTCATTAACGGAGACAGAGTGGCCGAGTTGATGACTCTGTCTGAGCTCCAGGCCTGAGTGTGGGGTTGTCTCTGAAGGTGCCCTCTAGGGCAGACTCCCAGGCAGCCCACCCACCCATGGTCCCCTTCACAAGAAATGAGTTTTTAAAATAAATTGTAACAAGCCACATGTCTTCTGGGCTTCCTGGCCTCAGTTCAGCAGCCCCCACTCCTGCATAAGCCCCTGCAGGGGGACCTCTGATTGAAGGAAAATTCCACCTCCTCCCTAGCTTAACCCATGACTCTAGAATCTGGTATGAAAATCTCTTCTCCCTCAAGTGAACCAGCCTCACTGAGGGTCAGACAGGGAGGTCCAGAGTGACCCTCCTCCACCCCCGGGGATTAATGCAGTTAATTGAGATGTCCCCAGATGTCCATGGAGCATCTGTAGGTTCTGGGTGCTGTATGAGACACTTAGAAGTCACCACCCTCTACCATCCAGTAAGGGGATGAAGACAGAGAACTCGGTGGTCAGAAACCTTGGCAGGCAGCCCAGGTCACCTGTGGGCTTTGCCGAGTCAAATTACCTCATCTCTTGAAGGCCCAGTCTCCTCATCTGTAGCACAGAGATCATAATCACACACTAAATTATGTGAGGACAGGGATGGCATCTGCTCTTGGTGCCTGACCCATTATGCACATTAGGTACCAAATGCCACCTCTATGCTGATCACCCCCCAGTTTATCATATCTCTAACTCTGACTTCTCTCCCAAACCCCAGATTCCTGTATCCAGCACCTACTCCTCGTCTCCTTCTGGGTGTCCAGTTGGCCTCCCAGACTTAATACAAGTGAACCTGAGCTCTTTCTAAACCCCCACCAAACATAATCCTTCCAAATCTTCTCCATCCATCCACCCATCCGTCCATTTCCTCTAAAAGCCATGGAGTCATCCTGAATTTCTGCCTTTCCTGTTCTTCCTCATTTAATCACTCTGCCAACCTGGGCAGCTCCATCCCCAAAATATAGCTCAGGCCCACCTGCTACTTTCCACCTCAGCTGCAGAGCCCTCTGTTGATTCTCTGGCAATCCATCCTCCACTCAGCATCAGAGTGATTCTATAAATACATGCATCAGATCCTAATAATTCCCTCCTTAGCACGCTCCAGTGGCTGCTATTACAGCTAGACTAAAATCCAAACTCTTGCCCATGGCCCCGCGGCCCTACCTGGTCAACCCTGCACTCCAGCCTCACCTCCCATAGGCTCCCTCCTGCCCCCTTGGCTCCAGCCAGCCTGGCCTCTTTGCTGGTCCCCAGGGTTGCCACATCTGGTCACACCCCAGGGCCTTTGTACGTGCTCTTCCCTCTGCCTAGAATACTCTTGCTACAGATTTTGCATGGCTAGCTCCATTGTCCCCTCCTCTCCCTCTGGAGGATCTGGGTGTGGTATCACTGTGCACAGCTGGGGGACAGAAAGGTTCACCCACCATCTGGAAGGCTGGCAAGAGCTTGAGCAGAGTCTGCTGCAATAACGGCAACTCTGCATCAGGGCTGCTGTGGGCAGGATGATCGCCAGGTGTGGGAGGGGTGGGCACAGCGTCCGGTGCCCCTGGCTTCAGCAGACTTGTTTCTTTGGTTGGAGGTGTTCTTGCACAACTAGGAGAGCCCCAACCTCCCTGTGCCGTTATCCTGGGTGGACTTGCCTATGAAGAGGTTGGGTACACCCTCCAAGGCACTTCCTGGGGCCTCCATAGAGGCTTTGGGCCAGGGCCCAGATGCCCTTGGCAGACAGGCCAGGTGCTGCCGTGCACCACATCTGAGCACGCACTGTGGAGTGTTCCAGACTGGCACTGGGCTTTTGCTGATACTGTTTTAGCCCCATCCTAAAGTTCAAGCCACATCGGGTGATCTTGAGTGAGACCTGCCTTTTGAAAGATGTTTTCCCAGATCCTCAGAGCTTCTTCCTCCTGGAGTTCAGTGGAGCCCATGACAGGTTCAGGGAAATCTGGAAATATGTGTGAGTGACTGCTACCACCTCCCCCTCAAATCCCCAAATGTGGGTGAATGTGGTGTCCCTAACCTATGGCCGTCAGCAGGCTGCCTGTCCTGGGCGTCCCTCCAGCACACCAGGGCTCAGCTCTGTAGATGCCCAGTCTGCCCCATTCCTGGTGGCTGCTTTTGTAGGGAAATGGCAGAACGTTGGTTAAGAACTGGGCCCTTAGAGTCATTTAGACACAAGTTCAGATCCTGCCTCTTCCTTTACTGACTGACCAATGACAAATGACTCAATTCCTCTGGGCCGTGGCTTCCCTCTCTGTGATCAGGCCAGTGCAGCACCTGCCTCTGGAGGTTGGTGAGGATTTGATGAGACGTCTGCAAAGCCCTGAGCCCCGAGTGAGCCTTGGTTCACGCCAGCTGTTGCTGTGATTTTCCACACTCGGCACCACATCTCTCTGTCTCTGCAGCTCCGTTCCCCTCTTCCTTCCTCACGTGGCTTTCCCACCAGTGCCTAGTTGGAGCAGAGGCTCCCTGGAGTCCATTCATCCTGGCATCTCTGGGCTCAGGTGGTGGATATTGACATGCACAGACCCTCCTGGTGCTTTGGTGCACTTCTTGGCTCAGGGAATTTGAGGATGAAACCAAGGCCCCTGTGATGTTATCCAGTCTCATGGGGCACCCAGCTAGTGGGCAGAGGATGCATCTGGGGGTCCTCCATGCTCCCTTTCCTTCCTTCAAGTCTTCTTCCTCCAACACTGCAGGGAGCAGAAGTTGCTGAGAGCCCCAAACCCAGCCTCCCTTCCCAGCCTTGTCCTTTTTGGCACAGGAGAGAGTGAGGTGGTGGACAGGCAGGGAGGGGAGGAGCTGAGTTGCCTTGCTGCTGGGCACCCTTGGGCAAATCACCTAACTTCTCTGAGCCTCCATGTCCTTGTTTGTAAAGTGGGGGTAATGATTTGCTCTCGTAGGGGTGGTCATTCTCTCATCCAACAAACATGAGAGGGTCCAGAGGAGGCTTAGAGGAATGAGTCTGAATGGGTCTCTCTAAGCCATCCTAAAATTTCCTCCTTTATTTAAAGGGCCCTTAAAAGCTATAGAAGGAGTTTTGGTTTGTTTGTTTTTGTTTTTATTGTTTTTAAATAGGCAAATGTCCTCATCAGTGTATGTTTTTCCTCCTCAGAGTCTTGTGAGCTGGTGCTTCTGGAGCTTTTTATGCAGCATGCTCTGTTCGGTTTGGGGAAGTCCTTGGGAAGGATTTGCATTCAGCGTCTGAGCAGGGTGCCAGGTGCTGGAGTCTGGAGTCCCTGCCCCCAGGGTCCCTCCCCACCCAGAGTGAGATGGGAGACCACTGTCCTCCCTGGAAGGCCGTCTTCACCCTCAGCGGCTCTTTGGACGGCTGCAGACAGGGCGCCATGTTTCCTGTGCTGTGCCCAGGACCTGTTCGTGTGCTGGGGGTGGGGTTAGGGGATCTGTGGGCTCATTTTCAAAATGAAGGTCCAAGCCCAGCTCTTTGGAGGGCTGGTGACCAAGGAGAACACTTGTCTAGGCTCCTCTGAGTCCTTCCGTTTGGCAGTAAAGGGGTTAATTGGAAAGGCCATGGTCAGTGGTCACAAGGGTGTGGCACAAAGCCCAGGCCCTTGTGTTTTTGCTTACTGGTGCCGGGGAGGTGGGCTCTTCGGGTGCTTTTCTGAATCCATAGCTACAAACCTTAGCTTGATAAATGAGATGTGACCTTGAAGTAAATTCGCCTATTATCTAGAAGTCACGGGAGCAGACATTAAAAATGGACTTCATTTATTTTATGAGAAGTCAGAGCACGTCAAGCTTCTGATAATTAGTAATAAACTCATCTCTGCTTCATGACTTTTTACACTGTTTGTATTTTTTATTGATATAGGCATGCCTAGGTAGCCAGCACCCGAGGCAGGCTGTGCTGGGGCCACGGGTGGTGCAGAGTTTTCATCCTTCCTCCGGGAGGCCCGGGGGCCCCTGCCTGCCCTGGTGCCACCCCAGCCTGGCCGGCGCTGCCTCACCGCTCCTTCATCATGGAGCTCAGACCCACCTCTTCAGGCTCGGCTACCTCGGTGAGCCTGCACGAATAAATCTGAGATGCTGAATATAGATGTATTTTCCTTCCTCCTCCTTCAAGAGAAAGTGATTTGCAGCCTCCCTCTCGTGTCAGCCAGCCACCCTCATGTGACTGGCCAGGCGTGTGGTCAGGGGAAGTACTGCTGTTTCCAGACCAAATGAGGCCTCAGGGTCTTGTTACCAGAGCTCCTTGCTGTGAAACGTGTTGTTTATGGACAGGCAGGTCGCCCCGGCTCTGTCTCCTCAGCCCCATGCCGAGGGGCTTGGCTTTGATGCCGAAGAGACAGTTGAGAAGGAAGCAGAGGAGCTGCAGTCCCCGGGGGTCCTGAGCCTGGTGGCTTTGGCTGTGAAATCTCACCCTTCAACAACCCACAAGGCACCCTGGGAAGTGGAAACCTCCCTTCTAGAAAGTTCTAGGAGGCTTGCCCTGGCTACAGAGCTTGGGGTGGAGCAGGCCCACGTGTGTCTGGAGGGCTCCAGGGGACAGCAGGAGGGTTCTCCATGGTCTTGTTTCCTCTTGCTCTGGCTGTGCAGTCCTGTTATCAGTAGTGCATGCCAGGCGGCCCCTTTCCAATGAGACTCTGGGGGCACCAGGGGTCAGTGGGCAGCCACCCTTTCCCCATCCCTGTGCCACATGCAGGGGCCGTGGAAGGCCTGAGGTAGGCATGCTGAGGCCACAGTGGGTCCCAGGCTTCACAGAAGAGCCGGGCAGTTGGATGGCCCCTTTCCCAGGACAGAGAAGGCAATTGCTGGCCTCGCCAAGTTGTGCTCTGGAAGAGGCTGGAGACCACCCACCCTCTGGTTTTCTGCTGGCCCCATGTTGGGTCCAATCAGCCAGGCTACAGCAGACCCAGGCAACTGTCCCCCAGCCCCCACCGACTCACAGAGTCCTCCTCATCCTTCAACGCACAGCCCAGCTCCATGGCACCTGTTGTTGAAGCCTTTGCTTAGAATTCATTTCTCCCTTCCCGCTCTCCTTTTGCAATTTTTATTAGCTCTTTCGTGGCAAGAAACATGTTTGACCATTGTTATTTGTAGAGGAGTGGCAGTCTGCAAATGGGCCGGTGAACCATGCCCAAAGGTGGTGGCTTCCTTAGAGGGGGCGCTCCTGCAGCCTGTGTTCTTGGAATACAAGCTCTGAAAGGGAAGCCGTGGGTGTTTGCATGATAAGCAGGGGAGAAAAAACTCACCCCTTCCTTTGAACAGGGCCTGTGTGGAGGTTTTCGGAGCTAGTGGGTTAGTTTGCTAGGGCTGCCATAACAAGTATCACAAACTGAGTGGCTTAGACAGGAGAAATTCACTGTCTCATCCTGGAGGGTGAAAGTCTAAGATCGAGGTAAAGGGTTGGTACCTTCCGAGAGCTGGGGGGGATCTGTGCCAAGCTGCTGCCCCAGCTGCTGGTGTGTGCGGCCGAGCTCTGGCGTTCCTTGGCTTATAGAAGCATCACCCTGTCTGTCTTCTCTCTTCACCTTCACACGGCATTCTCCCTGCGTGTGTGTCCGTGTCCGAATCTCCCTTTTATAAGGACACAGTCATATCGGATTAGGGTCTACCCTAAGGCCTTGTTTTAACTTGATTACCTCTATAAAGACTCTATCTCCTAATAAGTTTACATTCTGAGATACTGGGGATTAAGACTTCAACATATGAATGTCGGAGGACACAACTCAACCCGTCACAGCTAGGAAAAGAGGGGTGCACCCTGTTAACGTTGGAGCTGGGACTCACCACCAGCCAGGTTTGGGAGGCGATTCCTGCCACAGGTGTGTCCCCACAGGACCCCTGCACTGAGGTGGTGAAGTGTGGGTCTGAGAAGCCGGTCTTTGCATTCCTGTGAACCAGGTTCAAATCCCAGGTTTTCTGTTCACCAGCATGTGACCGCAGTCAAGTGACTTAACATCTCCAAAGCTCAGTTTTCTGTTTGTAAGAGAGGGATGACACCACCCACATTCTAGGACTGATCTGGGGTCAGATGAGGTTACAGACGACTCACCACAGTGTGCCCCCACTGTGCCGGGAGCATGGCAGGTGCTCGCTGCCTTTGTGCGTTTTCCCCCAGACTATGTGCCCCTGAGGCTGTTTCTCTCTGTCCCGTTCCCCTCAGCCTTGTCCTCGCCCGGCCTGGCAGAGTGGTCCAGCAGTGTTGGCCCACTCAAGTGTGGTGATTTGTGGCAGGGAAGAAGGTATGTTGAAAACAAGAAGCCATCCCTCTCCTGACACGCCTGCTGCCTTCTCTCCCCCAGCTCTGTCTGCACCCACTTGGCAGTCAGGGCACATGGCGGCTGGGATGAAGGGAGTTTACTGCTGGACTTAATAGGGTCGTTTTCTGCAGCACATAAATCTGTCCATGCTCAGCTGAAGTTCCCAGGTGGCTGGTACACCAGCCACTGTTAATGGGATTTGCCCCTGGAAGGTGGGGCTGTGGGTGTTAGCGAATTGTTCTGGATGTTTCTTCCTGGGGAAGGAATACCACTCATGAGAGGACTTAGTAATAGAAGCACGGTTTGGCATTCCAGTTGCTGCCTGTCAGCCTGGCCAAAGGGTTGCCTTTGACAGCAAAATAGAAGTGATACCATATTTGCTTAGAATTTGTGACCCTTCATCATAACACGCTGTCATCACTGGATGGAACGATGAGTCCTCAGTTCTCTCTGAACATATATTCACTTATTTGTTCAACAGGTATCTACTGAGCTCTTGGCTCGGGCCAGGCCCATCCCCAGTATTGGGGATACAGAGGGGGAAGGGACAGATTTGGTCCCCAGACTCATGGAACGAGGAGTCAAGCAGAGAGGCTTCAAGCAGGGGGATTGTGGCCTCCGTGTTGAGTCCCGGTTCCCATGTTAATAGGGTGTGTACCCCCTTTTCCTAGCTGTTAGTGGTTGAGTTGTGTCCCCCAAAATTCATCTGTTGAAGTCTTAACCCCCCATATCTTAGAATGTAAACTTACTAGGAGATAGTCTTTATAGAGGTAATCGTCCTGACAGGTGAGTCAGAGCCGGCTAAGAGGGAAGGCTGGACAAGCCTGGGATGGCTGAGGAACAACGTGCTCTCCTATCAAGGATTTCTGTGATTCTCCTTGTTTATTGTGTAGAAGAAACCGGAATACAGGTTCCTATGTACCTAGTTGCCTAAGCAACTTTCCCACAGTTTGACTTTTTAAAAAGTCAAGGTGAATCTCATTTCATGCAATAAATATTAACCTGGAAGGTTAGGGGTACATTAAACTTTTATGCATAGCAATCAATTTCTTATGCAAGAGAGGGCTTGCTACTAGTTAATAGGATTTGGGGTCAAAACTCCATTGGTGGGGATCACCCCACCTCATCTGCTTAGCAAGTTACACAAGTTTCCTCCAAGCCGGGTCCATGTATATTAATCATCTTTGATTCTCAATTCCCTCTCCTCTCTTTCTGCATCTCTCACTTGATTCCTCAATCTCTGGGGCTTCCCTCTGTCTTTGCTTTTCTTTGGGGAAGAATCTCTGATAGCTATACTCTAGGAGTTTAATCATCTTCAAATGCAGAGGCCATAATCCATATGTCTTAGAAAACCAAACCTGAAACTTTTGTCTGTATTTGGGCAGGGCCAGGAGGCCTATTTGCAATAGTCACACCTATGTGAAAATGACCCAGTGTCCTCACAAAGGCATAACACATGTCCCCTACCTGCTTCACATCCTAGTCACATTACTTTGTAACTTATGCTTATTCTGTCTTGTTAGCATTTCTTTTATTAATTGTGGGCATGGTAGAGTTAGTAGACTCGGGTAGAGTTGGTGGACTTGGGTGGAATTAGGGGACTTGGGTAGAGTTAGTAGATTTGGGTAGAGTTGGTAGACTTTGGTAGTTGGTGGACTTGGGTAGAGTTGGTAGACTTAGTTGAATTGGGTAGAATTGATGGACTTGGATAGAGTTAATAGAATTGGGTAGAGTTGGTGGGCTTGGGTGGAGTTAGTGGACTTGGGCAGAATTGGTGGGCTTGGGTAGAGTTGGTGGACTTGGGTAGAACTGGTGGACTTGGGTAGAGCTGGTAGCCATGGTAGAGATGGTAGCCATGGGTAGAATTGGTGGACTTGGGTAGAGTTGGTGAGCTTGGATAGAGTTAGTAAACTTGGGTAGAGGTGGTGGACTTAGGTAGAGTTGGTGGACTTGAGTAGAGTTGGTGTACTTGGGTAGGGTTAGTGGATTTGGGTAGAGCTGGTAGACTTGGGTAGAGTTAGTGGATTTGGGTAGAGTTGGTGAACTTGGATAGAGTTAGTGGATTTGGGTAGAGTTAGTGGACTTAGATAGAGTTGATGGACTTGGGTAGAGCTGGTGGGTATGGGACAAAGACAATTAGTCAGACATGACTGTTTTTGCCAACCCACCTAGCTAAGGAAGGCTCTCTATAGAAGGAGAAAGATTTTGAGGAATTGTTTTAAAGGGGACATTATGCCAAGTTTGAAATGTGTGAGAAGTGAGTAGTACGTACCGTGCCCTTGTCTGACCCAAGTGCTAAATCAACGGGAACATGGCACTCACTCATTGTATCATTCACAGACAGGGGCTGGGCTGTTTTTCTTGCATCCATTTTACTTAGTGATTAATATCTCTTTTAATGTTCAGCTGCAGTGAATTCTTAATAAATTATTTTGTAACGCATTGAAATCACTTTGTAAGCTTTTTGTTAACACCTTTAAGAGGCCTCCAGCTATAAAATATTACTTTATCATCTTCTCCATGCTGGACATTTGATGTAACGCTCGTGTCTCAGAGGTTGTTAATAAATAATGAATGGAGGAATGATCTGGGGGTGACCTTTTGTAGAACATCATCCGTCAGCTGAACTTCACTTAATCCTTCCTTTTACACTGTCTTCTGGCTTTCAGGATACGGCAGTTTGCAAATCAGGTGGTTTGGTTCCTGCTAGTGAGTGATATTTCACAGGATGGGTGACGTCGGAACAATCGGCTATGCGGTTGCCTCTGGGACCCTCAGAAGGATTTAAACCCTGTGATTAGCAGGTCTATTTTTGGCCCACCAAGTGTGGGAGGGAGGAGCCCTGGTGTGTGTCTCCTCTTGGCTGTGAGCGGCCGGGCTGGCCCCAGCAGGGACTCTGTGAGTGTGGAGCGTGGCAGCACTACAGTCAGCCAGCTAGGGTGGGGTGTGTCTCCAATGAGCTGTTGTAGATGTGCTCTCCCTAAAGCTGCTCTACCTTGCTAGCCCCCCCCCAAAGGTACAGCAAGCCAGAGCATCACAGGGATGCACCTGGGGACAGATGCCCAGTGGAGAGTCACAGAACCGTAACGTCACTAAAGGCTAACGCCAGAAAAACCAAAATGCTTATCTAGTCCACCGGCTTACAGAAAGGAGCCGGGGTTCAGAAAAGTCAGTGCCTTTCCCAAGGTTTACCACGTGAATCTTGAAACTCTGGTCTCCCTAGCCAGTGCTCCCCATCATGGAATGATGCCAGAGTCACTTCATTCATTCGTAACCAAATGCTTATCTAGTGCTGACTCTATGCAGGTGCTGGGCAACATCCTGGGGACACCGCAGAGAGCAAGACCGGCACGGTGTGTCCCTGCCTTCCTGGGTTTCTTGTCTATCAGACGAGTGCACGGTGGTCACTGCAGCTTCCTGCTACAAGGCAGGCATGAAGGAGGCTGCCGCAGCAGACATGGGGAGTGGAGGAAGGGACGTTGAAGATGAGACATAAAGGAGGAGCAGGATGTTCTCTGGGCCGTGGGAGAGGCTGTCCCGATGTGTCATGGGGCTGTGGGGCTGCAAAGATTGGGTCCCCATCTGTGGTGCTTAGATAAGCCTAGTAGAAACATTGCACGCAGTGCTTCTAGAATCTGTCAGAATCTGTGGCACAAAGCAGGTGCTCAGTATATATTTATTGAATGAATGAATGAGCCACCTGTCAAACTGCTTTTTCCAATCAGTCCAGTGAGGGGGATGTGGCAGCGGTGGGCGGTGGTAGGTGTCTGTGGTGGACGACTGCAGCTAAGTGTGGCTGATGAGGAAGGATGGGGAGGTGACCCTGGGGCCAAGCTGCTCCTCACATGACCTTCTCAGGAGCCCAGTCCCAGGGAGCAGTCATGACATCCAGCCAACCTCACTCTGGACCTGGAGGCTGGGCTCCGTGATCCCTGGGGGCCGTGGGGAAGGCGGCCGTCCGTGGAGGGGGCCTTCAGCAGCAAGCACTTGGCTGCCGCCCCACGGATGGGCTTAATGGTCTGAACTTGTAACACCAATTCAGGCATCAGAAAATCACCCTAAAATTATCTCTAGAGTTTTATTTCCTTGAATCCTAAATAGATCACATTTTATTGTTGAATACTGAAATCTCATTACTTCAGGAAGTGCTATTACTGGGCTATTACTGGGAAGGAATTCCTCTCTCTTGTTCTGATTAAAACCTCCTGTTCGTATTAAAAAAATAATCTCAGACCTATTTTTTTATGCTTCTAAAAGTATAAGTGTGCAGCCAAGCGTCTTCTCTGCCTGGGTGTGGGCCTGCCTGGGCACACTGGCGGGCAGGGCAGCCCTGCAGGGGTGGGGCTAGTGGGTCTCCTCTTGGGACCCCCTGGGTGAGGAGGGTCCCCTTCTCTCCCTCCAGCCTGGGTGCTTCGTAAGACTCTAGTTGCAGTTCTGGCCCAAACAGGCAGCTCCTGTTTCCGCTGGTTTGAGACTTCGGCTCTGGGTTTATTCTCCAGGAAGACAATTCTGGGAAAGCTGCACATACGGTGCAGAATTCGGCTTTTCCAGTGATTGGTGGAACCAGGGGAGCTGGCAGTGGGTGGGCGGAAAGCGCCGCCTGTGGGCAAAAGCCTGTCCTTGTCCAGAGGCCGCTCAGCCTTGCACAGTTCCCAGCTTCCTGGATCTGAGTCCGTACCTGCGAGTGTCCTCCACACCCACAGGGCTCACTGGGCACTGTCACGTGCTCAGCCCACCGTGCCATGAATGTCACCTGGTGACTCTGTCCTCCCTCCTTCTCTGGGACTCTGCTTGTTCTCTGTGAACCTAGTGTCCTTGGCACAGCTGCCGGCACGTGGAGCTCAGAAAATATTTGTCGGATGGATATCGAATTCACATCAGCACCCAGAAGGCGAGTGACTTGGGGAGTTTTCTCGGCAAACCCCTTAAGGGCACAGGCGATGTGCTCGGCACATCTCTGTCCCCATGCCAAGCCTATACCGTAGCCTATACCTAGCTTGCCTGCTTTCCTCTCGCCTAGTTCCACCAAGCTACACCTCAGGGTGGCTTTCCACGTGGAAACAAAGTCCCTGGCGGTCAGCCAGTGAGAGAGAGGCTGTGGGCCGCGACCTGCGGGGTGGTGGTCGGTGACGGGGTTATATCTGGAGGAAGGAGCCACCTTGTCCGAGGCTGGTGGGAGCCTGGAGGGGAAGCTTCCCCCTTCCTCCTTCCTCTCCAGAGACTGCTCCTCCAACGCAGTGGTTTGCCTTGGAGAAAGCTCAGAATAGCGCTGTGGCCCCACATAGGCACCGGTTGAGTGTGCACGTGGCTAGAATTCTTCCCTGGACTCTCAGCAAATGGAATTATTTACAACCACCAGGGCCAATATTTCCCTGCTCCGCAGACGACTTGCAGCAGATGAAGTAGATGCTCTCTTCTTGCAGAGAGCTAATGATAACATTCAGCTCTGCCCACCCCACCGATGTGTCTTCAGTGGCACGGCTGTGGATATTTTTATTTCCCCAGGCAAGTCAGCATCTAAGTGTACTCATCTGAAGTGAAGGCTCTTGGACCCCGAGCAGCAGAGAGTGCCAGCACCAGCCTTGCGCGTTGACGTGAGACTGCAGTGACCCTCCGGCTCAGCTGCCGGCTTCCCGAGCTCCCTCTGCGGGTTCTGTCCCTGAAACGGACAAGGGAGAGCAGCCCATTTCTGATTTGGCCTATCCGTCTGGGTCACTGGTTCCAGAAGTTAATTTTGGATGGAACTTCACAGTCACCCTGGCTTCTGGTTATGCAAAACCTGACCTTTGGCTCAGTCTCTGGGCCCCTTCCCTTCTCCTCGCCCTGTGGCTTCTGCTGCCTTCATCCCTTTGCCATTCTTCCCTCTTAGAAAAATATCCTGCTGACAGGCGCTTTCTAACTTGTCATTTTGGAGATCATCAACAAATTCTATAGAGAGGTGACCTCCATTATGAGAAAGAGACGGGGAGTTGGACGGGACCCAAGCTGAGGAGTTGGAGCCTCTTTTGACTGGCAAGGTGACATTGTGTGTCATATCAGCATTCATGACCAGCTCTCTTCTCCTCGGAGAGTAATTATTTCTTTCAGAGCGAAAGGTCCAATTTGCTGTAAAGAACAGAGCCCCAGGTAAAACGAAAGAGCTGTAAGCTCCCTTGACATAAAGGAGACCCAACTGCCCCGTCCCCAGCTCTGCTCGGATTCTACATCATCACGGCTATTCCGCCAGATTTATTATGTTTATTTGTGCTTCCTTCCTGTCATAGCACATCAGGGTAGTTGCACGTTCCTGTGGTGAGGCCGCTCAGCTGGCATTGCCAAGCACCTTGCGGCTGACTCCAGCTCTTGTGTCCTCAGCCTGCACCTGGCTCTGGGCAGTGGCCGAGATGGCTCCTTTGGAGAAATACCAGGAGATCTGATGCCCGGGATGTGGGTCCAAACCGAGTCTGTGAGCACCCTCCTGCTATTTCCCCTACTTCTGGGCCATTACAAGAGTAAGCAGCCCAAGCCTATGGCCTTGGTGCTAATACCACGATAGACGCCATTCAGTGAGCACTTGCCCGTCCCAGACCCAGGGCAGACACTTGGCACTCATGGTCCCATTGGGTGTGGACAGCTGGCACATGAAGCAGCCCTATTGCCCAGGTGTGGATGAGCAAAGTGAGGTTATGGGTGGTGGAGCCTCCCCAGACCTCTGCTGCAGCTATGCCAGGGGCTCCTGCTGTGTGCTCTCCTGCTGTCTGCCCCTGGGGGTGGCACTTGTCACCTGTACTGTCTTTCTTCTTTACTTACCCACCTTCTCCCTGAGCCGTGACTCTGTTTCTATCTTGCATGCTGCTGTGGCCTCAGCACCTGACGTGGTACCTTGTTCCACGCACTTTTGTTAGATGGCGGGATGACAGTGAAGGGAGACGGATGCCTGCCCAGAGCTGTCCAGTCAGTCATCCACAGAGCCTGGACTCGAGCCCTGGGCAGTCCCACTCCAAAGCCTCACTGCGATCACTACGTTTTCTGAACTACCTATGACACCGTGATTGTCACGCTGCATTTTAACATGATGTACCTCCACTTCCTCTCCTTCTGCCTCTGTTTTCTTGGGGTTCAGTTAAAGCTGACATGTTGCCCCAGACCAGAGAGGAGAGTGTGCAGAGGCACAGGTGTGGAGGGCGTAGGCGGGTCCCGGGGTGTGTGGGTTGCTTCCTGCCCTTCTCTGTCCCCATCGAGGGGCCTGGAGAAGGTAGGATGGTGTCCTCAGTAAGAAGTGTCTGAACTAGACCCCCACACGGGCCCAGAAGCAGAGGGGGGACTCCCGTTCGTCATGCTCATCATGGTTGGAAGCAGGGTAGCTGGTCCAGTCTCTGTCTGCAGGCGGGTTGTCTATCACTACTTGCCAGTCATGTAGATGAGGTGCCTGAAGGTCAGAAAGGTTGAACAACCTGCATGGGCTTTCCTACCTAGTTAGGGGGAGAACAGAGTTCAGACTTGAACTTGGGGCTCCCTGATTGGTGTAAGAGTCAGGGGACCATCCACAAGACCACCCTCACTTCTGACACCAAGTTCAGGGGTTGCCGAGACTACCCTCAGGTTTGGTAATTCGCTAGAAGGACTCACAGAACTCACCGAAATCTGTCATATTCACAGTTGTGGAATATTACCATATTCACAGTTGTGGTTTATTACAGTAAAAGTCCACAGACTAAGATCAGCTGAGGGAAGAGACGTGTGGGTGAGTCCAGGAGAGTTCTGGGTGCGAGACTTCCCATGGTCCCCTCTGTGTGGAGTTGCAGGCAGCAGTGTGTGACAGCGCTGCCAACGGGGAGCTCACCAGGCTCTGGTGCCTGGTCTTTGCTGGGGCTCACATGCAGGCCTGGTCAGCACCCACATGTCTGCCTCTGGTCTCCGGCCCCTGCCAAGGTCAAGCTGGCACCACAAGAGTTAAAACACACAAGAGTTATCACATCATCAGACTCTCTGATAGGCCCAAAGCTCCAAGCAGAGACACTCTTGTCTTAGGGATCACCCCCCAGGAGCCCAGGGCAAAGGCCAGACCTCTCTTTGGATACAGTTCATTCTTTATTCCACACAGTGCTACTTAGGAGAGCGTCTAGGAACCAAATTCGAGCTTATTCCCTGACAGGCTCGTCTCATCTGGGCTGGAGTCACTTCAGCCGCTGCCTCAGCCCACTGGTGACATCAGTCCGTGCCGCAGGCCCTGGGCCCCTCACCTACATCGTGGCACTTCTCTTTCCCAGACCCACAGCAGCAAAACTGCTCCCCCGTCCCACAGCTTCTCCCACACCCAGCCAGCCCTCCACGCGGGACCCGTCTACGCGGCAGTGGCATCCATGTTCTCACCTCCAGCCGCAGCAACAACTTTATTTGATTTGATGTATATGAAGAAATAAAACTCAGGAGTCAATTGACTTAAACATGGAACAAATGCAGCTTGGTTATTATGGTGTATGCTAAATTTTAATGGCATTTAGAAAGCGTTTTGTGGGGTAGAAAATAGAAGCAAACCCATCAACCCCCAACTATGCTCTATGTTTTATAGCGCAGAACATCTTTCTGCCACAACCCAAAGACTTTAAAATGTAATAAGGTACATTTGAACCCAGGGGTTTTAAAATAGACGTAAGAAACATGCACATCCAGAAATGGAGGAAAATAATCCATCATGGCCCAGGTCGGTTTCGAGGGAAGACACGCATTACTGAGAATGATTTTAACATTTCATGTTCCACAGACTGTTATTTACTGACATGTGTTATTGTTCAAGGATTAATATATTGCTAAGTGAGAAAGAAAAGTGTGGCCAGGGAGGGGTTTTAATTCTCGGCTTTGTTGGGTTTCCTGCTATTTATGAATGTGTTTACTCATATATTTTTAGAAGCACGTGCCATATAAATTAATATATCAACTGAGGAACAGTGCAAATTTTCCATTCCTACATTTTGTTAAAAATATATTCTGACTCTCACGTGCATCTTTGACATCGAACTGTCCTTCCCACCTAACGGGATTTTCCAGAGCCTGTTATCTCTGCCCGAAGTCCTTGGGTACGGCATTTTCTAACACTGCGTGTTTAATCGCCCTATCTTTGATGTTTCTTGGTCATCCTCACCAGATCTGCTCAGGAGTTTCTGTGGCTCAAAACAGTCTGAGAGTTTTCGGGAGCAGGCCCTGCCTCTGTTGGCAAAGCAGTGACCTACAGAAATCTGCTTTGCATCTCCGACATTCATTGGAAATACGAATCTGTTTCCATGATCTTCAAGTTTGAGGGCTGAAGACGTCCTAGAGATGCTCCAGTTCAGTGGTTCTCCACGGGAGGGGGGCATGATTTTGCCCTCCCCAGGGACATTTTTTGTTGTCACGACTGGGGAGTGGGTTAGGGGTGGACTCCTGACATCTGCTGACATCTGAGATCTAGGAAGGTTTTGTGTCTTTCTCAGACCATAGAACTAGCCAGTGCTGAGATGGGACAAGACCCTCCTGGAGTCCAGACCCCGCCTGGGGAAGGCCTGGGCTGAGCGTGGCCCCTCTTCTTTATTGGCCGCCCCTGCGCTGACCTGTTCCTGAAGCTTCTGTTGCTGGTTGGGTGGTTTGGGCCCATGGCTTTGAGAAGAGCCAGGGTCTGCCCAGGCCGACCACCCTTCTGCCTAAAACCCCTCCCCAGAGTCCCTTCATCTTAACTCCTGCCAGGGCCAGTCCCTGCCCCTCGCTGGCTTCCTCCCCTTCAGAAGCTGCCTCCCCCTGTACTTGGTGAGGCCACCGCAGGCTCCTTGGGGAGAGCATAGACCTGTTTGCTGCAAATAAACACAGATCCCAGTAAGACGGAAATGTTGGTGATTTGTTTGTGAAGAGTCCTGCTATGTGTTTATGCTGTTTGTTTTTTTAGTTACACTAGCATGTAATTTCTTTTCCAAAGCTAAAAAACATCCACGAGTCTATACCCTAACCCACCATCTGATAGAGTCGCACGTCTTTCCTGGTCCGGGTGTGTTGCAGGCTCGTCCCTGAGGAGCTGCAGATGTAACAGGCGCGCGATCCGGCATCTCATGTTCTGACTTAGCCTTACACATGAGCACGTCCCTGCATTTCTCAATCAACTTCATCATCGTCAGTGTTACTAATTATAATAGCCTCCAGTTATCGAGCCACGTGCCGGCGCTGCCGTAAGTGCTTCGCGTGGAGAGCTCATCTAATACCCACGGCAGCCTGGGAGGCAGGTGTGCGCTTATTACCCCCGTTGCACCGGAATGGAGCGCAGAGAGATTAGTCAGGCTTGTGTAGACGTTCTGGTTGGAGAGCAAGGCAGCGGCAAGACCTGTGTCTGAACCCAAAACAATCACCAGGAGCCCCCCTCTTAGCCACCACCCTACAGGCTTCTTGCTTTCACAGGGCTGCACCCCCGGGGCGGGGGGAAGGCCCCCTGAAGTGGCCCTGGGCTAACGTGGCGGTGCTTCTGCGGCACCTTCACTCAGAGCTCTGTAACCAGCCTGGTGTCGCAGGTGGAGGCTCCGTGGCTTCTTGCCAGGTCCCTCCTCCCCCGCACTTAGCCAGCAGGAGCCTCAGAACTGGAGGGGGAAATGAAACAGTGACTCCAGGCCAGAGTTCTGGACCAGACCATTCTTTGCTGTGGGGGGCTGTCCTGTGCGTGGTGGGCTGGCTAGCAACGTCCCTGACTCCCACTTTCTGGAGTATTTCTACCCAGCAGCACCCCCTTGCTGCCAGTGGTGACTACCAAGCATGTCTTCAGACTTAGGCAAATGTCCCCAAGGGGCAGGGTGGCTGCAAAATTGCTGGGCGTGAGAACCACTGCCAAAGTTCTGGCGTACATAAGAGTTTTGTAAAACACAGGCTTTGATTCCCAGTGGATGTCAGTTCTCCCAGCACCCCGTGGTGCCGCCATGGCTGCAATGGGCTGAAGTGGGGCCCAGGCCTGGACACTGCGCACAGGCAGGTGTGGACGCTCCGCCTCCACCCGCCACCCCTCTGTTCCCTGGGCTGTGGCCCTCCCTCCGCACTGCGGGTGGGAGAGGGCTGCGCCGAGACTCGGTGTGAGCCCCGCGGAGCAGAGGCACTGACAGACAACAGGAAACCTGAAACGATCGCCTGCTTCCAGACGACTTTGCTTTTTTGCCTTGTGGGGAAACTTATAAATTATTTGGAGAGCAATATTAGTCTTTTTGCTTCTGAAAAGGGTTCTGCATCTTTAATAGAGCCTGGTTTTGAAACATAACTCACAGAGTTGTACAAATACCCCATCAATAGTGCAGTGGCTCATTTCATTGTTCTCAGCGCATGGAATCTTCATTATTTGCACTGTTGATAAAAGGCAGCATTTTCAGCAGATCTGCACTACTCCATTTAGCTGAGAACAATGATTTATTCCTCCCTCACTATTGGACATCCTCAATTTCCTTGGGTAATAAAGAACGCTCCCACGGATGGGATGAACAGGGACGACTGGCTGCTCTGAGCTTGGCAAAGTCAAGAACAGCAAGGAGGGTCCTGACCGGCGGCCCCTGCCCGGGGAAAAGGCTGCAGAGCCTCCCGGCCCCGCTGGCAACCGCAGCCTCCAGCGCAAGCCCGGAGTTAGCGCGTGTCATTGACAGATTGCCCAGGAAGCAGCCCAGCCCCTAATGGAAAACCGCCCGTCTCAGCACAGACAGCGCGAGTCTCCTCCAAACCGCACCTTCCCACGCAGAGACGAGATTCTAATAGAGCCTTTATTCCATACCACAACTCGGGGACGGGCAAAGTTGCGAGCGTGTTTGCGTGCCTGCTCTTGTTTTCTCCATATTAGAAAATTCACAGACTGCTGAGAGAGGGGAAATAAGAGTAATAGCCTCAAACTGGAAATGGAAGAACTTTCACAGCGACACAAAAGGGAATTGTTGCAGTCCTAGGGCAGACGGGAAAAGAGCCCAGCCCACTGCCTGCAGAGGACGCAGGTATGAGAGAGCAGGAGGGGGCCACCGACAATGGCAAAAAAATGCTGCAGAGCTGCTTCTCCGGAACACAGATGCAATTTGCTCCATCTCAGCCTCGCTTGGGTGGAAGGGAAGACGGTTTGAGAAGTCTTCTGGCCTTCCTTGGAGCAGAATAATGGCTGTAGCGATTCCACACCTGCTGGTGGAAAGGCTCCTAGTCTGACCTTTACAAGGAGCCGAATGCGGGGAATGGGGGGAGGGGCCCTGAGCAATGAGTCCTCACACCTGACCATGTGCCAGGACGCCTGAGAGTCACGGGATGGAAGCAAAAGCTTCAGGGACTCTCTGGGTGTCCCACAGCCACGGGGCCACTATTCACACTAAGATAACCAGCAGAGAGCCTCCAGCCCAGCGGGGCAGACCAAAGGTAAAACACTGTTTCCATTCTTCCCAGCACCCACCCCAGCTCTCTTGCAGGGTGATTGCAGGGAGGTAACTCCTTGGTAGAGCTATGTTTTCCTGGAAGGTTCTGGAAGCAAACAATGAATAAGTTTGCAGCCTGGGTCATTTCCATTGGAGGGGTGTTGGGAGAGCTGAGAAGAGCTTATGGGAGAAAGGACGCCCGTGCAAGCAGGGCCTTTATCCTGAGTCTCCAACCAACTAGCAAGGGATTACCCAACCCAGCCCTGTGCCCACCCTGATGCCCTCTGCCCCACAGTCAGCCACACCCCAGTGACTCCAGTGGGGCCCTTGGGTCACCTCACCAGGCAGAAGCAAAATCCTCTTTCGAAGAGTAATTGTTGCTATGGCAACCTGACCTCAGGAGCTCCCTGGTGGCCACTGGGGGACTGAGGTGGATGCACATAGCGTGTCTGGCAAAGAATGGAAAACACGCCAGCCACAGGAGCAGCAGGTGAGGGGCCAGGCGTTAAGGCCCCTGAACCCACCTTCCTATCCAGAGTCGCAGTGGGCTGGACCTTACCCCGACCCGGGCCAGGCTCCACCAATTCGGGGACCTGTGTCCCCATGGCTACCCAGGTTGGACGATGGCAGTAAATATTGGGGCCTCCATTCCAGTCAAGTGACATGAGACTCAGGTTTGTTTGTGAATTTGAGAATCAGATGTTTCCTACCATAATGGCTTTTCCATCGATTAACGCAAGTATTAGAGCTTTATGGAGTCAGCTTCCCCTGAGCCACCCTTTGTCAGCAAAGACAGGGTGGAGGGAAGTGGTGCAGAGAGGGGTACCAGGTAGGGTAGGATGCAGTGGGCTGGGGCAGGTGGGCCTTCCCTATGGGGTGGGCAGCCCTCCCCAGGGGTCTCCCAGCTGCCTCATCCCCAGCCCACTCCGACCAAGAGCCACTGAGTCCTCGCTCTTAAAATGCTAATGGGGAAGCCGAATAAATATTTCAAGGCCACCTAAAGGCTCCCTTGGGTCTTGTTTACTTACAGCATCCTTGCCACCTCGGCCTAGAAATGTTTCAAATTGCAGACGTATGAATAGTAAGAGAGCAGCTCTTTATTTATTTGGTTATAAATTTATTTATTTTCACTACCTCCACCAACTAGATGGGTCCAGGTGTGACTGGACAGCACGTGGCTCTGCTCTGGCTGGTCCTGGGTGCTTGGCTGGTGTTGACATCTGCCTGCCTGCTTGGGGTCATCTAAATGGGAAACATGCATTGTTGTATTTGGTCCTCAGCTACAAAAAAGAAGCTATTATGGCTAGCTGCAGGGGGAGGGGGCAGAGGGGAGAGTGGGTCTGCCACCTCACATGGGCCTGAGCCAGGGAGTGCTGTCATCTTGGTGACCCTGGCCCAATACCTTGGGACATTGATGATGACAGGGCATAGGCGGTGGCTAATTTAGAGTCCAGCAGTGTGCCCGAGTGGCCTGGTCATTCTGTGCAATGAGCTCATGGGGCAGAAGGGGTTAACAGCAGCTACACTTCGTTTCCTTCCCTCCTTATTCCTTGACGATACTGCCCTCCTAGGAGGTGTGTGTTTGCATACCCACTTCCTACTGGAGGCCAGAAGAGAGAAAAATTGCAGCCCAGGTTATGAACCTGGGGAACGATGGAGCTGGACTTGAACCTGGTCTGTCTGACTATGAGCATCTTCCCCTGTCCTGACTCAGGCGCCTCTTTTCCTGAAGATGGAAGCCAGGGGTACCATCTGCCCTGCGTTGGTTACCATTTGCCCCCAGCCCCTGCCCATGTGGACAAAACCTCCTCTCACTTGGGTGCTGCTCCCTTGGGGCTGCTCTATCTTCAGCCCTTGTCTGAAGGCTGTAATGGATGAGGTCACAGATTCAGATCAGTCTGAAAGTGCTGGACCCCCATTGTGAGTCCCTTCTGAAGAGGGCTCTGCCGTGGCCGGACAGCACTCAGGCAAGCCCCAACCCCAATCCTAGCTCACAGGAAGCCTGACTGAGTGCCTGAGGGAGTGTGAGCTCCTCTGGTTCACTCACCACCTCCTGTACCTCCCTGTTCCAGGAGAGACCTGACAATCTCCAGGAGTCCATTCATTCAGCAAATATTCACTGAGGACTTAGAAAGTACAAGGCACTGGGAATGCGCTTATTACTAACCCCCTCACAACAGGAGATAGACAGGTAATCAATGTGTAAGGGCAGCTGTGAAAAGTCCAGAGCTGGGGGGACTTCAGGCATGGTTTGATCAAGGATCTGGTCCCGTTCTCCTGTGATTCTCTCCACGCTCTCTGTGCTTCCCCCTCCTCCTCGGTGCTCCTTACCCTTGGGCTGTCTTCCATCCTGTTAGTAAAATGGCTTGTAGGCATTTCAGGCCTCACAGACACACACACCACTGTCCAAAAGAAGAGACAACCTCTTTTCCCAACTGTTGAGTAAAAAGTCCTGGGCTTCATTCTGGATCAGGTTAGGTCATCTGACCACCCTAAACCAATCCTTGTGGCCAGGAGGACATGATTAGTTTAGACCAAGGTCTGACAAACCATGGCCATGGACCAAATCCAGTGTGCCGTCTGTAAATAAAGTTTTATTGGAACTTTACTGGAACATGCCATTTTGTTTACATACTGTGTGGCTTTTGAGGAACAATGACAGAATCAAGAGGGTGCCCCAGAGACTGTACTGCCTACAAAACCAAAAATATGTACAGAAAAGACCTTTTACAGAACAAATTTGCCAACCCCTGGCTTACAGACATCTGAGTCTACCCTGGGAGATGGTGTTAGAGGAACTTCTCCCCTTTCGTGAGTGTTACCTAATGGGGACAGGGCAGGGTGTGGAATACCGAGAAGGCAATTGACCTATGCACAGTCGCATCTCCTATTCCTGTCACCCTACAGCTGGGAAAACTTGATGGCCTTATAAGCAGCTAATGCCCTGTGCTCTGCCAGAGAGATCCCAACTTCAGAGAGGGAAAGAAACCACATTAAATCATCAGAGTAGCCAAAAGGTAGAAGCAACCCAATGTCCTTTCACTGAAGAATAGACAAACACGTGGCCCATATATATAATGGAACGACATTCACCCACAAGAGGGAGTGAAGTGCTCATACGCAGTGCAGCAGGGGGAGCAGGGTGCTGAGTGAAAGGAGCCAGCCACAAAGGCCTGTCTGATGCCACTCACAGGAAATTCCCAGGACAGGCAAATCCACAGAGACCTAAACCAGATGGGTGGCTGCAGGGTGCCGGGGCAGGGGACAATGGGGCGGGGCTGCTTAATGAGAACTGGCTTTCTTTTTAGGATGGTGAGAATGTTTTGGAACTAGATAGTGGTGATGGTTGCACAACTCTGAGCATATCCTAAAATCCACTGAACTATACACTTTAACATAGTGAATTTGATGCTATGTGAATTTTACTTTAATTCAAATTTACAAAAAAACAAAAAAAATCTGATGCCGAGTCAGCATTAACCTGCAGGGGAAGGCCCGTGCTCTCAGCAGGCGTTCAAAGCGGGAGCCCAGTGGTCCAGACCTGACTTCCTCGGGGGGACTTTATTCCTGAGCTCACATCCCGCCCGGCTCCCTGAGGCGCCCTCACACCCGGGCCCCCAGTGGTCTCTGACTTGCCAGGCGTTCTGAGAGCGGCTGGCATGCCTCAGGGTGGCACCTGCAGCACCCTCCTCATCTGGCTTTCTTTAGCACCTGGTGGTGAAATGCCACAGTGCATGATGGAGTCTATAAATTTGCCTGCAGGTTTGGCATTTATGTTTGCCACCTTTGTAAAAATATTATTTCCCATTGCTACCCGGTTTTTATAATGTCAATATACTAAGATCTACCTCTCAGTATTACATTTTATACACAATGCCGCTTTCTTTATACCCTAGAGCACATGTGTTTTTCTAACTTGGCTTTCAAAAATAGTTGGTTTTCAAAGAGATGTCGCAGGAGACTTGCTGTTGGCAGTGAAATAAGTTTTTTTATTGTGGTCTGGAGCAAAATATGTGATGGAATCCTTAATTGAAATTCACCTTTAACATTCAAGTTATATTTTTATTACAATTTGAAATCCATCGTGAGGGATCATTATCTGCAGAGATTCATTTCCTTCGGGAAGTTTCTTCTTTGGTGATGTAATTTAAATTCAGGGAGCCTGGAAAAAACACCAATGTGTCGTATTTCGAACTGCTGGCAGAAAAGGCTGCTGGTGTCCATGCCCAGGAAACTGTAAAACAAAGCGCTTTCTCTGTGTACAGATCGTCTTCCTGTTGGGTTCTCATCGGGCGTTCTGGAGCTCATCTGAGCCTCTCACCCAGCACAGCTCCCTAGAAGGCAAAGGCAGTGGCTGCCTGAACTAGCAGGCAGGATTGAGAGGGGATCCAACTCCTCCCTTTGCTCTCTTGGGCACCCTGACTGCCTCTCCGCACTCCCCCTCCTGAGGAAGTGTTTCCTTGTGTTTTCATTTTCCAAACTGGACACCATCAGTGAGCCGACAAAGCCTGTCTGCATGTGTCTGCCTTGTGCCGTGTAGCAGAGACTTGACGGGTCTGTGTGGCCAGGCAGAAATACGACCACCGAATGAGCAGTGCAGAAAGGGCAATTCTTAATCAGCAGTCATCACTTTGTGAAAGATAATGGCAATTTAATTAATTGCCCAATGCCAGTGCTGAAGACAGGGTCTGCAGGAAGATCTCCAGAATTTGAGGAAATTATTACAAATTGTGCATTCAATTCTTAGGGTGAATACCAAATCCAGACATCATATGTTTTGACATGTCCATTATTTATATGCAAATCTGGCTCTTGAGAAAGGATTTCCTAAGAGACCATTGGGTTAGTTTTCCTGCAAGCGCAGAAAGTGACTGTCCATTTGCCTGGCATGTCCTTCTCCTTGGGCATCCTTAGAAAGGTTGTCCGGTTGGATGAGATTTCACTATTCCTGGCCACCCTTCCAGCTGGGCCGCTGAGCTGAAACAATTCTTCCTCCTTAGAGGCTAATTCCATCATCACCAAGTAAGACTCTGGCATAAATGCAGGATTGGTACGAATGGTTTGAAGACTCTTTCTGGAGCCTAAATAACAATCCTCCCTTCTGATGCTGGGCGGGGGTGGGCACTTTGAGCTCTATGAAAATGGCTTGCCTGGGCCACCTAGTTGATCTGATCATTCTGGATCACTAAGCAAAGCTGTCATGGTGACACATGTTTGCAAACAGCAGCAGCAGTAGCCACAGAACAGTGAGAAGAACAGTGTCTAGTTTGCATTTATTGAGCATTCGCTCTGAGCTAGACCCTGTGCCAAAAGCTTCATTATAATGTCCTAAGGTCTTGGAAGGATGACAGAGATAAGCTGCTTTCTAAAGAAAGTGGTTAGGAAAACCTGCTCTGGAGCCAGACAGACTGTATTAAGTAAGATAGGCTCAGCTGCAGGTGACTAAATATCCCATAATAGCAGTGGTGTAAACAGGATAATTTGGTTTCTCTGCCTTTGAAAAGATTGGTTAGAGGATTAAGGGCCGGCGTGACAGCTGGTGGCTCATCAGAGTCCCAGCCTCCCATAGTGCAGCACCACTATCCTCAATACACAGCCTACACCTCATTGCACTAAATGGCTGCTTGAGTTCAAGCCATAGTGTCTGTATCCCAGCTAGCAGGAAAGGGGAGGACAACACTTCTGCCTATATTTCACCGGGCACAACACAATTACAGCCACATCTAACTGCAGAAGAAGATGGGAAATGTAGTCTTCACTCTGAGTGTCCATGTGCCCAGCTAAATTTGGGAGTTCTATACTTCAGGAAGAAGAGAATAGGTAAAGGGGAACAGAGAGTCATCTCTGCCACAGAGACCTATATGCAAAGCTAGTTGTTTGCTTTGGGTGAGTTAGGATCTGTCTTCTGGATATCATTCCTTTATCTATAAAATCAAGTAAATGCTGGTCCTTGGTGGGGCTGTTGTGAAGATTATATGAGCTCATCGCTCTGCAATGCTTAGTTTAGTGCCAGAAGTACATAAGGGCTCAAGAGTTGGAAACAGTTGTCATCTTTCCCCACGACAGGCATAGTCTGTCTGAGACCAGGCTCCTTGCTAGGCATGGGGAGTTGCTAAACCAAGTAATTTATATCATACTTTGGTTTACACACCTTGCCACATTTGAATTCCGTAAAAACCCAGTGTGGTAGGTGTTCTTGCTCCTGCTATAGAGAGGCTGGCCTCTCAAAGACTGAGACTCAGAGCCTTCTGATGGGAAACCCAGTGTTCTTTTGTCTCTCCACACATTGATACACGCTCCTGCAGGTGGCAAGAATAAAAGGACAACATTTGACACTAAACATTAGGTACATGCCTCTTTGTTGCAGTGGTTTATTAGCATAGATAGATAGATATCCCTCCCTATACCTTATAAGGGTTAAGTTTAAGAAGTTTGGGGGAAACGCTTTCTTTTTAGCTAGTAGTTCATTTATTTGTATAATCGGTATCTATTTACTGAGCAACCTGTGTGTGCCGGGCACTGTGCTAAACACTGGGAATATGATGGTGAACAAAACCAGGCCATCTCCATGCTTGCATGCAGCTTAGCATTGTGTTCTGAGGGGGAAGATAATCCCATAATCACAAAACAAGGACATGCTTACTTGTAAATGGCACAGCTGAAATAACACAGTGCCAGGGGAATGTGGGTCCCAACCCTGCAGGGCCTCCTACATCACTGACACACTAAGATCTTTGCCATAGAAAAGGAAGGGGGACGGCCAAGACAGACATTATGGCCAATGTAAACAGTGGGAAAAGCATTCTTTATTCCCTAAGGCTCTTTGACACCCATTGCATATTCACGCACGTACTTACTAAGATGCTCTTTATTCATTTACTCTTTCTCACTCATGCAGCATATGTGTGGTGCAGTGAACTAGAATACAGACTCCGGAGCCAGGCAGATTCAAATTGGTTAAAATCCTGGTTCTGTCTGCCCAGTAACTAATCTTGGATGAGACAGGCTAACTTCTATGTGCCTCAGTCGTCTCACCTGTAAAACAAGGATAGGATACCTACTTCATAGGGTTGCTGAGGCCACTGAAGGGAATTGCCACATATAGAGCACAGAGAAGCACACACGGCACACAGTAAGCCTAAGGGAAGTGCTAGCTCAGGATTATGATGACGGTGGTGATGATGATGACAATGGTGGTAGTGCTGCTGCTGAGGTTAAAGAGGATGAGGGTGATTATGATGAAGTTGAGGAGGAGGAGAAGGATGATGTTGAAGATGATGAGGATGACGTTAATGATAATAATGGTGATGACAGAGGTGATAGTGATGGTGAAGATGAAGTTGATGATGAGGAGGAGGATGATGAAGATAATGAGGATGAGGATGAAGTTGATGATGTTGAAGGTGAGGATGAGGATGACATTGATGACAATAATGTGATGATAGAGCTAATGGTGATGATGATGATGATATTGAAGATGCTGATGATGATGATGTTGAAGATGATGAGGATGATGATGGTGAGAAGGATAATGATGATGATGACCATGGAAGATTATTGAGTCCCCACCATGTGCCAACCACCACCCTTGGTGCTGGGTGTGCAGAAAGGAACAGAAAATCGGCCTGCATTCTTCCCACAGAGCAGGAGCAAAGAAGTGCAAAGGTCACCACAGGGTGGCGTACATGTGATGGCGCAGCACCAGGGGTCTGGGCTGCAGAGGAGGGCGTGGAACTCCGTCCCCACTGAAGCGTAGGGCCGGGCTGGTCTGCTGCAGCCCCCTCCCCCAGCTCCCAGTGCGAAACTCCCCCTGGGAAAGCTGTGGCTTCCCTTGCAGAAAACCTCCGTGGGAGGGCTTCTCTGCAGGCGGTGTGGGATAAAGAGCCACAGAGTGAAAGGTGGCTGGTGGCTCCATTCCGGAAGCACCCCCTGCGACACAGTTTGTACCGGTTGCTTCTCCCCGAGGTTTGAAAGTGGCTGCATTTACGCCGTGGCTTGGGTGGCTTGGTTTCCAGTCTGGCTCTCAGGGGAAGCTGGACTGGGGCAGGAAAAGCCCGTGAGCCGGCCAGGGCCCTCATGGCTGCAGACCCCGCCTGGAT
Organism: Lemur catta; assembly: GCF_020740605.2. Taxonomy (NCBI): domain Eukaryota; kingdom Metazoa; phylum Chordata; class Mammalia; order Primates; family Lemuridae; genus Lemur; species Lemur catta. Next base: position 122,005,706 of record NC_059130.1, on the reverse strand, counting down.
GCTGATTCTGCGTGCCCGGGTCTGCTCCTCGCAGTACACGGCCCTGCAGGCCCCGCACTGTGTGCGACGATCGATACGAGTGAGCGTGTGGGCCTTGGAGAGCCTTCTCTGAACCCATGGCTAATTTTTTTGGCAAACAAGTAGATCAAATGCCTGGTGTTTCCCTTCATTTCATTCAAAGTTAAAAGACGTTTGTGCCCATCTAAGCAGCAAGGGCACACATTAGATAAGTCAGTAAATCTTTGCCATTTTGTCACTCTTAAATTTTTGTTAATTTAATTAGAATAGAGATAGTCAAGACTAGTTGTGTTAAATCACAGACCGCAAAATTCCGTAAATCACCTCAGCATGTGACCCGGTGTGCAGCGTGGTTGCTGATCCGGAAGGCAGGGCCGCAGCTTTGGGATCAGCTTCTGGCGGGGACCCTGAGTCAGCACGGGATCGAAAGGGTCCGGGGACACGTCTGACCACCTCTTGAGCCACTGATGGCTTCTCTCTCCCCACCAGACAGCGTCACTGCTCAGAGATTGTTCGGCCAGGTCTGGGTGGGGAGGGCCCAGGACCCCCAGCCCTGTCCGCTCCCGTGTGAGCTCCTGAGCTCGGGCTCCCAGGGCAGGACGTCTCTGTGGGAGGCAGCCCTGCACCAGGGGGGTGTCTGTTGGGACCACCACCCACCCATCCTACTTGTCTCTTTGCTAACTTGATTGTTGCTGGACAGCAGCGAGCCATATTTCCAGAACAAATAAAGCTGCTTGGACATTTGCTTTTGGCGTTTTACGTTTCAACTTAGATATGTTTGTTTCCGCCTTGCTGTTTGAGTAGCATGTCTGCTGGGATGTTTGGGACATTTGTGTTTCCTGCGCACAGGACAGTGCTTGGAGTGAGGGAACCGACAGCCCGGGCAAGGGCCTGAGAGGCTGCTCCATATCCCGGCAAGCCGCCCCAAGAAGAACAGCAAAGTCCAGGAGAAAACTGGGGCTGAGGCCTCAGAGGCCCTGGGAAATGTCGCCCCAGAGTGCTTGGCCCAGTATGATGCTCCCTGGTTTCCAAAGTGACCTTGGGGTGACCTCTCCTCCTCCCCATAAGGCTCAGCTCTGTCCCCAGCCCCACCAGCCATCCCACCACATCCAGCCCTGCCAGCTCCAGGTGCCTCTGACTGTGTGACTGGCCCGGAGCCTCACTGGGGGTTCTGCTCTGTCAGTGCAGCTTTGAGCTTCCTCCCGCGTTCGGGCATTTGCTCACGACGTGGTTCTGGGTCGTGCAGGCCTCTGAGTACCCCAGCATCGTGTTGTGCCCCCCACACTCAGGGTGCCACAGACGCCTGCCCTGGCCCCACTATGCGCCTCTGCTCCCCCTGGGGGTTAAAGGCATTGACCCCCTAGGGAACTCTGGCTTCCCGGTGACCACTGTCAAGCAGAGACGCGTGTGCATGGCTCCAGCCCACTGGAAGGTTATCTGTTGTCAGAAAAGCTGTGATTTGAACCTGTCTTTCCATCTGGGACAAGTTTGCACTGTATTGTCCACATTTGTGCCAAGGATATGGTTTTGAGTCAACCCACAGGCCCAAGACGCAGGGCTCAGTTAGCCATCCGTGTGGACGTCCCGCAGTGCCCTGACCTGGCCACGAGCTGCCGCTTCACCCAGCTGAGCTGCACAGCACCGGGAAGGGCGCAACGTCCGGGAGATCCGGTCACAGGTGCTGCCCTCGGGGAGGCTGCAGTGACTGTGTCATCCCTCTGAGGGTGGGTGGTGGGTTGGTGGTGGTGTCAGCCCTGCCCAGGGGCTCAGTTTCCAGCTGGGGCAGGGTCCTAGGCACTGCTTTGTGGAGCCTCTCACCTCCCTCTGGTACGTTCCTTTCCCCATGGTGGCTCTTCCTGGCCTTCTCTGTTCTCCAAAAGTCTCCAAGAGCGTCTCCCTGCTCAGCGACACCTCCCTTCCTCCTGAGGGGAGCGCGCACCCTGACCGTGGGCAGGTGGGGCTGGAGGCCCAGGCCACCCTTCCTGCCTCCCACCTGCTGCCAGTTACTCCTCAGTAAAACGCAAGTGGCAGTAATTCCTGTGTCACAGGGTTAAGAAGTCGGCAGGATAATGCATGAAAAATACTTTGCCTGATAACTTGGCTCCTTCCTTCCCTCCTGACACCCACACAGGCCCCTGAAACTGCTCTGAGAAATCCCTGCTGCCAGGTCCAGGGACTTCAGATTCACCGTGGTGTCCTTCCTGCCACTCTCAGTGCTGCTGCCCACTCCCTCCTGGAGCCCCCCCGTTGCCATGGTTTCTGTGATGCTACTTCTCGGTCCCTCTTATCCACCGAAACTTTTGGTTCCCAATCTTCTTTGTTGGCTTCTCCTGGAAGCCAGTCCCCTGGAATCCTGCCCTTGGCTTTCTTCTCTTCCAGGCTCCCGGGATTCTGTCCCTGGGTGGATCTCATGCCTTCCCACAGCTTCAGTCCACCCCCGAGCCTTCTCCCCCGCAGGTCGGTTTCTCCAGGTTGGGCCCCTTCACCTGTGTGCTGTCGCCGCTCACTGAACATGCTCAGCCTTGAGCCTCTCACCTCCCCTCCGACAAACACTCCCCCACCAACCTCCGCCACCAAACGACTGGCTTCTCTCTGCAGTTACAGCAGCGTCACCATCCACACAGTCCCCCCCCCCCCTGCCGCCAGGAGACCTCATAATCCTAATTTCCCCTTGCCCTTCACGTCCCAAATGCAATCCCTAATTAAGAACTTTTAATTCTCGTCTCCCATCTGTTCTCTGTGTCCGTCCAAGACAGGCCGTGGGGGCACTGAGCTCCACGGCTGCAGCTGCCCTGCCAGCAGGCGGGGTCCCAGCTGCCTGATCCCCTGTCACCCTCCCGCTGCGTCCCAGCCCGAGGTCCCCCAGCCATGTGCTTCCAGAGGCCTCCTGCGCTTCCCTTGCTCTTCTGAAAGCTGGAGGCAGGTTCGCTTCGACTAACACACAGAGAGAGCTTGCTGCAAAATAGATTTTAAAATGTGCATGATATAAAAATGATAGTGGGAGACTGGACACAGATGGGTAGGAGGTTATGACGGAAAAGGATTTTGCTTAATCTTGGAATGAAAAATACCCTGATCCTGGCAGAGTCCAGTCAGAAGGAATTTCCAGCGAGATCCGTCTTCTTGCCACATTGTCTGCAACACAATTGATCTTCACTCGGATTGCTCTCCTCCTCCCTTCCCCTCACTTGGCTTTTTGCAGACAATGTTTAGAAAGCCCTTTCTGGTTGCTGGAGCTGTGTATTGTGGGGAGGCTTCAGAATCCACCCCCATCTCTCCCGCTGTGGCTGCCCCCTCCCCTGCAGGTGGGAAAAGGGGCTTTCTTTGGGACTTGCGGTCTTGGAGGGCCTTGGGTTCATATGCCAGCCCTGTCCCTAGCCTTGGGCAAATCATCACTGGAAGGATCAATTTTTTTCGTCTGGAAAATGGGGATAGTAGTCCTTTCTCAGAGAGTCATTGCGAGAATGAAGTGAAATGACACATAGGAAATGTTGAGCTTTAACGGGTGCTGCTGTTTCTGTGGTTGTGGCCCCTGTGTGTGTGACCCCCTCCTTCTCGGTGGTCACCCCATGCCAGCTGCCCTTGGGTGCCCAGCCCAGGCTGCTGTGCTGCAGGGAGAGGGGACAGAGGACCCTCAGTCCTGGATGAGCCAGACAAAAAGGAAGGTCTTCTCACACTTGTCTGAGCAGCTGGTGGGACACATGGGGGCAGGTTGGGGGAGTAATTTATCTTACCTTTCATAGGGTGTAGGGTGTGAAAACCAGGGTGGAAAAGCTTGTTTCTCTGGAGGTGACAAAAGCCCCTCTAAATAGGAAAGGATGGCATCTGAGCACAGGGTTCCTGGAGGCGTGGGGTGAGGCCAAGGGAGGGAGGGACCCAGGAGGGAGAAACTTGGAGGCTTCCTGAGTTGGGGGAGGCAGGATAGTGAGCCCAGACATGGGGTGGTCGGGGTCGGGCCAGCTGAGGCTGCAGCTGGGTCCAACAGCTTCAGGAAGGTTGGCCTCTCCAGTCTGGACAACTAGTTTGCACTTGGCCACTATTTGTCACCCTCCCCTGTTTTAGTGCTCCATGACAACATTTGTAGCCCTATCTGTTGCCTGGCCTGCAGCCCTGAGTTAGTGACTCCGTGCCTGCCGCTTACCTGTGGTGTGGCTCTGGGCACAGGAGCCCAGGTCTGGAGCAGAGCCAAGAGCCTGAGGGTTGGTGCAGGGCGGGTCCCTTCACACTCCTGCCAGCCACATCCCCATCTCTGAGGACCCTGGAGAAACTCCACCGGGCCCTGCGCCTCCAGAAGCTGCCAGACCTCCATCTCTTGAGCTATGCAGCATCAGGCTTTGAGGGGTCAGAGCCAGGGACTGACACAACCTGCCACATGTGCCTGCTCCCTCCAAGCATTTGGCACAGTTCAGAGACCTACTGTCCTTGGGCTCATTCCAGGTGGGCACCCTGGCTCCGGGCTGCAGACCAGCCTCCCCTCGGAGCTCCATCTGGACCCACGTGATGGATGCTGTCACTTGTCTGATGTGCCCAGAGGTGGTCCACAGAACCAGCTGCAAGTGCTGGTCCCAGAATGTGGCCCTGGGACCTCCTCTCTGGGCCTCAGTTACCTCCTGTATACAGTGGGGATGCTAACAGTGCCTGCGTTAGCAGGGTTGCTGTGACAAGGTCCTGGCAGGGGACCCACCCTATGGTAAGCACTCCACATCCAAGAAAGAGTAGGGGGTGCAAATGCCCTCTATAAAGAAAAAGAGCAAATCTGCTTCACATGTTCCTGTAGGGAACAAGTGGCCTGTCTAGCCCTGGTAGCATCGAGTGGTGTAGTTGGGCACCTCTGCCCAGGCCTGGGTGGCATCTTAGCACTGCCCGGTATGCCAGGGCAGTGTCACCTCGCTGCCCAGCGTGTGCCCAGTGGGGCCTGGCCCTGTTTTGCCATTTCTCTCAAGATGGTCATTTCTGCACTTTCTCACGGGTGGGAGGTCTTGCCTTGGTCGGAGGGGCAGGGTGGTGTGTCCAGCTGGTTCCTTGGGGCTGGGGAAAGTTAATCACTGTCTGAGTATTTGGATGTTTCCTGTGACCCTTTACACAGTGTGTGCCTGCAGATCTTCAGCTGATCCCTCAAAGTGTGTACGTTTTATTATCATCCCCTTTTTATAGATTAGGAAGCTGCTGCCCAGAGAGACTAAGTCATACCTTTATCACTTGTTTGTGGTGAGAACATTCGAAATCTCTCTTCGAACTATTTTGAAATATACCATACAGTATCGTTACCCACAGTCACGTGCCTGTGCCTTCAAACACTAGAACGTATTCCTTCTATCTAACCAACCCTTCTTCATCTTCCCCTACCTACCCAGCATCTGGTAACCACGATTCCACTCTCTGCTTCTCTGAGATCAACTGTTTTCAATTCCACATGTGAATGAGATCATGAGTATTTGCCTTTCTGTGCCTGGCTTATTTCACTTAACATAATGTCCTCTAGGTTCATCCAGGTTGCCACAAATAACAGGATTTCATTCTTTTTTATGGCTGAACAGTATTCCATTCTGTTTATGTACCACATTTTCTTCATCCATTCATCCATTGGTGGACACTTAGGTTAAATCTACATCTTGGCTATTGTAAACAGTGCTGCAATAAACATGAGAGTGCGGATGTCTCTTCCACATAATAATTTCATTTCCTTTGGATGTATTCCCAGTAGTGGGATTGCTGGATCATATAATAGTTCTATTTTTAATTTTTTGAGGAGCATCCAAACTGTTTTCCATAATGGCTGCACTAATTTACATTCCACCCAACAATGTATAAGAGTTACCCCTTCTTCATATCCACACTAGCATTTGTTATTTTTTTTGTTTTTGGTAACAGCCATTCTAGTTGGGGTGAGGTGGTTTTGGTTTTGACTTGCATTTCCCTGATGATTAGTGATGTTAACCATATATACTCATTGACCATTTGTATATCTTCTTTTGAGAAATGTCTGTTCAAGTCTTTTGCCTATTTTTAATTGAATTATTTGGGTTATTGTTTGCTATTCAATTGTTTGAATTCCTTATATATTCTGGATATTAAAATCTTGCCAGACACGTGGTTTGCAAATGTTTTCTCCCATTCTGTAGGTTCTCTCTTCACTCTGTTGATTGTTTCCTTTGCTGTGCAGAAGGTTTTAATTTGATGTAATCCCATTGGTCTATTTTGTTTTTGAGGTCTTATCTATAAAATATTTGCCCAGCTCAATATCATAAAGCATTTCCCCTATGTTTTCTTCTAGTAGTTTTATTGTTTCAAGTCTTACATTTAAGTCTTTAATCCAGTTTGAGCTGATTTGGGTATATGGTAAGAGATAGGGGTCTAGTTTCATTCTTCTATATGTGGCTGTACATTTTTCCCAGCTCCATTTATTAAAGAGACTGTCCTTTCCCCAATGTGTATTTTTGGTTCCTCTGTTGAAAATCAGTTGGCTGTAAGCATGTGGATTTATTTGTGTTCTCTATTCTGTTTTATTGGTCTATGTGTCTGTTTTTATGCTAGTACCATGCTGTTTGGTTGCTACAACTTTGTAGTGTAGTTTGAAGTTAGGTAATGTGATGCCTCAAGCTCCTTTTTTTGCTCCAAATTCTTTGATTATTTGGAGACTTCTGTGATTCCATATGAATTTTCAGATTGTTTTCTCTATTTCTATGAACAATGTTATTCATATTTTGATAAGAGATTGCATTGAATCTGTAGGTCACTTTGGGTAGTATGGACATTTTAACAATATTAATTCTTCCAGTACATGAACACAGGATATCTTTTCATTTATTTGTGTCCTTTTCAATTTCTTTTATCAATATTTTGTTGTTGTTGCTGTTGTTTTTGGTGTTGCTGAGATGGGGTCTTGCTCTGTCACCTGGGCTAGAGTATAGTGGTATCATCATAGCTCACTGCAACCTTAAACTCCTGGGCTCAAGTGATCCTCCTGGCTCAGCCTCCCGAGTAGCTAGGACTACAGGCACATACCACCATGCCTGGCTAAATTTTTTTATGATTATTTTTTGTAGAGACAGGGTCTCACTATGTTGCCCAGGCTGATCTCAAACTCTTGGCCTCCCACCTCAGCCTCCTGAAGTGCTAGGGTTACAGGCATGAGCTGCCATGCTCAGCTATGTTTTATCATTTTTATTGTAGAGACCTTTCACCTCCTTGGTTAAATTTATTACTAGGTATATTATTTTTGTAGCTATTGTAAATGAGGTTGCTTTCTTGATTTCTTTTTCAGATAGATTATTGCCATTGGTGTATAGACATGCCATAAGATCATGTCATCTGCAAACAGGGATGCAATGCTTTGGATATTTGCCTCTTCAAACCTCATGTTGAAATTTGGTCTCCAATGTTGGAGGAAAGGCCCAAAGGGAAGTGTTTGGGTCATGGAGGTGGATCCCTCATGACCTGTCCTTGTGGTAACAAGTGAGTTCTCACTCTGAGTTCTCACAACTGGTTGTTAAAATGAACCTGACACCTCCCAGCCCCCACTTCTTCTCTTGCCATGTGATCTCTGCATACACTGGCTCCCTTTGCCTTCTGCCATAAATGGAGACATCTTGAGGCCCTCACTAGATGCAGATTCCAGGGCCATGCTCTTATACAGCCTGCAGAACTATGAACCAAATAAACCTCTTTTCTTTATAAATTACCCAGCCTCAGGTATTCCTTTATAGCAACATAAGTGAACTAAGACAAGGGACAATTTGACTTCCTCCCTTCCAATTTGGATGCCCTTTATTTTTTCCTCTTGCCTAATTGTTCTGGATAGGACTTCTGGTACTATGCTGAATAAAAGTGGTGTAGTGAGCATCTTTGTCTTATTCCAAGTGTTAGAGGAAAAGCATTCAACTTTTCCCAGATCAGTATAATGTTAACTGTGGGGTTGTCCTATGTGACTTTTTTATTATGTTGAGAGTTTTTCTTTTTTTTTTTTTACTAGTAAAGGGATGTTGAATTTTATCAAATGCTTTTTCTGTGTCCACTAAAATGATTATATGTTTTTTTGCCCTTGATTCTTTTAATGTGATGTGTCATGTTTATTGATTTGCATATGTTAAACCATCCTTGCAGCCCCAGGATGAATCATACTTGATCATGGGGAATGATTATCTTTTTAAAGTGGTGTTGAATTCAGTTTGCTAGCATATTCTTGAGGATTTTTGCATCTCTGTTCATCATGGAGATTGGCCTGTAGTTTTCTTTTTTGTGTGTGTCCTTGTCTGGTTTTGGTATCAGGGTAATGCTGGACTTATAGAATGAGTTTGGAAGAAGTCCCTCTTCTTCAGTATTTTGGAATAGTTTAGAAAGAATTGGTATTAGTTCTTCTTTAAGTGTTTAGTCAAATTCAGCAGTGAAGCGATTAGGTCCTAGGCTTTTCTTTGATGGGAGACATTTTATTACTGATTTAGTCTCATTACTGACTTATTCAGGTTTTCTGTCTCTTCATGATTCAATTTTGGTAGGTTGTATGTGTCTAGGAATTTATCCATTCCCTCTAAGTTTTCTAATTTTTTGGCATATAGTTGTTCATAATAGTCTCTTATAATCATTTGTATTTCTGTGGTATCAGTCATAATGTCTCCTTTTTCATCTCTGATTTTGAGTCTTTTTTTTTTCTAAGTCTAGCTAAAGGTTTGTCAATTTTATCTCTTCAAAAACCAACTATTTGTTTTGTTCATCTTTTGTATTTTTTAGCCTCTATTTTGTTTATTTCTGCTCTGATCTTTATTATTTCTTCCCATATACTAATTTTTGGTTTCAGTTTGTTCTTGTTTTTCTAGTTCCTTTAGGTGTGATGTTAGATTGTTTACTTAAGATCGCTCTACTTTTTTGATGTAGGCATTTCCTGCTATATAGACTTTCCTCTTAAAACTACTTTTGCTGTATCTCCATAGATTTTGGCATGGTGTGTTTACATTTTCATTTGTCTCAAGAAATTATTAATTTCCTTTTAATTTTTTAATTTACCTAGTGATTGTTCAGGAGTATATTGTTTATTTTCCAGGTATTTGTATGGTTTTCAAAGTTCTTCCTATTATTGATTTCTAGCTTTATTCCATTGTGGTCAGAAAAGATACTTAGTATGATTTTGATTTTTAAAAATTTGTTGAGACTTGTTTGGTGGCCAAATGTATTAGCTATCCTGGAGAAAGTTCCATGTGCTGTTGAGAAGAATGTGTATTCTGTAGCTGTTGGGTGAAATGTTCTGTGAATATCTATTGGGTCCATTTGGTCTAGGGTGTAGTGTAAATTTAATATTTCTTTGTTGATTTTATGTCTGGATGATCTGTTTATTGCTTAACATGGGGGTTGTGTGTTGGAGTCCCCTATTATTATTGTATTGCATTCTATCTCTCCTTTTAGATCTAATAATATTTGCTTTATATATTTGAGTGCTTTGATGTTGGATGCATTCATATTTACAGTTGTTATATCCTCTTGCTTAATTGACCTCTTTATCATTTATATAATGACCTTCTTTGTCTCTTCATAGTTTTTGACTTAAAGTCTATTTTATCTAAGTATAGCTACTCCTGTTGTCTCTTGGCTTCCATTTGAATGGAATATCATTTTCCATTCTTTCACTTTCAGTCTATGGGTGTCCTTATAGGTGAAGTGACTCTCTTGTATGCAGCATATAATTGGGTTTTGTTTTTTCATCCATTCAGCCACATTATGTCTTTTAATTGGGGAACTTAATCCAGTTACTTTTAAGGATATTATTGGTAGATAAGGACTTACTCCTGCCATCTTGTGGATTGTTTCCTGGTAATTTTGTACACTGTTTCTTTCTTTCTTCCTCTTTTATTGTTTACCTTTGTGGTTTGGTAATTTTCTGTAGCAATGACCTTTGATTCATTTCTCTTTCTCCTTTGTATAGCTGTAATTTTTTATTTGTGGTTACTATGGGGTTTACATTAAAAAATCTTATAATAGACTATTTTAAGCTGATAATAACTTAACTTTGGTTGCATACTAATAGTCTGTACTTTTACCCTTTTATATTTATAATGTTGTTGCTTAATTTGCATCTTTTTATATCATGTATTCCTGAGCAACTTATTATAGCCATAGTTATTATTGACCAATTTGATTTTTAACTTTCATACCAGAGATTTGAAAGATTATGTATCACCATTACAGTAATGTAATATTCTGAATTATAGCAAATTTGCCTCACCCAGTGAGATTATACTTTCATATGTTTTCTAGATAGTAATTATTGTCCTTTCACTTCCAGGTGAAACACTTCCTTAAGTATTTCTTGTAAGGTTGGTCTAGTGGTGATGAATACCCCCAGCTTTTCCTTGTCTGGGAAAGACTTTATATCTCCTTCATTTCTGAAGGGTAGTTTTGTCGATATAGTATTGTAGGCTAGTAGTTTTTTTTTTCTTTCAGTGCTTTGGATATATCATCCCATTCTCTCTTGGCCCACAAGATTTCTGCTGAGAAATCTGCTGATATTCTAATGTGGACTAGTGTAATGATAGACCAATTCTTATGTTTGATTTGAGCATTTCTCTTGCTCTTCTAAAAATTCTCTCTTTGTCTTTGATTTTTGACATTTTAATTATCATGTGCCTTGAAGAGAAACTCTTTGGATCCTCTGTTTGAGGTCCTTTGAGCTTCATGGATCTCGATATCCATATTTCTACCACAACTTGGAAAGTTTTCAGTGATTATTTTGTTAAATAAGATTTCTGTGCCTTTATCCATCTCTGATCCGCCTGGGAACTCCACAATGCAGATACTTGTTCACTTAATGGTGTGCCAGAAGATTTATTTGGTCGGTCTTTTTTATTTTTTATTTTATTTCCTCTGTGTTATTTCAAAAGACATGTTTTTAAGTTCAGAAATTCTTTCTTCTGCTTGATCTAGTCTACCGTTGAAGCGTTCAATAGAATTTTTTATTTCATTCATTGAATTCTTCAGCTCCAAGATTTGTGTTTGGTTTCTTTTCTTAATGATATCTATCTCTTTGTTGAGTTTCTTATTCATATCATAAATTTTTTTCTTGATTTCATTGAATTATCTATCTACATGTGTTCTCTTGTATCTCACTGAGTTTCCTCAAGATCATGATTTTGAATTCCTTTTCAGGAAATTTATAAATTTCCATTTCTTTGTGGTCAGTTATTGGAGAAGTATTATATTTCTTTTGTGGCATGATGTTTCCAAATTTTTTCACATTTCTTGTGTACCTACATTGATATCCGTGCATCTAATGGAACAGTTACCTCTTCTGATTTTTATAGAGTAGCTTTCATAGGGAAAGACTTTCACCCTCAGATGTATCCTAGACTGTTGGTTAGGTAGAGTACATGGGTTTTAGTTTGAGGTAGGCACAGTAGTGTAATCTCTGTGAAGTTTCTTCAACTATTGTCAATATTAGCAACACCTGTGAGTATCTTGTGACCTAGGCTGTCAGAGTTTGTGCAGCTGGTCTGCCATCTTGGACACTGTTCGTCTGGGGGTGGGGCACCAGGCTGGCTCATGTGGCAATGGAGCATTTTGAGAGTGCATTATATATTCTAGATATAAGTCATTTATCATGTAGGTGACTTGCAAATATTCTCTCCCAGTCCATAGCTTACCATCTTATTCTCATTTTATTCTCTTAACAGTGTTTTTTAAAAGAATAGATATTTTTATTTTGATGAAGTCAAATTTATGAATTTGTTCCTTTATGAATTGTGCTTTTGGTGTGATACTAAGCAACCTTTGGCTAACTCAAAGATTTTCTATGATTTTTCTAGTTGTATAGTTTTAGGTTTTATATTATATCTATGATCTATTATACATTAATATTTGCATAGGGTGCAAGGCATAGATTGAGGTTATTTTTCTTTTTAACATATGGACATCCAATTTTCCAGCACCATTTATTGAAATGGCTATCCTTTCTCCAATGAATTGCCTTTGCACTTTTGTTGAAAATCAATTGACCATATATTTGTGATTCTATTTCTGTACTCTATTTTATTGATATATACCCCTTTGCCAATTCTATGCTGTATTATTACTGTAATGTTATAGTATAATTACTGTAATGTTATAGCCATTATTACTGTAATGTTATAGTAAGTCTTAAAATCAGGCAGTGTGAGTCTTCCAACTCCCTTCTTTTTCAAAATTATTTTGGCAATTATTCCTCCTTTGCCTTTCTTTATAAATTTTAGAATTAGTTTGTTGATTTCTTAAAAAAAAAAAACTCTGTTGGGATTTTGGTTGGAACTGCATTAAATCTATAGATCAGTTTGAGAAAATTAACATTTTATAACTATTGAGTCTTCCAAATAATCAACATGGTATGTCTCTCCATTTATTTATGTCTTCCTTGATTTCTTTCATCAGTGCTTTGTAATTTTCACTACACAGACATTATACATATTTTGTTGGATTTATTCTTAATTTTTATACATTTTTTGCTATCATAAATAATAATTCTTTTCCATTTCCAATTTTACATTGCTGTCATATAGAAAAGAAATTGAGTTTTGATTGCTGTATGTTGACCTGAGCTTAGGTCTTTTGGGCCCTATATCCAACCCTACTCCTCCCAACCCTCCCCCACACCCAACTCTCTTCTTGGCAGCAGGAGCAAGGTCTGGGAACTGGGTTACTGGGTTATGGCCCCAGTATTCATTATTCTGAGTCACCTTGAAGAAGTGAGTCATCAGCCTCTCTTGCTGTAGTTTTCCTCTCTGTAAAAGAAGGATTGAACCACCTGCTCTTTTATTGCTCCCAGGAATGTTAAAGATGAGTGACTAAGACAGCAAAGGCGTCAGCACTCTGACATGAATAGTTTGACGTGGTTGAGACCTAGTTGTTTCCTTTTTCTCCTACTCCAGGTGTTATTATCATTTGCATGTTGGGGAAAGTAGATGTAGGTGGGTGGACGGATGAGTCAGGAGACAGCTGCTCATGCTCTGCAGGGATCCAGCTGCCTCCTACCACCTCTCACATAGCCTCAGAAGACTCCTGGGCTTCCCTTGTTTTGCCTACTTATCCCCCAACCCAAAAGCACCTTCTCCCCTTACTGTTCTCGTTTGCCCATCTGGAAGACACAGCTTGAGCCTTCCTTCCTTGCCTTCTTCTGCTGCATGACATCACCTGGCACCTATCAATCTCCCTGAATCCATGATAGGTAGCACTCTCTCCTGTTGGACGTTGCTCTTGTCCCTCAAACTGTGGGGATTAGGAGGGAACCTAACTCATTTCTGTGGCCTGCCATAGGGCCCATTAGCTGCCCCAGTCATGGTCGGGGTGTAACAAATGCTGAGTGCAGCCACACTGCTCAGGGTCTCCAGCTTCTCCTTCTCTTCCTTTCTTTGTGGTTTGCACTTGGCTTGGGAGGGGCTTCAGTCCAGGTTTGACAATGAACATAAGCAGGTAGAATGAGAAGGGGCTTTGGCAAGCAGAGGTGGCGGGCAGAAGCTGGTGGAGAGCTGGGGAACACAGAAGATGTTTTTGAAACTGAAAGACAAGTAAAACCCAGGATATATTACATTAACCTCCTGAGTGTTCTCTCTCTCTCTCTCAAACAGCATCCCTGCTGAGAGGAGGAAATGTTCTCAAAGCATTTTCCACAGCAGGGGTAAGGCAGGTAGGACAGGCATCCATTTATTATGCTTTCATTCACAAAACAGTCCCAGCACAGAGTAAGTGCTTATAGAGTATTTGCTGAATAAATGAATGAATGACCATGTGTTATGTGCCAGGAACTATGCTAGGTATTTGGGATACTAAGATGAATAGGAAATAATATTAACCCCCAAGCAGCTCATGGCCTAGCAAGGAAGACAGACACGAAAATATAAGTAACACTGTGTGTGTGAGTCCAGCGAGAGAGATCTCTCCAGGCGTATGTAGTGAGGATAGGAGAGAGGAAAATATTGGGAAGGCTTCCTGGAGAAGGTGACACTAGGCCTTCAAGAATGAGTAGGAGCCATTCAGGTGTTGAGGGGTGGTGGGTGGGAAGAAGGGGAAATGGCAGAGGGACAACAGGAGCATGGGGTTGGGAAACAGCATGGCGCTTTGGTGGTACTACAGGCAGACAGGTGAGCGCTGGGAACACCCTCCGTGGCCAAGGACACCCACCAGCCTCGTGACTGCAGGGTCGGCACTGCAGACTGGGACCATCCTAGAACCTGGCTGATTTGCATGGGAAGAAGTTAGTGAGAGTTTCCACATGCTGGTCTCTGTTTCCGACGCTTGTGACGGTTCTCAGTGAATCCTCACCGCAATCTCCCGAGGGACATACTAGGATTATTCATTTTACATGTGAAGAAACAGGTACAGAGAGGCAAGGATTGGCCTCGAGGTGAGGATGGCTGCCCCAGGGCACAGGCTACCTAATGACAGGAGTCATCAGGATTGATGCTGGCTCCATTTGCCGTGTAGTCCCGGGCTTTGAAAACAGCCACTGGGACGAGATGGTTCTCACGGCCTGTGTCCCACCCAGGGCAGCTCCTAGCTGGAGCATCCAGACCCCTCACACTCGGCCTGTCCTTCCTGGACGGGGAGGCAAAGATATGTCAGCAAGCTGTGTACCTACTCAGCTTTGCTCCTGCCATAAACAATGTCCAAGTCAGACCAGTGGAACAAGCCACAAAACGTCATTGATGTTTTCAGTGTAATTTTAAAAAAATCAGTAATTGTATTAGTCTTCAATGGCTGCTGTAACTAACTACCAAAAACTTAGTGACTTAAAACACCACAAATTATTATCTCACAGGTCTCACTGGGCCAAAATCAAGCTGTAGACAGGGCTGCGTCCCTTTCCGGAGGCTCTGGGAAAGAATCCATTTCCTTGCCTTTTCCAGCTTCTGGGGCCACCCACTCTCCTTGATTTGTGGCCCTTTCCCCGTCTGTAAAGCCAGCAACGTCACTCTTCTCCCACCCTTCTTCTGTAGTCACGTGTTCCTCTGGACACCTCCGGGGAAGGGTCTCCACTTCTAACTGTGCCTGGGATTATATCGGACCCGCCTGGGCAATCCAGGCTACTCTCCTGTCTCAGGGCCCTTGACTCTCTAATCGCATCTGCAAAGTCCCTTTTGCCACGAAAGGTAACAACATATTCGCAGGTTCCAGGATCGCCGTTGTTCCGCCTACCACATTCACACACTCACACGGTTCAAAACTCAAAATGATATTGCAAGAAGAGGTATGACATTGAGTACTTGTACTGATTTCTTTTGTGTTATCTGGGTGCGTCTTTGTGCAAATGAGAGCGTATATTCATGCTTTCCTTTCTGCGCATCCTGCCCATTTGTTCAGAATTAGGGACCTTTGCTTTTGCCGTTTGATGAAATGTCCCAGAAAATGTTTTCCATAGTTGTAGAGAACTTCCTTGTTCTTTTTTTCCTTCTTTCATTCCTTCTAATACTACATCATATTCCACTGTGTGGACAAATACACCGTAATTTGTTATTGCTATGACAGACTTTACTGAGGGCAGTAATTGTGTGCATAGGTCATTTTGTACTCAGCAAGTGTGTCTGTAGGATAAGTTCCGGAAATGGGTTTGCTGGGTCACAGGGAACATGCACTTGTTATTTTTCTATTTATCAATTATAACTTATCTTATTAGGTCTGTTATATCCTAAGACATTTTTGTCTCCTTTAGCTTGGACTGAGAAAGGGGATTAAAGTCTCCCGTCGTTAGTGTGTTTCTATTTTTCCACACATTTTCCTTAATTTCTATTGTCTTAAACTTGCTCTTTGTTTATTTGGTCCCTGACAGTTAAATCTTCACTGGAAATTGCTCCTTAACATCACAAAGTATCTTTTTTGCCTCATTTTCTGCTTTTTGTCCTGAATTCTGCTTTATGTGATGTCACAGTTCTGACCTCTGTTTTCTTTTCCCTGCTCCCTGCGCCACCTGCAGCCTTGCCCAGCCGCAGCCCGGGCATAGCGACCCCTGTGGGGCTTGCTCCTGCTCCCAGAGTTGGCTTCGCCCTCACGTCTCCTGCAGCCCCAACACCCCTCTCTGCATGCACAAGTCCCCATACATCAGGGTTTCTGATGTGCCCTGCTGCTAGTGACCCTCGGGTGTCCCCAGAAAGACGGTGAGCCCCTTCAGGCAGAGCCCGCCCTCCTGTGTTGTGCCCATGAGGCTGCTGCCAGCCACAAAGCTGGCTGGGGACGTGGGCTTCTGAGTCGTGGGGGGTGCGTTGTCCGTGTTGCACGGTCAGGCGCAGGATTCTCAGGGACCCCGTCCTTAGTGTGCACTGCAGGCTCGATGTCACGCCCCTGGCCCTGCTCTCCCAGGAGTCTTGCTGAGAGTCCCCTGCAGGAGGCCAAGCTCTGAGACACTAGGGGCCACCCTCAGCCCCCAGACCCTTCCTTCAGGGACAGCAGAGCAGGCCTCGCTTCCTTGGAGGCAGCTGGAAAACAATTTAAAACACATTTTGAGAAAGTCTCTGTAGAACAACGAAATTGATATAAGTGATTTCAGGTCTTTAGTAGAACTCATCTGGAGCATGCCGCCTCCTCAGTTAATGATCAGCATAAGATAAAGGTGTTTTTAGTATAACCATGAGATACACAGTTGAGCTGAAGTGAAAATACCGTTAAGGTGGGGTGGGTTAAACGTGATACCTCTTGTCCCTCCTACTCACTGCGGGGAGAGGTGAGGCTTGCTGTTGGAGGCTGGGCTCTGGGGACTCAGGGGTCCCAGCTCTTCCTTCCTCCCTCCTCAGCACGTGTCAGCCTGTGTCAGCCTCTTCCCCGTCCACAGATGCAAAGGGCGTGGGTGGTTGTTGGGGGCATTACCCCTCCTGGCTTTAAGAACAAAAGTCATTCTTCAGTTTGCCCCGAGCCATTGCATGTGTCTCCACCCAACACGCTGGCTGTACTTGGTTTCATAAGGCCGAGGCCCAGGTGTGGGTCTGGGTAATCGAGGCATCGTAGGGCACTGTGGGCCTGGGGATGGCCTCCCAGGAAGGGAGGGAGCAAAGGCCTTTGCATATTTCATCCCATTTTTTTGCCTTGGGCTGCCTCGCAGGTTCTCCCAGCCCCCAGGGGAGAACGTGTTTGTCCATAGAGGAGCCAGGAGCTCTTCACAAACACTGAGGCCAGCAGAGAGTGGGCTGAAGGTCCTGACTTGGCGAAAGGTCAGCAGCAGGCCTGGCACCCAGGCCAGGGACTTGCCACTTGTGGGTGACACTTGGAATCCCCTCTGTCCGTCCTGCCTGCCCTGTCCAGGAGGCCATCTGAGGGCAGCACTCACAGTGGCCCTGTGGCCCAGCCGGGTGGTCGCAAGTGGCTCAGAGGGAAATCAGAGACCAGGGGCCCTGGCCCAGGCCTGGAGATGCCTGAGAACAGAGCCGTAGCACGTGCGGTTTAGCTCTGCACCCGCGTGCCCAGCACAGGGCTTGGCCTAGGACGGCTGCTCGGAATGTCCGTTGAATAAGAGGTGGAACCGCTGAGCCTTTTGTGAGCAGCTTCAACAGCTGCCGCCTGAGCAGCACCTCTGCCCTTGCCGGAGTCTCCCCGCTGACCCACAGGCAGCTCTCGCCTCTGGTGACAGACCCAGGTGGGTATGTGCAGCCATCGTCTTCTGGACACTGATACCTACAGGAAGCCCTGGCGGCAGGTGGCCTCCACAGCACGCCTCCCAGGCCAGCATAAGAGCTTGGAGGACGAGCCATCATCTAGACCAACTCTCTGATTTGGCAGATAGGGAAACTGAGGCTCCAAATCTGGTGCTCATTGGCTTGGGGCCAGGGCTCCCCCTCCCACTCACGTGCCGCCCTCCACAGCCCCTGGGTGCTTTGTGCCCAGCCCACCACCTGTCCCAGCCTCCCTGACCTGCTCCCTGCGCAAGCCCACCCTGAAGCACAGAGGCCAGAGCCTGCCCTGGGGTCACTCCTCTGGTCCCAGCCTCCCTGACTCTCAGCAGACAACAGTTCAGGGCTCCTTCGAGACCTGCCCGGGGCCCTCTCTCCAAGTCACAGTGTCGACCGCCTGGAGAAGAGGCCATGTGCCCAGTGAGTCTCCCAGCAGTGAGCCACAGTGGGGAGGAGAGATGGGGCCATCTGCCCGATTTTGCTCTTCATCTCCTGGCGATCCCAGGTGGAGAGACAGAGGGACTGAGTGAGGGATGAGGGAAGACCGGCAGCCTGCTTGCCCGAATCCTGCCGCCTCGAGGGAGGAGGGCCCCTGGATGCCCAAGATGTCTGGAGACGCCGGCCTCCCTCAGAGCTGGCTTTCTGTCCTGCAGGAAAGGCCTTCAGCCCTGCCCCTCCAGCCGCCAGCTTACTTCCTGGTCCCTTAGCCCCCAGCTGGTAGGGAACCCGGCCATGGGAAACGAAGCCCAGGCCCCACCAGGCCCCTTTGAGGGAAAGGCCCCGCGTGAGGACCTCCCTGCCCAGGCCCTCTCCTTGCAGGCTCCCAAGGGCTTCCCGGGGCACAGCTGACACTTTGTGCCTGTCACCTGTCCTAGGCACAGTGCTCAGCACTTCCCACATGGCTGTGCTGAACCCTCCCAGCTGTCCTTGGGGTGGGGGTGGCCTCCATCTGCACCAGAGGAAACAGGAGCTCAGAGAGGCAAAGCAACCTGCCCAAGGTCACCGGCTAGTCCATGGCAGAAGTTGAGTATTTTGTCCAGGACAAGAGACCAGGACAGCTTGCTTGGCTTTCAAATGCAGAATAGATTAATTTTTTCTTCTCAGAGAGAAAC
Organism: Lemur catta; assembly: GCF_020740605.2. Classification (NCBI taxonomy): domain Eukaryota; kingdom Metazoa; phylum Chordata; class Mammalia; order Primates; family Lemuridae; genus Lemur; species Lemur catta. Next base: position 121,986,970 of record NC_059130.1, on the reverse strand, counting down.
ACCTCACTCCTCACACCAGGTTTCTCTCCGAGGCACCTCAGTGGGTGACACTCAAGTTCTTTGGTATCAGATACATCATTTCACAAGGTGTCGAGCGCAGGGAACCTTCCCTGCTGACGGGAGAGCTGAGGCCTGGCTCTGCCAGGCGAGCTGCCGAGCAGGAAGGAGCCAGCTGCCCGTTGTCAGCTCTCAGCCGCTGCCGCAAGACAAGGAGCTTTGAAGGGGACAGTGACTAGAAGCTTTGTGTTTCAGACAAAGAGCAGAGGATGTGGCTTGAGGCTTTGTCTCATTGCTCTTTCCTCCTTGAAGGAAAGCAGTGAGGCTACATGACGATTGATTTTAAAGTGAGCCGTCAGTGGGTGAACTTGGGTAAGGCGGAAGTGGAAAAGGCAGGACTGGGGGTTGTCACTCCGGGACAGCCTGGGCCGGGGAACCAGAGATGGTGTGGGGAAGAGAGAACTAAAGACCCTGGGTGTGACCCCGGGAAAACCCTCTGACCTGTGGCCCAGGGCCTGCGGCAGAAGACAGTCTCCTGATTGCAGCTGAGTGAGGGTCTCAGCCATCACCCTCCGGACAGCCGAGACCCCAACTGCCTACAGTCAGGAGCCCACGTGGGGTGCAGAGTGACACTCGAGCCTGTCCGATGGCTTTGGGTTTGAACAGGCTAAATCCCTGACTCAGCAACCGTCAAACCGTAAAAACAATAACTCTTTGCAAAAATAGACGACATCACCCAAGGAGGAGAGGAGGCCTGGTGAATATTTATGACCAGAGCCTGCAGCCTTCGGGACGGACTCGTCCCAGCTCGGGCTGGAGAGCTCATGGCCTGAGAGTCCTTGAGTGGAGACCACTTGATGACGCCTCCACAGCCCATGTGGCGGGGCTATAAATACAGAGCCTTGAAGCTGCAGCGTCTTAATGCCATCGAAACACAGATGCCACGTACACCCAGGGCATCCGGACCCAAGCGCAACACTCTGCTGAGACACCTTTGCTAGTTGTGTCACATACTTGATTGGAAAGAGAATTTTCCCAGTGCCCTGGAGGAGTTTCAGAAGCCTAGCGTGCATGGAGGGTGGGCGTGTATGTGTGCGTGTGTGTGTTTTAGTGTCTTTTTTATAGAAGCAAATAGATTCCATAGTATATTCTATTTCTGCCAGTCAGCCTGGTTTTCCGGGCAGCCATCCTGCTCTGTTCCTTGGGATAAGAAGCCGCTGGTTCAGAATGTACCTCCACACTCCTTACTGGTGAAGTAATTGTGATCAGTCGCCGTTTGGAAGGGGCCACATCAGTCCCGGGGACAGCAGGGGCAATTTCAGTCATTTCAGACTTGAGGTCCTCTCTGTCCCGGTGCATGGGCACAGGCTTTCTCTTTGATGCAGTGACTAGGTCGAGTCCCAGATTGGTGCAGGGGTATTTCCACATCTCCCAGTCCCCACCCCTGCTGCCTGCGTGTGTCTGGTCACGCATGCCTCTTCTGTGCTGGGCGTCCGTCCCTTCTCAATGGAGGCAGCTTGCTGACTTTATGAGAATCACTGGTCTTTAGTGAATTAGAATCAAATTAAATTAAAGGGCTAAAGCAATGCCAACTGGAAGGGACCCTTTGTTTCTGTTTTTGAAATGACGACTTGGAAGGCTGAGGCATCCCCCATGGCAGCTGATCTCGCTCCTCTTTGGGAGGAGGTGCTGGTGCAGAGAGCGAACCGTGTTAGGTTTCAACAAATATGCTTGAATGAATGAATGAGTCGGTGATGGTGATGGAATAAAGCCAGCATTCTGGCATGACTTAGGAAAACAAGTCTGAAGACCAGGCCCTTCCTCCATGCCAACAGCAGGCCCCTCCCCCTGGTCATTTCCAAGCAGCCTGGGCAGCCTGGGCGTAGTTGATCACCCCCTCTTCTTGATTTGCTGCCCCGCCTTGGCTCCCTGGACACCTTCTCCCAGCCTTCCTCCTACCTCTCGGGTTCTTCTACTTCAGGATCCTTCTCCCCACGCTTCATGGCGGAGCATCCAGAGCCCACTTCCTGGTGATCTCCAGCCCTGTGTCCTGAAATGCCACCTCTGTGCCGGTGTCCCCAAATGTCTATCACCCGCCCAGACCTTTTTGCAGAATTTCACATTTGCTCATCCCACTGTCTACTCCACACCTCGGCTTGGCTGTCTAATAAATGTCTCAAATGTCACGTGTCCAAAGCTGAACCCCCTCAGCTCTCCCCTGACCCAATCCCACTTCACCCACAGCCCTCCCCTCTCAGGCAGTGGCAACTCTGTCCTTACAGGCTGTCTGGCCACGCACCTTGGGTCACCCTGACTCCTCTCCTGCCCGCCTCTTCCCCTGGCAGTGCGCCCTGTTGTTGCTTCCCTTCTGTGCTGCCTGGGCCCTGCAGCAGCCTCCTCCCTGGCCCCTGCTGTTGCTACAGCCAGACCAGAGCAGTTTGCAAATGCAGCTGGGTCAAGTGACTGCCCTGCTCAAAACTCTGCAAGAGCTCCCACCTCCCTTGGATTACAAACTCTGTTGCTGGGATTACAAACTCCGTTGCTGGCACCTCCATATGCCTAAAGTGATGTTTTGGGAATGCAGGTGCAATCAGCCACCTGGAGGGCTGCAGGCAATGTGAGATGGGGTTGGACTTGGTTTCTAAGAGCTCACAGCCTCCCATTGTCCTCCTGCCTTGCTGGCCACCCCTCCTTTGTTTCTGTGGCTTGGTTCGCCCAGTCATCTGGCCTTGTGAAAACTGGAGTCCCTGGGCTCCCTCCTGGACCGCCTCACCCCCTGCACACGCACTCCAGGTAAGCCCATCCAGCCTCAAGGTTCTGAGTACCACAAGGCACGTTCAAGCTGATGCCTCCCAAATAGATACCATGGCCTGGCCGGTGCCCTTGAAGTCTAGACATAGACGCCTCCATGTATTCTCAGCCCCCAGCCCCGACACACAGCAAACTTCTCGTGGCTCACACACCCGCCTCCCAACTCCTTGCAGTCTTCCCTGCATCGGGAAATGACGGCTCTCACCTTCCAGCCCTTCGGCCCAAAACACCAGTATCATCCTTGGCCCCACCCGCTCTTCCTCTCCAGCTCCAAGCCACCCACAAATCCGTCAGCTCTTCCCTCGGGGTCGTCACTCACCACTCCTCTCTACCCTGCGATGTCCTCACACTGGCCCACTCTCCCATCCCCTGTGTCCCATTGTCCCAGTAGCTGCGTGTTTCCGCTGTTGGCCCTCTGGGCTCTATTTGTGACATGGAAGCCATCAGCTCAGGTCCCTTCTCTGCTCAGAAGTCTCTAGGGGGCTTGGCAACTTACTCAGAGCAAGGACCCCACCCTTCCTCATGCCTGCAGGGCCTCTGCACTGTGCCCTGCTCCTGACCCTGCGCCATCCACACCTCGGGCCTTCACACGGCCTCGTCCGCCCACCTGGGACACCCGGCTCACTCCCCTCTTCTCTCCTCGTGTGCCCAGGTTGTCACCCTGGGGAAAGGCCTCTCCTGACTCCTGCCCAGCCCTCCCCTCTGCCTTGCCTTATTTTTCTGCTTTGTGTTTCTTGCCACCTGCAACACCTTGTGTTTCCCCGGTTGTTACTGTCTCTTCACCACAGTGCAGCCCCCCGGGGCTGCGTGTATTTGCTCCTGTATCCTCAGTGCCCACGACAGTGCCTGGCCCCTGGGGGCGCTCAGGAAACAGTGTCTAATGAGGGAATGAGTGAATGAACAGGCCACACGCCCTGGCTTGCAGATTTCCCCCAAGCGCCCGCCAGCTTCTCCACAGAGCTGGGATATGCCTTGCTCTGTCGACAAGTCTCTGCGCCATGCTCAGTCTGCTACAGAACCTCACAGTCCAAATATTAGCAATGCCCTGAGCCAAAATCGGCATATTCCTTGAGCCTCCAAGCTGGTGGAGAAGCAGTCGGAGGCGTTCAAGTACAAATCCATCTGTGCTGCAAGGCCTCTGCTGAGGGTGCTCAGCCAGGCAGGCAGGGCCCGGCTGGATCCCTGTTCTGAGCGTCCGCCTGGATTCACGCCAGGAGCACCCTGAGGCCCGAGCTGCAAGCGCTCTGGGGTCTTGCGATTTGCCGCAGGCCACGGGGCTCTGCTCAGGGCAGGCCTCCCTGGGGATAAAGTCTCAAGCATCCCCTGACCTGAGAAAACCAGCTCATTGCCCTTCTGTGTCCTGGCTCTTGTGTCCTTCCGGCCTTCCCCCAGGGCACTCCCAGCACCCCTTGAATAGGAACTGGGTGCCCCAAGCCTTCAGTACGTGTTGGCTGAATATTTTTAAGTAGAAGATGTGGAGTGGCTAAGCCTGGGGACTAGCTGGGCACTCTGTGACTTACTAGTGGGGTCACTGGACGAGTTACTGAACTTCTCTGGGCCTGTTTCCAGTGCTGTGAACTGGAGGTAATGGCAGCTCCCTTCTTGGGCTTCGTGAGGATTAGTTGATGCGACGTCATCAGAATGGTGGCCGGCACACAGAGGGGCTTTGCGTGCCGGTGCTCATTGCTACCACCTCGTCGATGGTCTCAGGCGGGGTCCCTGGGTGGAGAGTGGGAAGGTGAGGCCAGCGAGGCAGGCGGGCTCTTCTCCCTGGGTTGGGCACCTGTGTCAACAGATGGAGGGGACTCATGGCGCAGCACCTGCCACAGGGGGCATGAGAGGCTCAACCAGGCAGGTCTCCCTCAGCGCAGGACGCCTCCTCCACCGTGAGCTTTGCTGTCCATTGTGTCTCCCACGGCACACGAGGTTGCTCTGTGAGTGCGCAGTGACTGTGTGGACGGATGAGCACACGGGCCTTCGGAACATTCCATCTCCCATCAGCCGGGGAGCAAAGGGCCACATACTGGAAACCATGGAGCATAAAAATGCGTAGAGCAGGTGCCGGCTGGCGGGCGAGTCTCTGAGCGCAGAATGGGAGCTCGACGGGATTGACCGAGCCCTTGTCTGTGCCGGGGCATGTGCCGTGGGTCGTACCCTCAGGTGTGGTCGCTGTTTTCAGGATGCTCAGTTTCAAAGGGCTGCTGCGGGCATGTGTACACGTGCTAGATGTTGAAGGGAGACAATAAGACATGCAAGAAGAGACCAGAAGAAAGGCCGTGGCTTCCAAGAGGGCCAGGGAATACTCCCGCTGGGGGCAGGTGAGCAGGCGCTTTAGGGCCGGGGAAGCCGCCCTGGAGGAGACAGCTGGGTCTCCAAGGACAGGTGGGAGGATATGCCAGGAAAGGGCACATCATGGGCCAAAGGTGGCTTACAGCACAGACGGCTGGACCCCCTCTGCACGGGGGCTCTGCCGCCTGTCACAGCAGCCTGGCAAGGGATGGGATACCATGATGAAGGTACGTCTTTTAGACAGTAGACTGCAAATATAAAAAATGAATATTTTAATATCCTTCTTTTATAGGTTGAGAAAGTAGGGGTCAGAGAGGTTAAGACCAAGGCCAGCAGCTCACAACACTGGCTGTCAACACTGTCTGTCGGACCCTGGGGCCCCCACACTCACCCACTCTCCAGGCAGCTTCCAACATGGGGCTGGCACATGTTGCCCGGGCATGGGACTCCCTGCAGCACCCACAGCCCCCCACATTGGCCCAGCCAGCCCAGGGCCACTGCATCTGCAAGCACCAGGTTGAGGACAGACTTCCCTTTGGCTCTCAGAGGCTGGCCTGTGGGTGTGGGTGGCCCTCTGCAAACCTTCCATGGATCTGTGTCTGAACCTGCGACGAACACCTTTCACAGGTTGCCCTACAAGACTCGTTTTCAAAGCATAGATTAATGGAAATGCATGTCTAAGTGTTTTGAAAATATTTTCTCTATTAATCTCGATTGGGAGCTAATTATTACCAGTAAGGCTTATGAAGATGCAACAGGAGTCAGAGTCTTGGGGAGAAGAACCCCAGGGTGAGGCAGCCTCTCCTGGAGGGGCATGCTTGGTTGAAAATCACCTGGAAGTATTAATATTTTAAAGAGAAGGAAAATGACCCCACCCTCACTCTCCTGGACCAGCACCTGTTGACATTTGGGGATATTTCCCTCATTCTGTATCTATTTGATATTACTCTACTTTGGTGAGATGGTACTTCATGTTCATTTTTATATCCTGCTTTTGTCATGAACTAACGTGAATTCCACAATGGCCAAACTGTTGAACCTCTCTGCCTCAGTTTCCTTACCCATAAAATGGGCCACAACATTCCTTGCCCACCTCATAGGGCTGTTACTGGGTTGGCCATGATAATGGGGGGGGCAGTGTCACATGGCCAGGTGTTGGGTGCTTCCAGGATTTTGCACACACTCTTTATTTATTCATTCACTAGACAAATAAACATACAACAAGCAAGAGAAAAGTGCCCTGGAGAAAAACAGAGTGGGGTATGGGACGAGAGTAATGGGGGTAAGAAGGAAAGGGACTTTGAATGCTCTTCAAACATTTATCAACCAGGCGAACTCCTATTCATCCTTCAAGACTTTGCCCAAATGTCCCCTCCTCCTTCCAGCTTCAGGGAGCACTATAATTTGTTTGGAAAGCTCGCTGTCTGCCCCAGCAACACGTTGCACCTTTCTGGGGCTGAAACCCCTACACCCTCAGTAGGTGCTCCGCGGGCACCTGAGAACAGATGCACGCACCTGCACGTACCTTTTGTCATCAGCCCCACTTGGGCTGTGTGGTCGGGGCGCCTTCTGCTGGGCGTCTCTTTCCTACCTGTAAGGAAGCTGCCCCTCAGATGCAGCCTCTGTGCACAGGCAGCTGCTTCTCTCTTGTATCAACTAAAAACATTTTGAAGTCATTTATCATATAAATATCAACAGACATGTTAAAAAAGAAACTAAATTAAAACCCCTCCCCCACCCCATTTCCTCTGCTCTACAAATTAAATTGCTTTGATTTTTCTTATTCTCTGCCAGATCTTAGAAACGTCATTTTGCATCGTGTGTCATGGTGAGGGTCTCCCATGAAGCAATCTTCCTCTTTTGTCTGTGCTGGGAAGACCAGGAGGGGTGGAGGTGGGGTGGGGCTTGGCCCGCTTGGGGGGCTCTGCATGGGGACTCCCTGCCCACTTGCCGCAGGGAAGCAAGGTGGGCAGCCGTGGCCTGGCCCGAAGCTGAGCCTGTCGGTGCAGCCTGTGGGTTGCAGGGAAGACAACAGGCCCCAACATTGGTGACACTTCCTCATGGGTTAAACCTTCTACTTCCTTCCGCTGAGTCTCCAGCTAAAGTCGAGTCATGCCCAGGCTCCTGGGAGGTGTTTTCAGAGACCAGGAAAGTGTGGCCCGAAGGTATCGTGTTGCAGCTTGATAAGGCAAGATGGGTACTTGGCCAAGTTCAACACAGTCTGGGACTTGCGGTGGGGAAGCTGTCCCAAGCCTGATAAACCACTCTCCTCTGAAAACAGCAATGTGCAGATTTGTGCATGGCAGTAAGCATCCTTCCCAGAATGCTGTGTTCTAGTTGGGTTTGGGACAAGAAGAAAGGGGCGTCCCTGCATAGGGAGGGAAGGGAGGCAGAGTGGACTTGGTTTCAAAGTCGCTTCCAGGAGAGCTCAGGAAATCGAATCTGTGCCCTTAGACCTTAGAACACTGCTTGTTTACTTTGAGGAGAACTTGAATGTGTTTGAGAATTGGACCAAAGCTAAGAACCTAGGCCCCAGGGGAAAGCATAAAAACAAACAAAATACACATCAGCTCACGACACGTGTCTGTGGGGTCTCAAAGGGTCCACAGACCCAGGCCAAGAGGCTTTGATCCACGGGTGCGGGGAAGTCCTCCTGCTCTGGGAAGGGGCTCCGGGGAGACGGAGGAGGTGCTACTGGTGGGTCTTTTGGGGTGTCTTGAGGGAGGGCAGCGCAGTCTCATTGGCAGTGTGGGTACTCAGGTACCACCTAGACCCTGGGGAAAAAGGTCCTGTCTGTCCCCTACCCCAGGTCAGTCATCGTCTGTGAGTCCAGCCAGGGACAGGAGGACAGTCCTCTGAGGAGCTTGTGTGGGGTGGGTGCTGCAAGGCCAGCTTCTGTGGCTGTGTCTTGGTGCGAAGGGACAAGCCCTTTGGCTCTTGCAGATGAAGGCGGAATGTGAACAGGGCTGCCGGGTGGGGGGCTGTGGGTCAGGGTGTCCACAGAGCCAGGAGCTTCTTGCCATCAGAGGAGAGTCAGGGAGGCCGGGAGCCTCTCTCCACAACAACATACCATCCAGACGTGGCTAGCGCCCACCGTGTGCCCGAGGGCATCCCTCGGGGTTGGCAGGACTGCCCGTTTCACTCTACCGCCAAGGCAGACAAGCAGGGAGTGCTCCGTTCCACCTGCTCACTTCCTAGCTGGGGGCCCCAGGGTCTCCATTGCACTTTGGACTCTGGTCTTACTCTACAGCGAGAGGGACCACAGTGTGGCTCCAGCCTCCTCAGTCCTCCCCAGTCCCCCACAGCCACTGGGCCAATCACCGATGGCTGAGATTTGTGCTTTCATTCATTCACCATGAATTTACTTACCGAGTGCTCGGTTTGTGCGAGGCATGGCACCAGGTGCTGAGACAGGAGGCTGCAGTGACTGTGAGCATTGTCACATCCTCAAGACCTGGGGTGAGCTGAAGCGTTGGGCAAAGTGGCAGGGCAGGGGGCTCTTGGCATCTGCAGGGTCCCTCCCTCCTTCCCCCAGCCTCAGCATCCTCCCCATGCCTGAGCAGTCCTGAGCGGGTTACTTTTCTAGCCTGACATTAAAAGTTCAAAAAGGCGAGGGCACCTGCCCCAGGTCTTACTCTAACTACACATGCAGGTGGCCAGGGCGCAGAGGCAGTCCTGCAGATGGAAGCTCAGGGCATTTTCAACAGCATTTCTATAGCCCCTCAGGGTCTCCCTGGGTGCTCGTCTGGGGACATGGGGCCAGGAAGGGGCAGGCTGGCTGGGGGTGGCATTGACTCTTGTCCTAGCTGCTGATAAAAGGCCAGCAGGGACGATCTGCCCCCAAAACTGCCAACCTGGGGCTTCTAACTGCAGCCCATTATCTGCTGAATAACTGCATCGGTGCAATTGATACTATCCGTTAGATACAGCAGAGGGCCTGGACCGGGCTGAGCAAGGCCTGATTTACATGGAGATCATTTAAAAGATTAACTTTAGTGAAAGCTTCAAGGTTTGGAAAATCCATAATTAATCAGCCTGGCTCAGAGCTTCTGTAATTGGGGCCTGGTGACAACTCTGCAAAACAGCAGGGGGAGGGGGTGGGGAGAGGGAGAGAAAGAGCCTTCATTCACCACATTTGGGGAGGAAAAATCTGAGATTTGGGGAAGTGGGAGTTCTGAATTGGATCATTTTTGTGCTTAGTTTCAGGGTATTAGCTGGCATGTGAGTTATAAATAAGGGCTTTTGTAGAATTGCAAAATCAGAGTTAAAAAGACCTGAACCGTTGTCCTCCTGGGAGGCAGCTTGAGATTAAATTTGGTCCTTAAATCTAGCCTGTGTTTTTAGTAATTTATCAGGGCACCAGTAAGGCCTTTTTGCTCAGCAGTGGCATTTAGAATCGTGTTTTCCTTACTCAACATTCTCAGGTGTCATCCCCTCTTAAGTTGTCTTAGATGAATCTTCTAGAAGCAGGGCAGTGACTTAAAGGCTTGGAGAGGTGGTGTCCCCATCCTCAAGGACAAGTGAGGCTCCAGCAGTGGGGGGACAGGGGGTGTCTGAGCCAAGAAGGGCTGTTTACTACAACCCTAAAAATGTGCTTGGCCTTCTTTGATAAAAAAATTAATACCAGGATGATATTGACCTTTAGGCTGTTTCCTAAGTGGCCACAAATGTCAGAAAAGCTCTGTTTCTATTTGTGTATTGTGAATTCCAGCACATTTAGTCACTAATCTTAAGAGATTAATGCTCAGCTATTTGGGTTTGGGGAACATGAATGTAATATTTATAAGTTGATCATGAGTGATCCAAACTTGGTATTTCTACGGCAATGGGTTCAGAAAGACCTTCTCAAACACCCTCTGACTGCCGTTCCTGCCAGCACAGCCAAGCCCCGGGAAGGTCGGCAGAGTCTAAATTGGAGTGTGAATATTTAGTACAGAGCTACACAATAATTTGCTTTAAGCTGTATAAATAGTATTTTATTTGGTAATTCACTGAAAGGAAGTTTTGAAGGTCAAATCCTTCCCAACATTGAGTGCATATGTATTTAATTTTCAATCTCTAGTCTCTTTTATAATCCTGAGTGGCTTGGCTTCAGAAATATTTTTAGCGATGGGAAATTGAATGTCAATTTGAGAAAGCCTCTGCAGGGATGGCCTGCCCAGCCCTCTGCACACGCTCCTCAGCCCAAGGAAGAGTTACCGTCCCAGGTGAATACTTTGGGGGAGCGGGTTGCTGCTGGGCATTTGGCCCCTCGGGCCTTGCAGGTCCTCTGGGATCATCCCTGAGGTATGATGAGCTCTGGGTTCCAGAATATTCGGCAGCCCCCTTGCCCCTCATCCCTTCTTTTTGAGGCTGCCCTACTCGGGGATTACAGAGATGAGCTAGGAACTGGAGCGCCCCCCCACACCTGCACAGCCTTCCCTCCCAGCCTGCCATGGAAGGGGGCAGGAAACAGTCAACACTGGAGTTGGTGTCCATGGAAAACATCATGTCTCTGGAAGGTTCTGGCCAGCATGCAGATGTAGTGTCTGGAGGGAGGGCGAGCAGGGAGGCCATCAGCACCCATCAGACCCTGGAGAGTTGTGGGGACATCGGTGCTGTTGGGAAGACAGACTGGAGCGGGGTCCCGGTCAGGCAGTCAGGGCAGACTGGCTGGAAGCGTCGTCTCTTGTACACTGGCAGGTAGATTTCTAGAGGGCAGACGCCCCAGGCTAGCGTGCTGTTCCCATGCCTGGAGCAGCGCCCAGCGTGGAGGGGCTGCTCAGTAACCATGTGCTATATTAGTGGGCTCTTTGGGTGGGGCGCTCAGAAAGAGGGAGGAGACAGAAGCCCCAGGGAGGCACACTGTGCCGCCTCTGGGACTCTGCTGAGGGCCGATCTACAAATCAGGGACTGTGTGGGCCTCATGACCCTGCCCTGCTCAGTGGCCTTGGGTGGCTCTCCAGGGCACGTAGAGTCAAGTCCAAAGCCTCCCCGTGTGGATTACAGGTAGGGCTCTCTGCCGAGGAGGCCCAGCCTCACCTCTCAACAGTGGCCCCCACCCATCCTCCCAGGGGTCCTACCCTGAAGTCGCCTGAAACTCTTGGCTGTCTCTGCTTTTCTGCACTGTCTGCTCCGCAGGTATGCTGTCCCCTTTCCCTTACCCATCTGGTAAAATTGTATCAGTCCTTTAAAGCTATGTTCAAGAGCTTCCTTTTCCCAAAAGGCTACCCCACCCCACCACCCCTGTGCCGAATCAGAATGATTTCTTTTTCCCAGGCCTTGTGTTGCCTGGCCTTTGAGTGTTTGTCACAGAGCTGGTTGTCTCTGTGTGTTTGACTCCTCCAGCTGGCCACGGTGCAGGGTTCGTTGTAGGGGCTCAGGGGGTGTTTATCAAATGGAATCTTCTCTGGTCTGCTGACAGTGATGATGATGCCATGTCATCCCAGCCCGTTGTGTGTATGTGTGTGTCTATGTGTATGTATGAGTGTATGTGTATATATGTATGCATGTGTATATGTCTATGTATATCTGTATGCATATGTGTCTCTGTATATGTATGTGTATGTGTGTATGTATGTCTGTGTGTATATGCATGTGTGTATGTGTATATATGTATGTATGTGTATTTATATATGTATGTATATATGCATGTGTATGTGTGTATGTATATATGTATGCACATACATATATGTGTATATGTTTATGTATTATCTATATGTATCTATCTATGTATTATCTATGTGTTATCTATATCTATGTGTGTATATGTATGTATGGGTGCATATGTGTGCATGTATATGCGTGTATGTATGTATATGTGTGTGTGTTTGTATATTTATGTATATGTGTTTATATGTGTGTGTATATATGCATGCGTATGTATATGTATATATTTGTGTATATGTATGTATGTATATATGCTTATATGTGTGTATGTATATGTTTATATATGTATATTTTTGTATGTACATGTGTGTATCTATGTATGCACATATGTGTATATATTGTATTATGTATATGTGTATATGCATATATGTGGTATATTGTGTGTACATGTGTGTATCTCTCTGTGTTGTACACATGTGTGTATGTATGTATGCATGTATATGTGTGTATATACATGTATGCATGTATATGTGTGTGTATATACGTGTATGTGTGTATATGTGTGTGTATACATAGGCTGAGATGATACACCCAGCACAAAAGCCTTTAAGGGAGAAGATCCTCACCATCCTGAGCTTTGTTGGAGGGCTTGCACATTCCATGAAAGGCTCTTTCATTTGAAACATAGTGTTGTCAGGATGTTGCAGCTATAGTGACCTGGGTTTCAATTTAAGCGCCACCACCTGTAGGGTGTATGTCCTTGAGTAAGTTCAAAACCTCTTTGAACATCAGTTTTCATATCTGATAAACATAAGAGTAGCTCACATGGTTATTGTGAGTTTGAAATGTAGCATAGTGCACAGCACATTGTAAGTGCTCCACATATGGAAACAATTAGCACAATGGTGATGGTGATGATGATTATGATGGTGATGATATCAGTGATGGTGATGATGATGATGGTAAATCTGCTGCTGCTGATGGTAACAATGATGAGGATGGTGGGGATGAAGGTGATGAGGCTGGTGGTATGTTTCTCCCTTTTGAGGCCCAGCGAGGCTCCGCGCCTTTAGGTCTGTGCAACCCTCTCTGCCATCTGAGCAGTGCCAGGCCCTGATCTGGCACATAGAACGCGATTTCCCCTCCCCTCCCATCCTCTGAGCGTCCGCCCACAGGGAAGCTTTCTCTAGAAGCCTGTTTCTGCCCTGTGTGCCAGTAAAGGCACCAAGTAAAATCTTTGCTAAATCCCTGCACTTCCAAGGCCCATTGTGTTTCCTATTAGAGTTTCACACATCCCTTTGACATATTTTTATTGTCAGGTTAGAAGAAAATATTCCACTCGTTTGCAACATTCTCATTATATTCCCTTTATAACAATTTCTAAAAGAGAATAAATATAAAATATTTCTCTGTATTGTGGCAATATTTCAGCCTGACTTTAATATGCTGCATAGTTTTCCAACTCACAATTCTTCTAACCTTGTGATGACAGTTAAGAAATCTTCAGGCCTGGGAAAGCACGTGGATCAATGAGTTAGTGGAAATGCAGGACACTTTATGGGGATTCGAGGAGAGCAGCTTGCTGCCGACTCGGAGATACCTGCTCAGCCCTTTGAGAGCAAACAATTCCAACAGCCCTGAGGTCTCCTTGCCCTGGGCCATTCTGAGAACCCAGAGGTGTCTCCTTCGGGACCCAACAGCAGCTGAGTCCCCGAGAAGCTTGACCACAGCCTCTGACTAAGCCTGGCTGCCTCCAGGTGGTCATCACAGCTGATCCCACCCCAGAGGATCCAGTCACGTCCTCTGGGTGACCCACTGTGCCTCTAGCTCCAGCTCCATGGCGGGCCCAGGCCCTGCCTGCTGGGAAGACCAGTCTGCAATGGACTAGGCTCCACACCAGGCAGCCCCGCTTTGCAGATGGAGGGAGGGGGCATTCCCAACTGCTCTCCCTGAATGGACGGCCGCTTTGGGTGGGTGCCAGGCAGTTAAGCCTGCTGGTGGCGTCTGCTTCCTCCTGCCATGGCACCTCTCAGGTGGACCCCTTAGGTGAATTCTTGCCCCCGCACCCTTGCTGAGCACCTCCCCTGCCCAGTGAGCCCTTTCCTCGAACTGCTTTAGTCCCTCCTGACCGTGGAGATCCAACTCTGTAAACCTCTTCCGACACCTAAGCCCCTGGAGACACCCTCTCCTCCTTCTGTCCCCACTCCCAATCTCCAAAGCCCCGAGTCATCTGCTCAGGGGCCCTTAGCACATGTCGTGTGGGTGCCGTTCACCCTACCAGACTCTGAGACGCCAGGAGCCAGAGACTGTGTGTTGGCCACCCAGCCCCCTCCAGTGGCGGGATGGTGGCTGGTGCCCAGCATGAAGCGGCACTCAGGTATTTTGCTGACATAGATGGCATCAGGGAAACCTAAGCCCTGAACCAGGCAAAGGCAACCCTGGGCCTCACGAAGCCTGCAGTCAGTTCTGGAGAATACGACCTAAACCTGGGGAGAGATTGGAAAACCCTTGCAAAGCAGGCCGGAACCCGGGCTGAGCGGTGTAGAAACCAGGGGACCCGGGGAAAGTTGGAGCGTGAAAACTGGTTTGTCCTGTGTGTGCCAGGTACCAGGAATGCCCACACTCCCTCTTTTAACCCTCACCCAACCTTGTGAGCCACACATGACATCAGCCTTCTACAGACAAGTCCCAGGCCCAGAGAGGGAAGGTGACCTCCCCAAGGCCACCCAGTCAGGAAGTATTGAAGTCAGGACTTGAACCCAAGTCTAACTACAAATGGGTGTCCCAGGGAGCTCAGCCTGGGAGGGCTTTCTGTGGGCATTTCACGTGATCTGGAGGATCCGCGGGGATGGGAGGAGCGTGGCCTGGGAGGGCCAGGGACGTGGAGGCAGGAAGACCACTCTCCATGCTGCAGGGGATGAGCGAGAGGAGACAGCGTGACCTGAAAAGTCGGGGCTCCATCTGGAGAGGATGCTCCTGGCAGGGTCACAGCTGGGCGGAGTTGGTGAGGGGCCAGGGCCGGTGCTCTGCCTCAGTCCAGGCCTGGAGCAGCATTAGCCCTTTGGCGCCGTGCTGGCCCTCGGAAGGGCACTGGTTCCTTCCCGTGCAGTAGATGCCTTTGTGCTGTCCCCCTTGTGGCCCTGTCTCCTGTTATCTCTATCCAGGGACTTCTGCCTTCAGCTCCACCAGGAGAGAATTATTTATGTCCTTGTTTATTTCGCTGTCGCAGGCAGTGCTCAGGCTGAGCCCAGCTGGGGAGATGGGTAGCAGTGGGCGGCAGGCAGCGGGGCCCAGCCAGGGCCTCCCTCGCTTAGTGTACAGCGCCAGCCCCAGAGGGGTCTCCAGACCCAGCAGGCCCCAGCCTTGGCGAAATCGGCTCCTCAGAAGGGTGCAGGCAGCCTCCCTCCGACCACTGGTCATGGCTGGACCCTGGGTCCCACAGCCAAGGGGTACTTGGTTCCTATCACCTGAGCCACGTGACTCATTGATGGAAGGAAAAAGGGGTGCACCACTGATGTCTGCAACCACCTGGGGGACTCTCCAGAGAATATTGCTGAGTGAAAACAGCCAGTCCCCACAGGCTGCAGACCGCATGAGCCCATTTAGATAATACTGTTGAGATGGCAGAATTATAGGCATGGAGAGCAGATTAGAGGCCGCCGGGGGATAAGGGGTTAAGAAGGGGGTGGGCTGGAGGGAAGGAAGTATGGCTAAACAGGGCAACAGGAGGGATCCTTGTGATGGGAATGTTCCCTGTCTTGACTGTCCCTGTGTCAGCATCTGGGATGTGCAGGAAAGGGAGGCTCACTTGTCCGGGACAGTGTGCAGCCCCCCTCTCAGCCCCAAAGTCAGTGGTGCGGGCTCAGCCCTCCTCATGCAGCGCACGGGGTAGGGAAGCATCGACCCTTCCTTTTGCGCTCCGTTTGCTGTGACAATGGGCCCAGTCGTCATCCGTGGCATATGTACCATGCTCTGTAAACCTGTATCTTGCTCTTGCCCTGTAATCCTTTCTCTCCTCAATAAACCTCATTTTCATGCTTGCCTTAAAAAAAAATTAAAAATGACCCCACCTCTTGATACTGTCACACTGGTGACACCTGAATTCTGGAGGGGACACATTCAGACTGCAGCAGTGTGCCTGTCCCTGCTGATTCACAGTCCAGTGAAGAGACCAGGCCCTGCACCTGCTTCATCCCTGCTCTGTCAGGCATGAGCTCAGGCCAGGGTCCCAGAATTCTGAAGCCGAGACTTCCAAAGCTCCAGAATTCCAAGTTTGGGACTCCAGTGCCTCTCCCCGTGGGACCCTTGCCCTGGCTGGGCCCTTGCCCCGCTGCTATTGATGTTTTGAAACAGAACCTTCTGGTTTTCCAAGGGCAGAGTCATCAACCCTTCCATAGCCCTGAGGCAAACAGCCTGCAGTGGGCTCTGTCTCTCCAGGGCTCTCAGCCTAGTGCAGTGTGGGGGCAGCTGTTTGCGGGGCCTGCTCTTGGGGACACAAAGTCATGCTGCCATGGGCTGACCTGCCTGGGCTCGGGGTGGCCCGTGCAGAGGGCCTGGCTCAGGGGACTGCACCCCTCCTCCCTCGCCCTTGCCTCTGGTGGGGTCTGGACAGCCTTGTGCTCACAGCTTCTGAACCTGGGTCCTGGCTGTGCCGGACCCTGCAGAAGATTCTCAGCTACGAGAGGTGCCCCATGAGTAGAGGAGGAAGCCGGGAAACTCCCCGTGGCACCACCCTGCGCCTGCGGCAGAGAACCAGCCCGATTTGCAAGCAGGAGAGGGGGCCTGGGCTTTCTCAGCCCATTATTTATCCAGTAGACTCTGCCTGTGGCAGCTCACGCTGCAGCCTGATGTGAATACTGATTGGAGAACAGTCTCTGCCCTCGCCCCAGGCCCAGGGCTGCCACGGAGCTCTCCAAGCAGTCTGGGAGGCGAGAGGCGGCCAGGAGGGGCAGGGGGAGAAGATGCTGACAGGAGGAGGGGTGTCTGAAGCTGGGAGACATCTGAGTGCTATGGGTCCCTCTCCTTGGGACTGGATGCAGCCCTGGCTTCCAGGCTGGTTCTAGCACAGAGCAGTTTAGCATTGCTTCCCAGCCCCACTTGGAGGAATTTGCTCTGATTCCTATAGATTGGAGAAGTTCTAAAATTCTGCCTCCTGGGCCCAGCAGAGCTTCTGGGCCTCCCTCTGCCTGTAGATCGCAGGGCTTGTCGGAGGCCAGGGTGGGAGGAGCAGGGTGAGGTTGGAGGCCTGGCCCTTCACCCCAGCTCCCGCCTCTAGGGTGCTGGGGCCCCTGAAGGCTGATTCCTGGACTACCCCTCCCAGGCGTGCAGCATCTAAAAGGGCTAATTACTGCCAGGGCTGGTTCTTATTAACTTGCAATCCTCCATCGTTGGAAGCCAGGATGGCACTGGGGTGGGGTCTCTGGGGGTAGACCGCTGAGGGCCCTGCGGTGCAGCTATGGGATGCAGAGGGCAGCCCGGCTGGAGGCCGAGGGTGCAGGCACAGCAGCAGGTGGATCCTGACCTGTGGGCAAAGCCTATGTCCAGGGGGGAAGTGACAGGACACACATCTGCCTTGTAGGAAGGTCTCTCCCAGTCCCATAGTCCCAGCCCCTGGGGGCACAGCTGGCAGGCTTGGCCAGGTGGGACCAGAGAAAAAAGGGGAACAGGCAGTTGCAGGAGGCAGGCGAGGCCTCACAGCCCACCAGGCCGCAGGACACCTGAAGCAAGTCTCTGGCAGCCCAGCCGGCCGGCCCGGCCCCCCTGGCTGCAGCCTGTGGGTAGCATCTCACCCGCATGAAGGGACGTATTAGTCGGCTCGGGCTGCCATGACAAAGCACCACAGACGGGGTGGCCTAAACCACAGGAACGTATTGTCTCACAGTTCTGGAGGCTGAAGTCCAGTTCCTTCCGAGGGCTGTGAGGGAGAAGTGGTCTCAGGCCCTCCCTTAGCCTCTGCTGGCTGCTGGCCCGCTGGGAGTTCTTTCGCTTGTGGAAGCATCACCAGATCTCTGCCGCCACCTTTACTTGGCACTCCCAGTCCATGTGTCTGTCTTCAAATGTCCATTTTTTATAAGGACACCGGTCACGTTGGATCAGGGCCCACCCTACTCCAGCATGAGCTCCTGTTAACTCATTATACCTGCAGTGACTGCATTTGCAAGTGGGCCTCGTTGTGAGGCACTGGGAGTTAGCACTCCAGCAAGAGTGTGAGGGGACAAATTCAGCCCATAACAGGGACCACCGACTTTTAAGCAAAGCAGCAAATCCATCCCCTAGGAAGCCTCCGTCCCAGGGTCTGAAGGGAAGGA
The DNA here is from genome assembly GCF_020740605.2 of Lemur catta. Lineage (NCBI taxonomy): Eukaryota > Metazoa > Chordata > Mammalia > Primates > Lemuridae > Lemur > Lemur catta. The sequence goes on along the minus strand of NC_059130.1, from coordinate 121,968,977 downwards.
CACAGCCTTGGACTGGCGTGAGGGCCCCGACTGGGGGCTCCGCATCCCCAGGGGACACTGCAGGGTGCGTGCTGGGGCCAGCAGGCTTGCTCACGTGATCATTCCAGCATTCTCGGCACCTACTCCGTGCGGCGCCATCCAGCACTTGCGTACGGCAGGCTGCACCACGGTCAAGGTTTTCCCACCCGGGCCTTGCTCACTAGGGGGAAGTCAGACACCAAACAGGTCAGCGAATATAAAAGAAACTCTTAATTGGGGACGAGAGCTACCAATAAGCTAATGTGACAGGGAACAGAGGCCTTGCCAAGAGCCTGACGTGTGAACCGAAACCGAGTGAGGGGTGTTTGAAGAACTGCGAGAGGGACAGAGGTGAAGGCGGAGACAGAGGAGGTGCCAGCTCCCAGCTGAGCCGAGGCCCGTGGGGCCACCCCAGGCAGGTGGGCAGGGCCCGGGCAGGTAAAGGCTCTGAGATAGGGGACAGGGGCAGAAAGACACCATCCAAGGGGTCTTCAGATGATGGAGTCCTGGTAGATGACTTTGTTCTAGAAAGCCAGAGCTTCCTTTGGAGTCTTTCAAACCTTTCTGGAAGAAGCTGGAGTGATGAGTGAGCAGGGCTGGGCATGAGGGACAGGTGTGACTTGAAGTGCGTCTTGGTCACTTGGGGCAACCATTGCTGGAGAGACAGAGGCCCCCCAGAGGCCTGGGCTTGGCTGAGAGTCTCTGTCCTCACACAGAGGCCTGTTCCAGTGACCCAGAAGGAGGGGTCATCTGTCCCCGGAGCTGCGGAAGGCTGTCCGGGAGGCAGCCAGGCCCCTGGCTCGCAGTTTCTCTCCCTTCTCTGCTGCACTTCGTCTGTGCCCCACCCTGCTGCTTCCTCTGCCGGTCGCCTCTGAGGGCCAGGGCAGGCAGGAGCAGGCAGAGTGTCCCCCGCCCCAGTCAGACAGCTTTTAGAACTCAAGGGGCCGCCAAGGTCCTGGTGGAGTAGAAAGAACTGTCCTGTGGCACCTGGGTGGCCTGCCCAGCTGTCACGAAGATGGTTTGACATGAGGAAAAGCTCTGGCCAGCTCTCTGCCTCACCTTCTCCATCTGTGAAATCCAGGGCCTGCCTCACTCAGCGTCTCCGTGAGGCTGGAATGTCGGCCTCTGAGAGCGCTGGGCACAAGGCCCACCTGGAGGGGGCAGCTTCGTCTCCTCCCACCATAGGCGGGCACCAGGGGCAGGGCCCAGTGCTGTGCTCAGAGGGAAAGTCACCATGAGGGGGCAGCTCCTGGCTGCAGGCAGGTGGTCAGTGGGGCTGCAGGCCCAGAGCCCCCGCCTCCCGGGGTCGAGGCTCGTCCAGGCCCTGCCGCTCTCCTGTGGGGGTGCAGCCTGGGTCTGGCCCCACCCTCACTGGCCAGGACCAGGGAGAAACTCTCCCCTCCCTGGCATGCTGCTTTCTGCCTGTGTCCACACTGCCACTGACCGCTTCCGGAGTGGGCAGGCCCGTGTCCCCTTGGCCACATTGGATCGTCGTTGGCTGTGACAGTTCCTCCTTGTCTGGATTCTGGCCCCTCCCTGGAAACTGCGCAGTGAGAGATGAAGCCTCCCTGGCCACCCCACTGGTACAGGCTAAATGGGCCATGCAGTGAGGCACATCTCCTCGGTCTAGCGCCGGATTCCCGCACGTCAGTGTCCCTTCCCGCTCACCCCCACGCAGGCCCGGGCGGCTCCCCACGCAGACCCTCTGTGCCGATGCTTCACGGGCTCGGGCATCTGCAGAGCCTCCCGCGTGCAGGCCCTCAGAGGAGGCCTCGCCTCCTGGTCTTCACCTAGAACTTCCCCGAGACATGAGCAGGCGGGAACATGAGCGGGCAGCCTCCAGGGTGAGGGGCTTCGAGTCCCCCTGGTGTGGGGAGAGAACGAAGGGAGGGAGAGAGCCGAGCCCAGCCTTCCAGGGGGCTTTCCGAGGTGTGGAGTGCCCGGCCCACGTGTGCTGCATCTGGAACCTTGGCTTCCTCATTTGTAAAACGAGGAGGCCCTGAGAACTCTGAGGTCCCTTCACAGAATCGTCTCCAGAATTGCGCAGGCCCAGCAGGCCTGTCTCAGTGGTGAGGGAGGGAGGAAGCTCTCAGAAAGCAGGCAGCACTGGCGGGCACCTGCCGGGCTTTCGCATGTGCCCCGAGTACCTGGGCATCAGCCTGTGGCTCAGGAGACTCGGGCTCTGTGCCCAGCACCTGGGGGAGAGAGGTTTTCACTTCGCGGCCAGGGAACCAACACGGCTTCAGTCTGAGTCTCCACAGCCACCTCCGGATTCATCAGCGGGCAGGTGCCAGCCTCCTCCCCTGCATCTCCTGGGGCCTGGGGACACTGGGATTGGGGCAGAGGTCCCCGGGGCAGAGCCGAGTCAGCTCCAGTGGGAGGGAGGCCTGGCCAGCGCCACACTGCGGCTGGGAGGGAGGCCCACGGCACCAGTGAATCTGCATCTAGAGTGTCTGATTGATTGAGCCGTTCAGCGTGGATATATTTTTTATCAGTCTGTTTCCAAAATTAGCCTTTCTCTGTACAGCAGCTACTGCAAACAGCATGAGGCATGCTCCTTTTTACCTGTCAGACGTAGACATTTGTTTTCCTTGGAGAGAGCAGCAGGTGAGGGTGTTGTCCCTGGTGGGAGCAGGGCATCTGGTCCTGTCTTCTGGGAGCTCGCTGGCCGGGCGCAGCAGAAGGACAGCCAGCCCACTGCCCTCCTCTCCCGCGCTCTCCGTGGCTCAGGGCCAGTGGCATCGCCTCTACGCACCTCAGTCTCCTGAGATGGTGGTTGTGATGGTTACTTCGTGAAGCTGCTTTGGGATTAAAGTGACAATAAACATAGTCCACACGTAGTAGATGCCCAATAAACATTTGGAAAGTGGGAGCTTCAGCCTCCCACATTTTGCCCTCCCAGCGGCTTTCAGAAGCTGGTTCTCTCTTGGGTTTACTGGTCTTGTGGGTCCTCAGAACCCTGGTTGGATGCCATCACCTTTGGATGAACATCTCAGACTCACCCAGTGGGCCCTCAGCCCACCCACCCCTGAGCACCCGTCTTCCGTGAGCTGAGTTCCTCCATCAGTCACAATTTTTGTTGAGTTTTCTATTCTGTTGTTTGTAATTCATAATAATAGGTTCAAAAAATGAAACACAGTGTAATATTGAGCATGTTTGTCCAAACCGCCCCCCACTCCCAGCATCCTGACACGTCCCCAGGGGCATGCACCCGTGACACGTCCCCAGGGGCATGCACCCGTGACACGTCCCCAGGGGCATGCACCCGTGACACGTCCCCAGGGGCATGCACCCGTGACACGTCCCCAGGGGCATGCACTCCTGACGCCCTGCTGAAAAACTGCCAGCGAATGCTCATTTCTTGTTGCCTTGAGAAAGTAAAAGCTGCTGCTATTATGTTAAGTGCCTACTGTATGCACAGCCCCGTGCTGGGCCACTCCTGAGGGATAGAGGGCAATTTCAGACCAGTCTCAGAGCTGTCTGCGTGGTGGAGGAGATGAGAGTTAAGAGATGTGAACACTCAGTGGCCAAGGCCGGCCGCACGCGCGTCAGGAACCATAGGAGCCGGGAAAAGGGGAGGATATAGTCTAAATCAGCTACCTGGGAGAGGCAGGCCCGAGCTGGTAGATTAGCTTTCAGGAAGGGACAGCTTTGCGGGTAGAGTCAGCACCTTGGGCTGAGGCTGGAAGGTAGAGTGAGTTTGTGGCCTAAGGGGGCAGCTGGTGGGAAACAGCCCTGAGCTCTTGCTGTCTGCTCGTGGCACAAAGAGCAAGTCCACCCCGTCCAGAGGCTCTGCGGTGTGGCTGGGTCACGCCCACTTCTCCTGCACTGCCCACCTGCTCTCCTCGTCGCGCCAAAGCGAAGCTCAGACTCTGAGCAGAACCAAGGCCAAAGGGAGGCCTCGATTCCGGAAGTTGCCGAGGTCTGCTCCCTACCTGAGGATTCCATCAGTCCTCTCTCAAAGCCTCAACCTCTGGCTTCTGGGGACCCTCCTAGAAATCCCCCGGAGCTGTTCTCAACCCTTGTGTTTTCAAGGAGAAGTGCTGACTACTTTGTTTCTACTCTCCCACTTCTTTCTGAAATTCATCTGCATCAAAGCGAGATCCCTTATGTTCAGCTCTCAACAAGGCTGTGGTGATTAAGCACTTAAATTGATTAATCAAATTTCCTGTGATGAGAACTACTGTCATTCATTAATCTGAGCGGGATTATAAATAAGAGATGGCAGATACAGGAGACAAACGTGTTGACAGATCGATGTGACGGCCTGAATCACAAGTAGGCGCCCGCTTCCTGAGGGCTTTAGCTGCAGGCAGCCTGGGGACAGAGCTTCCCTAAAGGCAAAATTAGACTGAGATTAAAGTATCCCCATTTTAATAAAGAAATATGCATAGATGAGCAGGCTGCCTGTGTGGAGCGCACGCACGCAGGTTTGCATACCAATGGCTGGGCCGTGTTCACGCAGGTGGTAGCAGCAGCTCCGACAGAGAGAAGGAAACCTGCCTGGAAAGACGCCCAAGCAAGATTGCACACCAGATGAGAATGTAGGTTTGAACCCAGATCAGCCCTGGGTTCAAATCCCGCCTCCACGGTTTACTCAGTATGTGACTTGGCTAAGGTTCTCAACCTCCCAGAGCCTTCATTTTCTCGCCAGTGAAATGTGGATGTTAACAATACTTATCTCAATAGGTTGTTGTTAAGACTAAGTGAGCTACGGTCTGTGAGGCACTTTGTATCTATTCTGCAAATATTTACTGAGCCTCTGTGATACGCCTGTGCTGTACCAGTGTCGAGAGCTGGGCAAGGAGTAAGACGAGGGTTGTCCCTGCCCCCAGACACACGACTCAAGGGCTACGAAGAGGTGCCAGCACCCTACCTTCCCAGGTGCCACATTCTCTGTTGGCCTTCTAGACCCAGCCACATGGATGTCCCTCCTGTCCCTGGTCTTTGTATACTTCTTCCTGCCTGTGGTCCCCCCACTGTCTTCCTGACTTACTGAGCTCATTCACTCCGACAGAACTGCCACTCCCAGCCCGAGCGTACTGCTTCCCGCCCAGGTCAAAGACCCAGTGACAGCCCTGCAGACTTCACAGCCCAGTCACACATGGGATTCATGTCTTGTAAGTGTGTGACAATCTGCCTGACACCTGTTTCCCCACTTCCATGGGGTGTAGGTCCCTTGAGGCAGGGACCAGGTCTGCTCTGGACCCCATTGTGTGCTTAGCCCAGCTGAGGGCCTGGCACACGGCAGGTCCCAGCAAATACTTGTTGAGTTAATGTGGCCTTGGAAGCACATAGAGATGGTGACGGCCCTGCCGGGAGAGAGCAGGTAGGGTAGCAACCCACCCAGCCCTGGGCACCTAAATCAGTGTTCTCTGGAGACTGGCAAGGGGGCCACCCCAGCACAAAAACTACTAACATTTATTGAGCTCCTGCTTGGCACTGGGACCCAGCCCTGCCTTCCAGCAGCGTTGAGTGGGACATGGAAATGGATGATCCAATGCCCTGGGGTTAGTGTCGGGGTAGAAGGAAGCCCAGAGCAAGGGCTGGGGGGCTTTCTGGATGGGCCAAGGCCAGAGCTGGGTTTTACAGATGTGGGAATTGAGGGAAAAGGGAGAACGGGGCTTCCACACAGGATCCCTCAGGTCTCTGCACTCTCTTTTCTCTTTATTTTTACCTCTTGACCTCCCAGTATCCCAAGCAGGGGGCGCCCAGCCGAGCAGGCTGGAAGGAGAAGACCCAGCCTCCCACCCAGGCCTCTGCCTGGACATAGGTCTAGGAAACGCCGTTCTCAGTCTTGCTGGGCCCAGATGTTGTGATCGGTCGGTGAGCTCAGCCTCCTCTAGCCCCCTCCTCCAGCCTCCAGAAGAGACTGGGAGGGTTCCCCGAGGATGGGAGGGTGGGGCGGGAGCAGAGAGAAGCCGCTTCCCTCACTTGGAGGAAACCCGCTGGTGCTCAGTGAGATTAAAACTATCACTCCTGGCTGAATTGGCCTCTTCCACTGTTTTGCTAAATATTTAAAGACTCCTTATTAAAAGACTTACCGTCTTAAAAATGTCAGTTCTTCATCTGTCATGTCCTTCCCCTGGAGTGTGGCCTCAGAGCTGTACCCAAGCACCCCAGTGACAGACAACCTTTGCCCTGGGACCCAAGATTGTCTCAAGTAGTTTTTGTGGACCTACTCTGTGCCCAGCACCATGGACTGCCCAGTGTCTGGCAGCTCAGCCTGGGTTTCTCTGGCCACAGTAGCTTCTGCAACATAATGGGCTGGTGCCAGCTTGACAGATGTCAGGGAATGCGGGGAGGAGGCAGGTCAGGCTGCACTGCATTGCTACAAAGCGCTCTGCCCAGCTCAAGGTTCTGTGTGCCACTCCGCTCCTTCCCCGGGCACTGGGCTGGGCCGGAGGCAGATACGCTAAAGATGGCCCAGCTTAGGGAGGGAAGAAACTGGGAAGTAGATCCTGGAGCTGCAGCGAGGTCTTGACCCTGCTGTGATGGTGGACTGAGCAGAGGGTTATGGGGCACCAGGGAAGGGACATCTACTTCTTCCTGGGGAAATTAGGGCTGGATGAGAGGAGATTGTTAGGGTTAGGGTCAGAATTAGGTGTTTGAGCAGCACCAGGAAGGATGAAAGCAAGTTCACCGGGCATAGTAACCCGCCTCTCCCCCAACCCTCCAAAAACAAAGAAAAACATGCAAAGACATAGAGGTTCAAAGATTCATTCAGCAAACAACTAAGCATCTACTATAATCCCAAAAACTCTGCCAGGCCCATGAGAATTCAGAAATGAGTGTGACATGTTCCTTACTCCTTGTAAAATTTGCAGCCTAGCAGGGGAGACAGACAAGAAACAGCCGATGACACTGAATAAAACATGCTATCATAGAAGCACGTTCCGGCTAACGCCGTGGCACAGAGGGGGGAGTGATTACTTCTGTGCATCGGGTGGGAGGTGGGAGAGATGCCTTTGGGGAGTTTGAAGGAACCCTGAACTTACTGGGAATGCGGAGTAGCTTGGTGTGGACTGGACTGATGGGGATGGAGGGAAATATCGATGAACAAGACCAGAGAAAGGGCTGAGAAGTGCGAGGGAAAGGCGTGGGAAAGAGAACAAGACCTCCCGGGATGGTGCAAGCAGAGATGGGTGGAGATCTTGCTGCTACGAGGGGAGACTGAGGAGGCGAGGGCAGAGGCAAGGGCAGAGGCAGAGCTGGTGAGGAAGGGAAGGCCCATGGGGTTGTGGATGGAGCCAGGTCTGAGGGGCTGCTCAGCCCAGGGCCCCCCACTGCCACAGGGGGTGCTGGGAGGCTGGTGCTGGGGTGGCCAGCAGGGTGTGAGCAGCTGGGCAGAGCAAAACCACCTGAGGTGACCCTGGACGGGGGAGGGGCTCAGCCTGGAGGGAGGGGGAGCTGTCCTGTGTCCCCTCCATAGTGGGAGGACTTAGGTGAGCCCTAGACTGGGGGCCCAAGGCCACCTGACACTGGAGGAGCTGGAGAGAAGGTGAGGACACTCAGGACAGGCCAGGGACACACCTGGCCTTCAGTCATATCTACCCTCATGTTAGGAGACTCTGGCACTCGGTTTGAAGACTTTCAGGAAGGTCTAAGGTCGCCTCCTGAGTGATAAAAATCTCAACCTGCTGTTACTACGAATGTCCAGGGCTGGAGGGATCGAGGCTGGGAGATGTCACCTGATGTCAGCCTTGATTTGAGCAGACTCTAGGGGTCAGGATGCTATCATGACTGGAGCTCCCAGAGCATGGGGGTCCCAGACCCAGGTCCCACAGGTGTGGCCACAGATGCCTGGTACGACCTTGGGCGAGGCCGTGGCTCCAGGCCACACCTTCCTCAGCTGGAAAACGAAGGAGTCGGGCTAGTGGGTGGACAATCCCAACAGGCCCTCCCAGCTCCAAACAGTTTCCACTTGATACATCTTCCACCCACCCACTCACCTTGCTATTGGCAAGAGTTAAGTTTTAATGAGAAAAGAATTTCTCTCTGGAATATTGGGCATAATTAAAACTCTGCTGTGGAAAAAAAGAAAAAAAGGCCTAGCAAACACCAAGATTACCAGAGGAAGTGAAAATGTTAAAACACGACCCCCACTTTCCTCTCCCTATGACATGGATTATTAAGTCAGGTTTGAAAAAGTTCTTATTAAATATTTAAATATTTCATTAAATATTCATCATCTCAAAAATTGCTTCCTAACAGATCCTTAGGTAAATATAACAATATTTGATCACAAAGCTGCTTGGCCTGATGAAGGCTCAGAAAGAGTGAGAATGGGGCTCCCGTCCCACGGCGCAGGGAATCCCGTCGACAGGAGGGGCTGGGAGGCCAGGACGGGGACACACGCTTGGCCGCGGAGAGGGCCTGGGTGAGCACAGGCTTGCCGAGGTGAAGTAGCAGATGGGACTCGCGTGGCGTGACGCGGTGCGTGGGGGAGCAGGACCCACCATGTGGGCCAGGCTCCACTCCAGGGGCGGCACTTCTGCAGGGCTGTGAGGAAGCCTCTCCAGCCAAAGGGGTGGCCTTTTGGCTTGTGCCATCCCAGTGTGAGCCATGTGTAGGGGATAATGTGAAAGGAACCTTCCGTCAGACCAGCATCTGGGCTGGACAGCCCTTGAAGTCCCTGCAGGGGCCGTGGAGGGGTGTCTGGGGTTCTGGGGAAACGTGCACTTGGCCCCGCTGTGCCTTGTGAGGGCATCGGGCCTACCAAAGTGGAGTATATACAGCTTTCTGGGGCAGGCCCTGTGGTGGGTCCCCCTGCCATTTCTCCTACCTCCCAGGTACAGTACTGTGGTCTGCGGGGGACTTGACATTTGGGCCAGGTCATTCCTTGTGGCAGGTGCCGTCCTGGGCACTGCAGGATGTGCCGCGGGTACCACTGGAGCCGGTGGAGGAGGAATGCAGGAATCAAGTCAGCTCGACGGTGGGGGTCTGCCTTTGGCCTGAGGGGCTTTGAGGGGGGCACAGGTGAGGGGGGAGCTGCTGAGCGCTGGATCTGAGTGGCCGCAGGGCCAGCCCCCAGCTCCCCCCGGCATCTTCCCTGGAGGCCTCAGGGCCACGCCCACATTGGACTCCCCCACCTCAGCCCCCAGCCTCACCGCAGCAGAGCCCCTATCACAGCCCAGCGGTGGGGATCACCCCTCAAGCCCCAGACTGGGCCTCTGTCTTCACCCCAGGCTTCAAGCTCCCCACAGACCGTCCCCAGCCCTGCCCCTTGGAGCTGCCATTCAATGCCCATCCTGGCCTTGTGGGTCAGGTGGACAGGGCCAGGCTAGGGGGTGGAGACCTGGTTCTGTCACCTTCCCCTGGCACTCACTAGGGATGTGGGGCAGGTCCTGGGGCGCAGCCCCCAGTGAATAGCAAAGACTCAACCAGGCTTACTATTGCCACAGGCCTCCCGGCTCTTTCTGGGGGTTCTCTTGTTCACCTCCCTAACCTGAATGCAGCCCTTGGAGAGGAGGGACCCCATCATCTCCTGCCTCCTTGGGAGAAGGGTGGGGCTGGTGCTCCCCACAGGGGCCCCCATGCTGGGCTTGAGGGACCACCTCCTGCATTGCAGGCCCAACTCACTGCTGGGCAAGGTAGAGCCTGTTCTCTGCTTTTCATAGTCAGACTCTTGTGTGCAGAGAAGCTAAGCTCTTTGCCCAAAGTTACACGATAGTAACTCCAGGTTTACACCCCAGTCAGTCTGCCCCAGAGCCCATGCTCTGAAGCAGGCTCCCAGTGAACACCCCACAGATTGCAGATGCCCCTCTGCCACCCCTTGTTCCTCCCCCTGGCTCCAGGCCCGGGGCTTTGCCGAGTGGAGAAGGGGTCTAGGGGCCCAAGCCCAGGCCTCCTGTCTTCCCTGGGCAAGTGCTGGGGCCACACAGACTGATGGGCTCCCCTCGCCACCAGCAGGCACAGGCTTGGGGAGGCTCTCCACATAGAATCGTGACGAATGACACCTGCTGCAAGTGGTGCCACCTTAGGCTCCTGGGCCAACAGGAAATCTATGCTTCAGTGGGTCTGGAACACATCTGAGCCTGTCCGGAGGAAGGACCATCTGCCAGGAGAGAACTGGCCTCCAGGCGGGGACTCAGCCGGGGCCCTCTGCAGAGACGCTCTGCTCTGCACCCAGGCTGGGAACTGGGCAGGGGCCAGCCCTCCTTCGGGGTGCGGCCTGTCTTAGTCCATTGGGCTGCTGTAACAAAATGCATAAACTGGGTGGCTTATAAAAACACAGAAATTTATTTTGCACAGTTCTGGAGGCTAGGGAGTCCAAGATCAAGGTGCAGGCAGATCCAGTGTCTGGTGAGGGCCCCTTCCCGGTGCACAGATGGCACCTTGTCACTGTGAACGGAGCTGGTGGAAGGGGTGAGGGGTCTCCCTCGGTCCTCTTTTATAAGGGCGCTAATCCCATCCCTGAGGGCTCTGTCCCCATGACCTTGTCATTCCCCAAAGCCCCCACCTCCTAATACCATCCCCTTGGGGGTGAAGATGCAGCATGTGGATCTGCGGGGACACAGCGTTCAGACCGTGCCGGCCCCTCTCTGGGCTGCCTGCTTGTTTCGCAGCAGCCGTGCAGGCTGCTTTGCTCACACAGATGGGAAAAGCCTCCCAGGTACAGAAGCAAACTGGTTCTCAACACAGACAATAACCTGTTGTGAATATCGATACCAACATGGCCCATCTGGGCACCATGGGGTGGGGACCAGGGCAGGGTCTAGAGGTGCAGGACCGTGGCACGGAGCCACTGCTGAGTAGGAAAGATGGTGGCTTACATGTTTTTAAGGAAAACAGCAGCAAAGAGGCTGACCCTGGAAGTGTGGCTATGTTGAGAGGGGACACAGGCCAGGACCCTTGTCAAGGTAGGGCTGGGGCTCTCAACCGAAGCTGTACCCAACATGGTGCCCATGGCGGCCGAGCAGCATTTTTCTGACATGGGGTCCCTGACTCTGCTCAGAAGTAGTCCAGGACCCCTAGGCAGGGCAGACGGGGTCCTGAGGTGGTGGGCAGGGGTGCTGAGAGCAGGTGGGAGCTGGAAGCCACAGCCCATGAGTCATTCCTTTCCAAGGGCCTCAGACATCACCCCCCAGGAAGTAGGGATAACCATATGCTGGACTCTTTGCCCAGAGCAGCCCCCGGGGAGACAGGCCTCAGATGCCACACTCCACAATGGGAGCAGGTGGCTTGGGGTAGGAGGGAGCAATGAGGCTGGGTTCAAGTTCTGGCCCTGCCATCATTTCACCCTAAGGCATGGTGTCCTGCTTGGGAAGATGGGGCCAAGGGTGAAGCCCCCCTGGCCAGCCCAGTGCAGATGTGGCCCCCTCATCCCTTCAGCACCAACAAGGACCTTGGGCACCAACTTGGAGGCCACAGTCCAGCAAGCCCTGCGTCTCAATCCCTGTCCTGAGCCTCTCCAAAGCTTGGATGGGCCATCCATACAGTGGGCATGTTAATTCCCTCCTTGAAGCTTGTTGGGCACCCACCCTCACTCTTGGTCCTCCCAGCAGCCAGCCTAGGAGGACACTTCTTTAGGCAGCGGTGCCCAGAGACACAGCCCAGTGGGACAACTTGCGTAGTCTTCCTCAAAACATCCAGAACACAGAAAGTGTGGTGTCAGCAAGGGACTTCTGCTGTGAGCGGCAGCAGGAGAGAAGGCAGCCCCTGCTACCTCAGCCCACCTCTGGTGCAGGGGATGGGGGAGGGAGGGCCCAGATGCAGAACTGGAGGCAGGTGGGATTGAATTACCCACAGGTGCCCGGGGCTGCGGGCCCCACCACCCCACCTCTCTGCCTGCAAGATTCAATACCGCCCTGCTCAGGTTAGCAGCATATTGGATTCCAACGAGTCATATTTTAACACTGCCGAATAGTTGCAGGCGACAGAAAACCTGTTTCTTTCCCATTTTATACATCCAGGAAATTTGTACCACATGCAGCCTGCATGTCATTACACACTTTAAAATACTGTGTTCTCTTTCTGGAGCCCACAGACCCATCACAAGGCAGATGAAATGCAGGACCAAGGGTGAGGGCCCCTCCTGGGGGGCAGAGGAGCAGCTAAATGCAGGGTGCCCCCGCCTGCACCCCCGGGGCTCATCCTGGAGGCTGCAGGACCATCTGTTATTTCCCGGGCGGTGAAGGCGCTGGCTCAGGAGGAGCAGGTGCAGTTACAGAGGCCAGGCAGGGCAGTGCTGTGGCGGGTGTAGGATCCACAGCCAGACTTCAGTACGCATTGCCGAGCCCCCAAAGCCCCCACTCCCATTGTTCTTAGGCTCCAGGTCCCCAAACCTGCTGCCCTGCCCCATTAAAGCACTGAGCCAGTCCTGCCACCCTGTGCCTGGCCCAGTTGAGAGCCACTGGCATGTCCTCATCTGCAGACTGTGCCTGTCACTGGGGAGCTGCTCAGAACTTACGGGGAGGGGTTCAAAAGCGGGTTTCTGGGGCTCCAGTTCAGTGTGCAGAGCTGCAGCTGCCCAGGGCCCGGGGCGGCTCAGCTCCCAGGCTCTGCCCTGAGCAGGGACCTCCTTCCCACGGGGGGTTGGGGGCCTTGTCACAGCCTGAGGAAGGTCTTGACTCTGCCCGGGAATGGGGGATGAGTCAGCTTGGCTCCGTCCCTGCTCACAGAAGCTGAGCCACCTTCCCTCATTTGGTCGTTGGCCTCAGGAGCTTTTCCAGACATTCACTGTGCGCCGGGTGCTGTGGCAGGCTGGGGAGATGGAGGTGAACATGCAGCCCATGAAGATGGGGAGGGAGAGCTCCCTCTTCATTCAACAAACTGGCTCTGTGCGCACTCCCCGCGGCAGCCTGGGGCTGGGGCTGAGCTGAGGCAGAGCCTTGGCCACAGGGCTGCGGAGGGACAGGTCACCACCAGCCCACCCAGAAAGGCCCTTCCGCTCTGTTCGCTCAGCTCTCCCGATTTCCCCCAGGCTGGGTCCCAACAACACGCCATTATTCAGCAGCTCCCCCAGGCCGGGTGTGCAGACCCGGGGACCCGCGTGGGTGCAGGTGCTCAGCGGAGTGGAAACCACCTGTGAGGAGGGAAGGACAGCCCCACTAGGAAGCTGACCCCCTCAGAGACTGACCATGGAGGGGACCCCAGAGGAAGGCAGCTCTCACCACCCGCCCCAGACCTGAGCCCCAGCGTCAGAACCTGCTGATTCCGGGTCCCGATTGAATCCCAGCACCTGGAACGGAGCCTGGTACATAATAGGCGCTCAGCAAATTCAAGTCAGCTGAACAGGTGGACTCACAGACGGGCCTGACTCTTCCCAGGCCCCGTCTGCCCCGGGAGTGCGTGCCTGCTGAGGCAGCTTCTGCAGGGGCTGGGCGGGGTGGGGGTCCCTGTCCCTCATCTGTGCCTAGGCCACATTATCTTTTTGTTTGTTTTAATTGAGGCCAAATTCACGTAACACAAAATTAACCTTTTAAAAGTAAGCAATTCGGCGGCATTAAGTACATTCACAATGTTGTGCAACCATCACCACTATCTAGTTCCAAAACGTTTCCACCACCCCAAAAGGAAATCCCCCCCCCCCCGTTAGCAATGCCCCCGTTCTCCTCCTAACCTCTTCCCCTGGTAACCACCAAGCTGCATCCTGACTCTATGGATTTACCTATTCTGGGTATTTGTATGGGCTGGATCATGTAATAGGGGCCCTTTGTGTCTGGCTTCTGCAGCTAGTGTGATGTTTCTGAGGGTCGTCCGTGTTGTAGCCTGTGGCAGCACTTGATCCTTCTGATAGATGAATAATATTCCGTTGTGTGGATGGCCCACACGTCTATCTGTTCCTCTGACGACTGACATGTGCTGCTGTAGACACTGTGTGAGTCAGTGTTCAGTTCTTTTGGGTACATAACTAGAAGTGGAATTGCTGGGTCATACGGTCATTCTATGTTTAACTTTTTAAGGGATGGGCACATTTTCTCTACAAAGATCAAAAGAGGTTTTTGAATAGCCTTCTAGTTGGCCAGCGCTACTGGGCTCTGAGGAAACAGGGATCCCTGCCTCCTGGGAAGTCCTGGTGTGGTCTGCTGAGACAGGCAGTCTCCTAGGAGTAACTTCGGTGAGTTCACGCCCCTGGCAGCTTCTTTGAGCTGGCCCTGGTTCTTGAAGCACAAATCATGCCTGTGGTGGCCCAGGTTCCCTGGACTGGGAGGTTCATGGAGGAAGCTGACTGAGAAAGCATGTGGTGGAGTGAGCCACATGGAGGTGACTATGGCCTTGGGCAGGTCCCACCCCACTGCCACCCTGTACCTCCCCCTTATCTGCAGAGCCAGGGCTGGGCCTGATGGCTTCCTATGAATGGCCTGTCCAGGTGACTGGATCTCCATGCTCCTGGGACCCACGTCCAGGAACCAGTAGCCAGAAAGGAAGCTCTGCTGTCAACACTTCTGGGCCTTTCCACAGGGAAGGCAGCCCTTTCAGCATTTTACGTATAGATGAACTACTTCTGGGCATCGCGTTGGGAACCCAGGCACCAAGGCAAACAGACCTTTCCCCTCTGGCCCAAGTCCTAGGGGGCGGCTGGCCCTGCAGGGACACTCCTGGTGGGGTAGGTGGGAGGCTGGCACAAAGGTGTCTCGGGCATGAGGGCCACACTCTGGCCAGCAGGCTGGTCCAGTCGGCCTGCCCTGCTCTCCTCAGAGCTGTGTCCCCGAGGGCGTTTCTGGCTCTTTCCCCCTTTCTATCTGCATTTTAGCAGGCAGGGCTCCCGAGTCCTGGGCAGCTGCTGATCATTTTAAAACAGCCCTGCCTGCCCTAGGAAGCTGGGGAGAGAGGAAGGGCCAGAGGCCAGCCTGCCCTCACCTAGCTGGGATGTCGGGAATATAATAATCTCGAGGTGGGTGGGCAGATGACGTCGTGCCTGAGTCTAGGGAAACTGAGGAGGCTTGTGTTTACCGAAGAGCCCCTATATCCCCGTCACTGAAAACATACTGCCATTTCGCCCAGGAAACCTGCACGATTGGGGTCATCTCCACCCCCTTTCTGCTAAGGAGGACGCTGACATTCAGAGAGACTGAGTCTCTCACCACCAGTCGTTAGCGCTGCCAAGACTTGCAGGCGAGTTCCAAACCCAGGTCTGGCTCAATGCCCACACCTCCCCTGGGACCCCAGCCTCCCACTGGGGATCAGATGTCCCTGCCTGATCAGGACGGATGAGGAGGGCCCCGTACCCCATTCAACTCTTTCCTCCTGAAGCTGTTGCCGGACAGCAGCACTGAGCAAGGCCTTGGCCAGCTGGGTCTGAGGGCACAGAGCTCCCTGGGGACGTTGCCTCTTCCCGCAGCTCTTCCTGCGAGGGCCAGAGTTCCTTATGCCCCGTATTTCAGGATGGAGATCCAGGATCATAGGCGCACAGCCGTTCGTCCTGTTAAACCACCCAGACTGCTCTTGGTAGCAGTTAAGTGTCACTATTATTATTATCATTATTGTTTCCATTCTACAGATGAGGAAATCAAGGCTCAGCAAGACTGAGCGATTCAGCTCAGGTTCCTGCCCCTACTAGGTGCCGTCAGAGCCTCCCGGGCAAGGGTGCTCAGGCCCTTGCAGGCGCCCAGAGCAGCGAGGTGGGAGTGGGCGGCAGTTGTGTGTGAAGCACTTTGGTTCCCGGGGAGGAACTGCTCAGCACGTCCTAGGATGAGACCTGTTGCTGGTCCCCAAGTCTCTCTTTGGCAGGAGCCACGGCTTGGTGTGATTCTGTTCGTGTGCGTTTCTGACACCGGCTCCCGGATCGATGGCCTGACCCTGGGGTGCTCCCTCACCAGAAGGCTCTGCCCTGCTGGCTCCTCTCTGTTGTAGAGACGTTTTCGTGAACTTGAGAAAAAATTGGGAAAAGGCCGATTCCCTCTGTCCAGCCCATTAATTCTGCATGCTCAGGCCCGAATTAACCTTGGCAAGCCTTGGAGAGGAGAGAGTAATTCTAACCTTAAAAATCTGCTGATTAAAGCTGGTTTCAGGAATTCGACTTCACTTAATGTCCTGGCAGGGAGCCCAGCTTCACATTAACATAGCCATAGACTCGGCCTGGCGTTTCCCTCCACCTTCCTAATAAACAAAACCCCATTGCCTATTTTAAGAAAGAATTCCTTCCCCGACGCTGCAGCCTGTGTGTTGAAGGCTACCTGGCGGTGTCGCAGTGCCTGGAGGGGCCGGGCTGGGGAGGGGAAGTCCAGCAGGCTCCGGAGCAGAGCCGTCATCCCAGCCAGGAGTTCTGGGCAGCCCCAGCCCGTGTCTGCCCGCCTGCGGGAGGAGGCAGGCTGATTTCCAGGCAGCACTTCTCCCTCCAGGCCACCCTGGATGGCCCCTGGGGCTGGGGGGGGCCGGGCGGGGACTTGTGGGCTCCCCCTCTGCCTCTGCTCCCAGGCAGGAGGGGAGGAGTCAGAAAAAGGGCAGTGAGGACTCTGGGCGCCAGAGGGCGCAGTCCCCGCCTTCTTAGGATGCTCAGTGTCACCCTTGGTCATCCCTCAGGCTGAAATGCACAAAGTCGGCCGAACAGGCTGTTGGCACCAGACCAGAGCTACTTGTGGGAGTCCATGTGAGAATCCCGGCACCTAACAGGGGCGCCTGGTAGAAGAGGGAGGGAGGAGCTTCCTAGCGGTAGAAGGAGGAAGGATGGGTGGAGGAAGGGAGGAAGGGAGAGCGGAGGAGGAAGGCAGGCCATCTCGGTGTAACCCATGTTCGAGATCAGCTCCAGCCACTTTGATGAGAGAAAGGAAATTTCACTTTATGTATTATTTATGCCCGGCACGTTTAGGAAGTGTTTGAGATAGAAACAGCACAGATATAGTGAAACAGGCTAAAAGAACAAGAACCTGCAGGTGGGAGATAACTGCACAAAAATATACACGTGCACACTGAGGCAGGTTCCTGCTGGTGGCAGGACGGCAGAGCCAAGCTACCTGGCACTCCCATTGCAGAGAGAGAGAGAGTGTCCCTCATCCGGGCCTATGGGGGACCATGTGTCAGGACAGATTTCTGAGACACGAAGGACACTGGTCTCCAACACCTGCTTGGCTGGGCCAGTACAGGTCAAATGACCAGGCTGCCAGGTTCCCCCAAAGCTGTCAGGCTAGTCTGGGGGTGGCAGGGGCCCATGTTGGCCTAGCTGAGGGTCCTGAGAGGCAGGAAAACCAGCTGAGGGCAGCCAGGTGCCTGGGCTTGACCCCAAGCAGAGAGAGCCGGAGCTGGCGGGAACAACCTGGCCTTGACTTGAGATTCATGACTTGGATCAACTCCCTCTCTAAATCTAAATTTACCTTATTATCAATTTTTAGCTATTATTCCATTTTATGCCCATTAATTTATTAATCTTGGAAGCCCCCAGAAACAATAAAGCTCCAGGGATTTTATTTATATCTTTAAACATGATTTTTATACCTTTTTATCTAAAAGTTCATTTAATGTTTATTGCCCTCCTCACTCATGTCGTCATTAGGCCAGCGGCCGTGTTATTTAGACGAGTTTCTCCCGCAGGTGCTCCACGTTTCCCGGGGGGCACCGAGTGAGGGGAGGCAGGCGGGGCAGAGGCACAGGTGCCAGCCTAGGGACGGCTCATTGGTGCCGATGCTTAGCAGTGACCCTGGGACAGCACTGGCATGTCCCCCGGTCCCTTTCTGGGTGGGCTCGCTGTTCCCCTTGACTCTTGCCTCTGCTCATATTTCCTCTTAGGTCCCCTCCCAGCCCCTGAAAGGGCCTGTGTTGTAAAGGTGATCTAGAACTTTCTTTGGAGAGGTTGGGGGAGGCTCCTGCTTGAGAACCAGCATCGCTCTCTCCATGATCCCCCCTGCAGGGTTTCTCACTGCTGCACCTAATCCAGACCTGGGGGAGCCTCCTCCTTCCCCCCGTCCAGAGCCCACCTGTCCTCCCTCCCTACAGAGTCCCTACCTGGGTGGTCTCCTTGGCTGTCCCTACTTACCCAGGGTACACCCCTTCCTCTGAGCTCTTGCTGATGCAGGTGCCAGGAGTCTCTCCTGTCTCCAGGGACCGGGGGTCCATAGGCACTTTCTGCAGGGGCTGGGGTGGAGCATGCACGTGTCCCTGGCCTGCCTGGCACTGCCTGATTCTCCTGTCTCTGTCCCTCACACACTTCCCAACTAGGGAGGACGGGGGATAAAGAGAGGGGCTGCCAGCCTTGCAAACTTTGCTGGCCCCACTGGTTTCTGTCTGCTCCTAAATTTCCTCCACCTTGGACACCCAATCTTCACAGCCAGGCTGGGCCACCTGGTCCCATGTGTCCCTCCAGGGTGTGTACCAGGCCTTCTGCCCCAGGAAGATGAGGCTGAAGACCTGGAGGCTTTGGAGGCTAAGGGACCAGAGTTCAGATTCTAGCTCTGAAGTGCCCCTGTGACCTTGGCCAAGGAAGGTCTTGACATCTGAGCTTGACACACCTCAGCCCCTGTGTCTGTAGAGGGATCCACACTGCCCCTCCTTCAAGGATGGCAGAGAGGTCCCCGGCAGGGCCACCCTCCCTGTCCTCTTGGGTCGTCTACAGCAACAAGCACAGTTATTAATTGTCAAAAAGACCTGTTTACCATGATGGAAGGGCAGGGCTGGCCAGCAGGCCAGGCTGAGTGGTAGCTACTTTCCTGGGGAGCCCTGGAGAATGAATTTTTGGGAGCCTGCTCACCCCTGTCCAGAGCAGTCCCCCAGGAAATTGCAGTGCTCAAGGGCTGTAGCCAGGGGAGACTCTGGTCCCACTGGGGCAGCCTGGGCTGGGCTGTGGCTGGCACCTGCCTGCGTCACCCAAAGGCATCAGGGCTGGAGGGGTCCAGGCCAGCCCCCTTGCTGTCTGGCCTCTGTGCCCTGGCGTGGCAGGGCCACAGCTCAACCCGCTTTGGGAGATGCCACTGCCTGTTGTCTTAGGAGAAGGGCCGGGCTAGAGCCCTGGTCAATGATGATCTAATGTTCCAAATCTCTGCTGTCACCCAGCCCTGGAGGCCGAACCAGACTGCAATCCATTTAGCGCAAACTCATTTTACAGCAATTCACTATTTAACAAGTTCTGAGGCCCAGTGCTTTTGCAGGCAGCATGCGAATTGAATCATTTGGTCTAATCTTAGATTAATACAAACCAAATCCTTCAGCGAGGACAGTCCGGGAGCAGCCCCAGTACTTCCTCCCTCTGTCTCCAATGAAGGTGGGTCCTGCGGAAGACTGACCGTCAGCCCACGGTGTGGGCGTCTGGGCCAGGCTCTGAGGGGTGGCTCGCTGGGCAGGAAGGAGCAAGGGTTTTGGGGCCAGACAAGGCTCGGTTTGAATCCTTCTTTGCCTGTTCCTGGCTGTGTGACCTTGGACAAATTGCTCAGCCTGTCTGGGCCTTGATCTTCCCTGCCGATGCCCCATGCAGGGCAGTTGTGCAGCCTGAGAACGAGGAGGGAGGAGCCCCGCACTGTGTCTGCAGCTTGTCCACATGCAGGATCTTCCCAAGTTTTGGCTTTTGGGGCACCCTGGGGAGCAGTGGGGCTGCTTGTACCTCCTTCTGTGCCTTGTTACAGCTGTAGCTGGTTTAGGGAGATCTGGAAGGTGCTGGAAGGATTTCACTACCACTCACTCTTTGAAGAGCCCCTACTTCTTCCTGGGATGTCAAGCAATTGACAAGAAAGGAGCCGCATTTTACCCCATTCTGGGAGCCTGGTGACTTTGTCTGTGGTAGACACCAGGACACTCGAACCCCTGCTCCTGCAGACAGGCCCTCTCTGAGGCCCTGGGAGAACCGCTCAGGTGCCTTCCTGCCCCCGACAGTCCCCAGGGCTGGGCTCGCAGCCCAGGTGGGTCAGAGTCCCTCCCTGGTGCTGTTATCCCAATCTGGAAGAGAGAGACTTTCCTTCCTCTTGGGTCACAGCAGGCAGGTCACAGCTGCCACATAATGTCAGCCCCACTGTAGCGGGAGGGGACCGAAATGAGAGATGGAGAGAGAGGAGGGCGAGGGCAGGCAGAGGTGGTGGGGTTAGAGCCAGAGTTCAAGCCCTGAGCCTGCACTTGGCCCGTCAGTTCTCGGAGTGACCCAGAGTCCTTCCTGGAACTCTACTTCGACACAGAGTCCAGGCCAGTGGAGAAGGGCAGGGGCATAAAATCACAGGCCTTTGCTTCAAACACAGGCCATCTGCCAGCTGCTCATCACGGGTCCCCGGGGGAAGATTCTGCAGAGCAGCCCATGAGTTGCGGGCTCAGCCCCCAGCTTCCTCCTGTGTGCAGGATTCGGATGAGAATATTGGGGAGGGGCCGCCCAAGCCCAGGCCAGTCCCCGGTCAGCATTCCTGCCTTGTCCACCTGGCCTGGTCTGTTCCACCTGTCGTCTGCCTGGCCATCACAAATGCTGCGTCCTCCCAGGTGACTCTGCTGACCTTCAGAATGACGAAGGGCCTCTTCCCTGCCCGGGCTGTGCATCCCCATCTTGGGTCCTTGTGCTCAGCACCGGGGCTGCTTGACCTGGTCTTATTTGCTGGCTTCAAGGCCAGGGGGCCTGGAGGACCAGGGATCAAGACAGGCCCAGGGCTGCAGTGAGAACCTGCTCACGTGACATCTAGTTCCATTCTTCCTGGAGCATCTGAGCCAAGGCCCAGCCCCGCAGGGCACCACTGGGAGAGTGCAGCTACCTCTCACCCACCGCCCCTGCCCATCATAGTCATCCCGCCAGGGCAGGGTTAAACCGTTATCTTCCAGGTGGGCTTTCCTTCCCCTTCTATGATTTCTTTTTCTTCCCTCACCTTTAAACCCATGACACATTTTAAAAACTATTTGTCTTTGTACTGTGTGCATTGGACGCCAGCAAGGGAGATAAACCAAGCACCTAAAAATCTATGTTCACTCTGACTGGCTTGGCGTAAACAGTCGCCTGCTCAGTGGGAGAGAGGTGAGCCCCATGGAGCCCCGTGGCGTCGCCGCCACAACAAGCCTAACCCAGCTCCCAACCCCCACCATTGGTGGCCTGGCTGCCGGGGCTGGGGCAGGACTGTGTGCTAAGGAGGTAGCAGAGGGACCCCCATAAGGGAGCATTATAGATGTAGATTTGCTGGTAAACACCCAAGTCTGAGGAGCCAGCAGGTGTCATCCCTGCATTAGAGAAGGTTCTAGAGAGGGGAGGGCTAGGGAGACGAGTGTTTCCCTCGCAGGCACAGAGGCTCTGGGACATCCCCACTGATTGATTCAGGCTGGACAGGTAGAATAAGTGCCAACCTTCAAACATTCCAGGTCTCTAGGTCCTCTTTCCCTAGAGCCCTGACTCCCCCAAATCTGGGCCCCTGGGGTCCCAAGCTCCAAGTCTCTTGGCCACACATCTCTGAACTGGATCCTAGCTTGTGTTCTCTAGAGGAGGCCTGTCCGGTAGAACTTTCTGTGCTGGTGGAACATTCTGTGCTGTCCAACATGGTAGCCACTGGCCACATGCAGCTGTTGAGCACTTGAAATGTGGCTCGCATGCCTGAGGAATGGAAGCTTTAATTTTATTTCATTTTACTTCATTTAAATTTGAACTTGAATGGCCACATGTGGCTAGTGGCCACCAAGTTGGATAGTACAGCTTTAAAGAGACCTGTTAAGCAACACCAGGGATGGATTTTCCAGCCATCCATGAAATTAGAGACTGGGCTCACACTTTCCCAGGATGGGACATTAACAGCAAGCCATTGGGTTTTGGGGGTTCCCTGCCTCCTGTGGGCAGTGGGCCCCCCAAAACAGTGTGAAAAGGCCTTCCCCAGAGAGACCACCTCTTGGGAGGACAAGGCTGCAAGGGCATCTTGCTCTTCCAAGGGAAGAGGGCCCTGCCTGCTCATACTCAGGACCAGGAAACAAGCATCCTAAACGAAGTACAATTCAGAAGACTTGCTCAGCACCTTGTGTGTGTGTTGCACACGCAGTCTGTGGTTTTCCATGTGCCTGGGCCTTGCTCTCCTTTCTGGCCCTCCTTGGATACCTACATCGTGTGGAAATCAAGCAAAGTTTACTGAGCACCTGCTTTGTGAAAATCATGGTGGGGAACTTTAAAAAGGACTATATAATTCATACTTTTCCCAATCTGACAGGTGGCCCATATCTGGCCCACTACCTGTTTTTGAATAGCCCGTGAAGTAAGAATAGTTTTTACATGTTTTTAATAGTTGAAAAAAATCAAAAGAAGAATGATATGCATGCTATGTGAAAATCATGTAAAATTCAAGTATCTGTGTCTATGATAAAGTTTTATTGGGACACGGCCACATCCATCATTGCCCATCACTGGAGGCTGCTCTGGTCCCGCAAGGGCAGAGGTGAGCAGTGACCGCCGAGGCCGTCTGACTCCAGAGCTGAACGTCTCTGCAGTCTGGCCCTTGACGGAAAACCTGCCAGCCCCTGCGATGGTGCAGCCACCTGCAGGGGTGAGAACAGAATGATGAAGACAGTGCATGTAGTACCCCTCCCCCACTGCCCCACGGCACCCACTCCCCCTCTGACTCTCAGGCCACCGGGTGGGAAGGGCTCCTGGCAGGGAGCTGAGCTGGAGCCAGGTCTGCAGAGGCAGCAGGGGCTGTCCAGGCGAGAGGCACAGCCTGGAGGTTGGGGGCCCATGAGTCAGCCTGAATGGGGCACTGGGGGGCTGCGCCGTGGCCGGCCAGGATCATCGGCCCCTCTGCTCTCTAGGGCACCGTGCCCTAAGCCCGCTGTGCTCAGGCTGCCTTGGGTAGGTTGCCGGGTCCTCTTCTGGGCAGCAGGAGGTGGAAGGAAAGGGCTAGAGGGGGTGTGTGTGTGTGTGTGTCAGAGACAGAGAGGGAGAGACAGGAAGAGACAGAGCTAGAGAGAGACAGAGATACAGAGACAGAGAGGGAGAGACAGAGAGGGAGAGACAGAGGAACAGAGATAGAAAAAGTGAGAGAGGGAACTGGCCGCGTCAGAAGAGGGCACTGAGAGCTGGGCCGTATCCTGACCTCCCACCAGTAAAGCGGGGCACCCCCTCTTTGGCCCCTGGGGCCATTGGTGTCAAGCCTTGATGGACTGTCTCTGGCTCCCGGTGCCCCGTGGTAGCCCAGCCATTGTGGAGAGACCCACTTGAGGAGCCCCGTAGCCGAGGCTCCCTTTGGGGACGTCACCTTCTTTGTGCGAAGCATGTCCTTTGAACTGAAGGGAGCTCTTGTTTGCTATTGGTTTCCCCTGAAATTTCAGCTTTCTTTTCTACTAAAAAAAAAAAAAAAAAAAAATACCCATTGTGCCATAAAGGCAATTTTGAGTATTTACAGAAAAATTCTTCTTCGCTCAACTGCCATGTTAAAGGGAAGCTGCCAGGCCTTAATTGCCCAAATGGAACTAATCTGAAGGCTGCTTTCATCTGAAGGGTGAAGTTCTCTCGGGTTTCCTATAAATATCTAGTGGCTCAGGCCTGTCATCCTAGCACTCTGGGAGGCCTAGGCGGAAGGATCACTTGAGACCGGGAGTTGGAGACCAGCCTGATCAAGAGTGAGACCCCATTTTTACTAAAAATAGAAAAATTAGCTAGATGGGGTGGTGCATGCCTATAGTCCCAGCTGCTCGGGAGGCTGAGGCAGGAGGATCACTTGAGCCCAGCAGTGTGAGGTTGCAGTGAGCTATGATGGTACCACTGCACTCTAACGAGGGTGACAGAGTAAGCCTGTCTCAAAAAACAAACAGTCTAATTGCTTCTACTTTCTCTTTCTTTGTATACACATAAACAGGGGAACCCACACACACATTCCCACACCCCCTAAGTGCTTGCATATACAACTCACACTCACAAACACGTGGATTCCTCCATGAGCCCCAGGATGTGGCTCTCTCTCCAACCATGTCATGGCCCCAGATGAAAAGCTCAATCCAGCGAGCCCCCAGGGGACCCCAAGAATCTGATCAAAAGGCACCAGGAGTTTGTACAACACAAATCATTACAGACAAACTTGATTGCTTTTTTGATTAGTGGGTGAAGGGAATGGATTTGATACGCTGCCTCATGAAATATTGTGCAATTAATCCCCAATTGGCTGGGTAATGACATTGTCATGTGGACTGGAATCCAGTGAAAGGACTGCAAAGTGGGGATGGTGGCAGGGCAGGGCCGTGGGGCAATGAAAGGGGAGAGGGCTGGGGGGCCCACGGGAGGCAGGCCAGTCGTGCACACGCCGAGAAGGGCTGGCTGCTCTGTGTGTCAGCAAGTTCGTACCTGCTCCGTCTGCCTGAAAAGGCTCCGCGTTACAGAAACCAGCCTGAGTGTGCCACCCGCTCCTGGGCCACTTGGCCTCCTGGTTGGCTTCTGACACCGTCCCTACACTGACGATGCCCAGGCGGCTGTTTCCAGCCCAGCCCGAGCACCAGATCTCTGCAGCTTGCTGCACTCTCTCTGTCTCCACTTGGATGCCTTAGAGCTCCTCAAAGTCACCAAGTGGAAATCTGAAATCAACCTCCCCCTCCAGCCTGCTGCACCCCCAGGGGATCCTGTCCCAGTGAATGTGACCACTATGTACCCACCTGTCTAGCCAGAAAGCTGAGTGGGATCCTTACACCTGGCAAACGTGTTCTTTGCCCTCCGTTCCTACTGCCACTGCTGCCATCCCAGCCCCAACATGCCTCCCAGGTTCACAGGACCACCTCCTCCAGATGGGTTCTCATGCCCCAGTCTTCCTTGGCCCCTGTCCCTTGGTCATACTGCTGCCACAGTGAGCTTCCAAAAATGCAAATGTGGTCATGATATCACTTTGTTCCATACTGCTGCAGGGTAAAGCCATCCTCCTTGCTGTGACCTTTTGTGATCTGACCCTTTTTAACACCCCTGTGCACTGTATACTCTAATCCATCTGCACGTTTTTATAGTTCCTAGCCCACCCTCTGTCCCCCTCCTGTCCTCCTCCGTGTGCTTTTCCTGCTACTGGACATACTCTCTTCCCTGGGCCTTGTCTGCTCAAGCCTTGGCAGCCTCCTCGGACTCCCCTCCCCCACCTGCTCCAGTGGCAGTAACTGATGTGGCTGCACATGGATCCAGGGACTGTCCTAAGCATCCCGTTGCCACATCAGCTCTCAGCCCTCACAGCCACCCTAAAAGAAAGTATTAGGATTGTACCCATTTTACAGCCTGGAAGGACAAGGACCCTCTGAGTTCTAAACCATGTCTCCCACCACAAGCAAGATCCACCTCTCTGTGAGCCCCTCAGTGGGAGAGGATCACTGTAAGCCTCTTTCCCTGCAGGGACAGCAGACCAGCCACTCCACACAAGTCCCCTTTCCTTGAAACTGAAGCTTGACCCTTTAAGACTAAATGTAGAGCTGATTTTCAGGGTCATTTTCTAGTATGTATTAGAAGTCCTTAGCTTTCAGGGTGTCACAAGCAAAAGTTACACTCTGACTATCCCCCGAGTCCTTCCTTGCACCAAGCTATAGAGACCTGTGTCTTGGGGCTGCCAGGGTGGGAGAATGGGGCCATTTTCATTCAAAAAGTCGCAGGCTCCCTGCTCTCAGGGGCCCCCAGCCCGGGAAGTCAGACAGGTAAATTAACCACAGGGGCAACCCAGCGTGCTGAGCAAGGCAGTGTGGGAAGGAGTGCAACGTCCTTGGGCCTCTCTAGTCCGTGGGGCTCTTGATGTAGCTTTTTCCTTTCCTCCCCTGGTGCCATTTGTCACAATTTGCGCTTGTCCGGGGTCAGCCTCTAGCCACACTCGCCTCCCCACCTGCCTTCCTGAAATTGCGCTTCTCATCGGAGGAGACCAGAGACGTGGGATCACCGTGGTGGCTAGAGGAACATCTAAAAACAGAGGACTAGGTTCTGAGCGAGGTCCCCGGGCTTCCTCTGATTAGAATGCGTGAGGCTTGATGCAGAAACGACGATTTTTCTCTTTAGCTCCACTTTGCTTATGGGATTGTTCTGGGCGGTTCAGGGGAGGCCAGCTTGCCAGCGAGAGAGGTGGGAATGGCTCCGGGGAAAGCAGGCCCGTGCCTTCTCCTTCCTTCGTACTTTCACAGAAGGGACGGGGTAGGGGCTTGGTAAATTCTCGCCGACTCCTGGCTGCGGGGTCCAGGGTGCCGGAGCCCTGAAGACAGACGGGCAGCGAAAACGATGGTGGGAACCCGTGGTGAAAATCAACCATGTTCCTTCCGAGTCCGAGAAAAGGCAGTGGACGGAGAATGGGACAGACGAACAGGCAATGTGGCTGCAAAGCATAAAGAGGAATAAAGCGAGGGAAAGAGCAGGTGGAGCCTTTGGTTTCAAAGGACGAGAGAAACATCTCTGGATGAATCCCGTCTCCTTCCCTTCGGCTCACTGCATGAGTCAAAGCAGAGACACTGCCCGCGGGCGTGCAAATTCCAAAGGAAAAGACCTGACTCGAGCCACAGGTGGGTTGCTTGTCTGTGGCAACCAAACGCTTCCAGAAACGTCCAGACTTGAGTCTCCTTTGGCAAGGAGGGAGTCATCAAAAAACCAAAACAACAACAACAAAACAGTGTCTTGGAAACCAGAAAAGTCAAGAAAGAATATTGCCTTCTTAATAATAAATACATTTCGTGGGCAAGAATTGCAAGGGAATCGTTTAAATTAATTTCCGCTTTGTTTGCTTGGTTTATACAGGGCTTAAGTCCCAGCTGACAGCAATCCGTAAAAGTTCTAACATATTGAAATCTGATTTTCTTGCAGCCAGAGTCCCATAGTCCAAAATGATTTCTCTTTCAACTCTGTTAATCAGACAGGCAGGGCTCACACACACTCCTAGTCGAACCAAATTGCACTCGGTCTTTTTGGGGGTGTAAATAATATCTAAAGAAAGCTTTAAATGCAGAACTGCTGGCATTTCTCTCTGGAGAGTGGGTGTTGGGGCATGGGGGAGGACAGTGGGATTGACATGAGCTAGGAGAGGTGAACAGGGGCCTTTTCCCATCAGGCGTCCTGCATGGCTCTGTGGGCCCGTCCTCCCCTCTCTGCCCACCAAGCTAAGGCAAGTCCGGCGCCGATGGAAGTCAGATCATTCCAGTCTGGAATTGAAGGCCCCAAAAGAAAAAGGTTCTGGCCCTGGCTTTGGTGTGGGCCCCCATCATCGGATGCCCTGAGACTTCTCTCTCCAAACTGATGGTCCACCCGGGCCGGGCCCCGCCCTCCCACTCAGGCCTCCAGTTGGATTGCGAGAGGGGCCTGATCAATTGTTCTCCCACCCGCAAGCCTGCCCCACAGCGCAGGGCTCAGTGTGCACAGCAGCGCCCCAGAAGCAGAGCCGCGAGGCCTTCCTCACAAATGTGTGGGCCCTGAGGTCCCCACCCACCACGTCTGGGTGACGGGCCCCATGAGAACCGTCCTTCTGACAGTTGAATCCCCACCCACCTTATCCCGCAGCCTGCCTCTGGCTGTTTTCCAAAACCAAATCCATCTGCAAAAGATGCACATTTATACTTAAAAATATATATATGAATACACTGTCATTCAAAAATGAACAATCAGGGATGTGCAAAAAGGGTCTCTCAGGCTCTGGAGGGCAGTCCTAAGAAGTGTCACCCCACCCCTACCCCACTCTGTCCCCTACAGCTTTGGGCTCATGTCAGCCAAGGCTGCCCGGCTGGGCCTAGGTGCTCCCCTCTGGCCAGGAAAGTTCTGGAGCGTGTGTGTGTTGGTGTGTTTTGATCAATTCTGTAACCTTTAGTCCTTCCCTGTACACAAAGAGTCTTAACCTAGGCTCTAGGAACGAACTGCAGAGCAACTTCTGGCCCCTAAAATTACAGGCAAACGTGCATGTGTGTGCATTTCCCTGCTCCTTGGCTGTCCCGGGCTCTCGGTGCCTCTGTGGCCCCCAGGAGTGTAAGGCCCCAGCTGCCATCCGAGTTTGCTGCTGGCTGGCATGTCCCCATAGTGCTTCTTAGGTGCTGACCCAGAACCTTAGTCTTGGAGCTGGGGCCGGACACACAGGCGCCTTGGTCCCCGGGGCTGCTGGCAGCAGCTGTGGCCCCTTCTTGCTCCTTCTCTGTTGCGCCGTCTTCCTTCCTTCCTTCCTTCCCTCTTTCCAACTGATTCTCGTTTTTCCTCTCTCCCTAGTGCTTGTACGGCTGCTATGTCCATTCCTCCATCATCCCCACCTTCCACCGGAGGTGCTACTGGCTCCTTCAGGTAGGTGGCTGGGACTGGATTCTTCTTTTGTCACCGGTGCTCGGGAAGGGTGTGCGGAGGGCACCGAGGGGCATGGGGTCCTGCGCGGCTTCGGGCTGAGAGCCCTGGTGAACTTCCTAGAGAGACTTCAGCTGTGTGTGCTGAGCCCAGCCTGGTGGCTGGTCAGGTGTTGTCAGGTGCCAGGAAGGGGAGATGCCTGGTGGCAGGGGTAGCTCTCGCCCACCCGATGAGAAATAAATGTAGGCGATTCAAGCTTCTGAGATGCCTCAGTTTCCTTTTGATGAGGATAAGAAACACAACTGAGCATCCTGCCCGTGACCATGACATGCCTGTTGGCTGAAAGCTGCGAATTTGTTTTCTCTCGTGGGTTAGTCACAAGGCACGTGAGGGAAATGCCTGCAGGGGCGTGCCAGGTGCGGTCGGACTGATAGGCACAGCAGTTGGAAGAGGAGGAAGCTGTGGCTCTGCGGGAGGGAGTTCGGTAATCGATTTGTGAGATCTACAAGTAGTGGCTGGGAATGCTGGCCATTTTCGAGGCAGCATGGCCTGGCACCCAGATCTCTGTCCGTGGGGCTTATGCACAGCAGTGCTGAGCCACAGGTGGGTCCGAGCGGAGGCCCACCCAGCGTCTGGCCGACTGGGTGTTATCGCCCAGCTGTCTCACCCAGTGGAAGGTGCTGTCATATGGGAGGGAAGGTCTGAGGGATCCAGGCAGTCAGGCTGGACCTGGGCCCTTTTCAAAGTGTGTGCTCTAATGTGCAGCTGCTCTTTGTAGAACCGATGCCCGGTGGGCCTGGCACCATCATCCCAAGTTCTTCCTACTGCCTCTGCTCAGGCACTGCTGCCTGAGACCTTTCCCACCAGGCTCCCACAAGTTAGCAACCCCCTGGGCCGGGGTGCTTTGAGGATCTCTCTGACCTGGGGGGTGTGGTTGGTGGGGCCCGGCAGATGGGAAAGCAAGCCCCCAACTCCACGGCGTGTGTTCGGGGAGAGAAGGGTTGCACACGGCACAGAGCACAGAGAGGCCACTGGCCTGGATGGTGTCTGCAGGCCCAGAGCTGCCTCAGAGTGGAGGCTGAGACGGCCTAGACAAGGCTCTGCAGCCAAGGGCTCCACCCAGCCCAGCCCCCGAGCCCTTTCCGTCTTCCCTCAGTTTCCAGAAATAACTGTCTGTGGTTTAGCAAGTTCATTAGTGAATGACGCTCAAGCCTGTCCGGGGACGTGCTGATTGGCAAAGACGCTGCTTCCCCGGCACCTTGCCTTGTTGTCGGTCTCCCTGGCACTGTCTCCCTTGGAGGGTGATGTGGTAGCACCTGCTTTCTACTTGCTCAGACCTGTGTCCTTGTGAAGGGGTGTTTTAACGTGGTTGTGGGACGATACTTTCCATCTTGCTAACAGGAATTTACCCAAAGGCATTTCACCATTTGGCAGAGGATTTTCTCTTCCACCAGATGCAGGAATGGCGTGGGGTTCTAGCTTCAGAGCACGTCCCTGAGTCCCCATGGTCAAATCTGGCTTCTGGAGAAACACCATTTATCCCAGGCAGCCTGCAGCCCTGTAAACTCCCATCTGGGCCTCAACCCCCTGGGCCTGGTTTTGACTCTTTTTCTTTTCGGTTTTCATACCCCCCAGTCAGGACACCTCTTTGGCGTGCTCTCTCTCCAGGCCCGGCTGTCACCCTGCTGCCAGGCAGCACCCAGAAGCTGGCATCCTGCCAGCAGCCCTGCCACCTGCTCCTGAAGGCAGCCTTCTCCCCAGGCCTGTTCTCCCGCGCTCAGGCCTGCCCCTGCCTCCCCTCGTCCCATCGCGTCTCGTGGCTTTTTAATTCCACTGGATTTACTTTCCTGAAATCAGACACCATTGAGCCACCAGGAGGTCTGAGCTCATCTCCTCCCAAACTGCACTCACTCACTCCACATGCCTCAGATTCGGCTGCCCCTGCCTGATTTCCCGGGCCAGGCAAGGAGAAGAGGGGTCCTGCCCCCCGAAAGGCCGCATCCCAAGGACCAGGTTTCCTCCCCGCTGGGCTGGGGCCTCTTCGCTCACCCTGCCCACACCCGGGACACTGTCACTGCTGCCCCCTCCTCTGTGCCCTCTAGCCTCACTCTCGTTTCTGTGATCAGGTGATGACGAGGGGACACGCACAGGTGTGGGGGTCTCCTGCTCCCCCAGTCTGCGCTGGGCGGGCAATAGGAGGTTACGGAGCTAAGGCCAAAGCAAATAATGCAACGCAGGTCCTGCTTGGAGCCGGGCGCTAACGCGGCAGCCCGTGCCGCTCAGGGCAATTTGTTCTGGCGCTAATTACAATACCAGGATAATGACGACGTGGCCAGGTTTAATTCCTCTGATATTAAATGGGAAAGCAGCCGTGAGATACTGGCTCAGATGGAAATTGGCCCAGGTTTGTCTCTGACACCAATCCCCAAGAAACAGGATTAGGTGGGAGTGAAGGTGTCTGTGCCGTGCCCACCATGAGAGCAGAGAGGGGAGGTGGCCAGGATGCCAGCCCAGGAGCCAGAGGTCCTCTGAGCACGACAGGGTGCCGGAAAGGGGTGATGGGCTGGCCGTGCCCCCTCAGCCCACCGCAAAGATGAGGCTTCTAGAAAGGACGGGGGCTTGGAGGAAGGAGGGAGGGAAGGAGTGAAGGAGAGCTTCTCCAGGGAGCACCCCGCCACCCCACCCTGCCGTGGCAGCCTCAGCGCAGCGGCCACCCCCTGCCAGCCTGCCATGACTGCCACCCTGCCCTCTAAGGTCTTCCAGCTGATGTCATCTAAAGGCCATGTGGCACAGTGGGGACGTCTGCCTACAGAGGCTTGGGTTTTCCTCTCCAGCTAGTCAGTTGGCTCCCTGAGGGAGGGACCCAGCCGTGACAGGGCAGGAGCCAGCGTCAGGGAGGGCCACGGTTCTGTGCAGCTGGGCTGTGAGTTTCTGAGTCACAGGGCTTTCAGGGGAGGGCACTACCTCGTGCCAGTCTCTGTCTCTGCCTCTCCCCTGCCCAGTTCTCCCTCCCTCCCTCCCTCCCGCTCTTCATTGCTAACAAATATCCTATCAGGATGTGAGCAAGGAGCACAGCAAGAAGCCCCTGAAACGTAGGCTACTGAGCCCACTGAGCCCACGGCTGCATGAGGGCATTGCCATGACCGGTGAGCACCCCATGAGGCCGCCCGACGGCTCGGCAGTGCTAGAGAGTGGGCCACTCCTGCACAGGCAGCACCTCAGGCCTCAGGCCGCTCTGGGCATCACTGGGCGCTCTGTGTCGTGCTGGCAGGGCCCTCGGCCTCCCCTGAGCAGAGCCACTGCATTTTCTAGAAGGGCCACTGAGACCCAGAGAGAGCAGGGCCAGGCCCAGGGCCGCCCGGCGGTCAGTGAAGGAGCAGGCAGGGCTCCAGCCTCCCGACTCCTGTGGCCTCTGCTCCCGGGGTCTGACACGGTGTCTCTGCAGCCACCGGCCCCTTTTCCACATTCTCCCCTGACACCCCCCGAGCAGGGAACAGCCCCCCTTTCAGGCCAGACTTCCCCACAGATTCTGTATGGCGCGTTTGGAAACTATTTCTGTTTCTAGAGTGTTTTTCTTTTTGCCCTTGTCCTCTAAAACGCTTAACGAGTGTTTTCTGTGCTGGAGTTCAGCGGGCGGTGTGTCCCCCGGGTCTGCCATCGCCGTCCTTCTCCGGGCTGTTCGGCTGCAAGACCCGCGTGCTGGGGCGGAGGCAGCCGGGGCTCCTTCCCGGCCCACCCTGGGGGCTGTGCCAGGGCCAGACTGTGGCGGTCCCACTGGCCATGAGTGGCTGTGGGGAGACAGAGAGCCTGGCCTTTGGGGAGCCTGGGTCGGGGGGGACCCCTGCACGCCGGGCACAGGGCAGCCTGCACTCTGAGGCCGAGCAGTTGAGTCACTGGTGGGACGCTGGATTCAGAGTCTGAGGAGCTTGGTCCTCGCTCTGCCAGGCCACCCTGAGCACCACAGCCGGCCACCTCTGGGCTCTGACTCCTGGCTGGCAGTGAACCCCTACCACGCGCTCCCATTTCACCGGGGAAAGACTGAGGCTCTGAGAAGTCCCACAGTCACCCAGCCAATGGGGACAGACCAGGTGTGACTCTAAGGCCACCCGTCACTGCCCTTGGCTGCCTGTCCACAGAGGCGCCCTAATCACCCCTTTTTATAGATGAAGCGTTTGAGAAGCAGAGAGGCTGCACACCTTGTCCCAGGTCACAAAAGCGGGACAGCTGCCAGGCCCTTCACCTGGGTGCTCTCTGCGTCCTGCCTGTCTGGGAGCCTCTGCTGGCCTGGATCCCGTAGAAACAGTGGGTGCAGGGGTGCGTCACCACCTCAAGCAGGACGGAGCCTGCAGGTGCACACACTGTTTGGGATGCTGTGTAGACTCTTAAAATAGTGGGGGTGGGGTCACCCACCCCCCGCCCCCGCCACGTGTGACTCTGGGCAGTTCATCTGGTTTCTCCGAGTCTTGGTTTCCTCATCAGTACAACGGGGATAATAATAGCATCGACTGCACAGGGCTGCTGTGGGAATTAAATATAAATTACTATAGGGCCTTTCAAATTCCTGGCACAGGGCCAGCACTCCATGAATGACAGCTCAGGGAGACCTGTCAGCTGACATCCTGATGTCCTGCAGGAGGCTTCAGTGCCTCCTCTCCCCAGCCCTCAGCCCCCCTCATCTCTCACAGCAAGGCTGAGACAGGCCACACAGTCCCGCCAAAGCATGAGTGAGACAGGACCCCAGTGGGCACCTAGGTGGCCTTTCCTCTCTTCATGCCAACCTTTGCAGCCTGTACAGAGGAGGGAGCAGAGGACACACCATGGTGGCACTGTCCTTGCAACAAATGTCCTCACTCCCCACACAGATCTGACATCTGTTTGGAGAATGATCAGCTCTCCTGCAACCCAAGTGCCTGCCCCAGTGATGTCCCTACTCCATCTGGACTCGTGGCCCCACCTGGGACCATCCTCAGGAAGGGTCACCGTGGTGGTGAGCTAGGCCAAGGAAGGCCCTGGAAGCCCAAGCGCAACAGCTGGAATAGCGTGTCCACACTCACTCCCCGGCCTTCGGCCTGGTCCTATTTGGGGGGACGCCTCCACTCGGGGTGAGCGGACTCTCCGCCGGCAGGGATCCCTAAGATGCGTAAAATAGCTTAACACAACATCCTTTCTTTTCCTTTCTTTCTCCTTTTTTTTAATCTTTTTTTAAAATGGAGAATATTATAGCTTCATAAAAAATACCCGAGGCTTTTTGCTCAGTAACCATTTTTATGTTTCATCAGGGTAAAATAGAAGTGGCTGGGAAATAAAGCATTAAGGAACCTGCTCTCTGCGTGGGCCTGTAACAGCGGCCATACATTACCGAGAGTCCGCCGGGCTCGCACGCAGTGAGGCTGTGCGCAGGGGTTAGAGCAACAGGAGGTGCTGCTGCCAGGCTGGCTCCCTGCCCCAAAGGGGGCTGTTTTCACCCACGCAGTTCAAGGAAGGCAGGCAAGTTGTTGCCCAAGGGTGGGGGGGAGGGGAAGGCACCCCAGGCCTGCCAGATCCTCTGGGACAGTCCTGCAGACGTGACATCGTAAGAGCCAAGCGTTCAGTCCAGCCCTGGTGTCTTTGGTCTTACAAGCACCGTGTGTTGCCCTCGGCCATGAAGAGTGGAGGACGTGGCCGAAGCCATGTATGGGTGGGCAGGAACAGAGATCCTCCCTACGCTTGCTCACCACTGCACGTGGCTCGGGAGACCACAGCGCTGGCTGGGGGTGGCCACTGAACGTGGTCAGGAGCTGCGAGTCTCACGTCTCTTGGTTCCCACAGCTGCCTGGGAGGGAATCAGGCCTGGGGCAAAAGCATCCCAATGTTTTACAGAAGAAGAAACTGAGGGTCAGGGAGAATAAGGGATCCCAAGAGACACAGGACTGGCAGGGCTCTGGCCCAGCCCTTTAAACAGGCCTGGTCCCTGACCTTGGGAGCTCGTAGGCCACGGTAGCCAGGCCCAAGGGGCACATGTGTGCAGTGTACAGAGGGGAGAGGAGCTCGCAGACCCTGGATGTGCTGACCTCACAGGGGCCGGGTCCCAATGCCAAGAGGGACGAGAGGGAGTTTGACAGTCCCTGGCCACAAACCCAGAGTTTCCCCTCCCCTGGCCATTTGCATCCCTGTGAGGTCGGGGTCTGATGCCAGGCCTCTTTATTCCTCACCCTTGCCTGTCACCACCGGGCTGACCGTGACTGCTCTCTAGAGCACGTGGGCCTTGGCAGGGGCACTGAGCCAGCCCACTCCCCTCCAAGGGGCAGCTGAACTCAGGGACAGGAGTGGCTAGGCCCTGCACATTTGGAGCAGACCCCTGTGTGGAGCAGCAGATGAAGGACCCTGTGGCACCAAAGCCATTTCTAACCCTAGCCTAGTATGTGGTACCTACAGCTGGTCAATGTGATGAGCCCAGAGGAGGAGACACAGAATGGGCTGGGTGGTCAGGGGAGGCTTCCTGGAGGAGAAGGTGAGCCCAAAGTTGGAGGATGGAAGAAACAGAGAGGGGATGTTCTTCCATGTCCTCCTGACATGAGGCAGGCATGGGCCTGGTACTCAGGGGCCAGTAGGGCTTACAAGACTGCTTGGGAGGGGTCCCAGCTGCATGGGCTCCAGTTCCGCACACCTGGCACACAGCTGTCCTGGAAGAATCCACCAGGACTGGTGTCCCAGGCTGCAGTGCCAGCCAGGTGACATGGAGGAAGCCACTCAGTCCAGAAGGTTTCCGGCCAGGGATAATGAAAACCAAGTTCCGTCTTATTAGCCATCTGGAAGTCTTTTCCTTGGGGGGACTCGAGCAGACAACTCGTAAATGGCAAAGCCCTTTTGCAGCTGGGGAAGGGGCGAGTTTGGGAAAGAGCTAGAGGAGGAAGCTCCTGTTTCAGGCAGAATGATTCTCGAGCTGCCTCCTGGTTCCAGGTTTATTCCAACTAGCAGCTTCCACATCTTTCTCCATTTAATGTCCCTTGAATAACGTGATGAGGAGATAAGGTAGACACTAGGAATTTACGGTGCTATGCAAAAAATTGCTCAATTCCATTAAGATTTCAGGACCCTTGCCAAGGCTGCACGGCAGAGCGGATAGTATTTCCTTCTTAGACATCTTTGCTTGATTGCAATTTACGATGCCAAGGCCACCGCTGTACCTACCTAAAGCCTCCAGAAAATATGTCAGTCCCCCCAAAATGGCCATTATCCTCTCAGAGGAAAGTCACGGGACATTTTCCAGAAGATTCCCTCATCCTGTTCCCTTACTTCACCCCTCCTCTGAGGACAGGGGGACAGGAGGACATCCAGTTGGTGTTTTCAGAGGGTCCTGTGCAGGAGGGAGCCCAGGGGTTCTCCTGTGCTCAGGCCCAGCTGCTTGTGGCCTGCAGTGGGGCCGAGGCGTTTGTGCTGCCAGAGCCCTCTGGGGGGGGCGGGTGGTGCATACAGGTGAGACCCAGGGCGTCCTTCCTCCTGGCTACCTGCTCATGACCACCAGGGCCCACGGTTTGAATTCAGCTGCACCTTTATCAGCCACATGACTCTGGCCACGAATCAACCTCTTTGAATCTTATTTCTTTTTCAGTAAAATAAAAATAAAACACCTCCCTCCGGAGGTCGTTGGGAAGACAAATTGAACTAAGACACACAAAGGTCATAGTGTCATGCTTGGCTTACAGCAGCCCCCGGGAAGGGGTGGCAGTTGTCACCGCCCTGCCAGGAATAGTTCTGATGGCTTTCA
Organism: Lemur catta; assembly: GCF_020740605.2. Classification (NCBI taxonomy): domain Eukaryota; kingdom Metazoa; phylum Chordata; class Mammalia; order Primates; family Lemuridae; genus Lemur; species Lemur catta. The sequence continues at coordinate 121,933,158 of NC_059130.1, read as the reverse complement.
CTCTAGGAGATTGGGCAGGTGGGTGTGGCAGTGGTGGGTGGAGGTGGTCCCATCCAGCCCACCTTTCAAATGGCAAAATGCTAGGTCTGCCCGATGCAACCGTGTGATTAGAAACCCCATCTCTAGTTTGTTCTGTGGTCTTAGGCAGGAATGTGGCATATGGTTAAGTGAGATGGAAGCTCTGAGTTCTGACCATTTGTCCCCAAGTCCCCTGGGCACCCTGTCCTGCTGTGACAGGGACCACGATCTATCCTGCCAACTCTCCTCTGTCCCCAGCCCTTGGGGGACACGACCGGAAGACAGAGGAAGGATGAAGCTGCCGGAGCTGTAGTTCCTTAGAGATGGAAATTATTAATTAGTCTTATTATCGAGAACTTGTCAGTCTCTTAATCCTTCTGTCTGCAGAGGGGTTTATGCCTCCACAGTGTGTGTTGTCAGCTTGGCTAAGCAATTGCTTTTAATATAAAGGCAGAACAATGGGTGATACAGTTTGGTTACTATCTTTATTTATCAAGCCAGCGATTCCCGCTCTCCTCCACAGAACATCCCTCAAAGATGAGGGGGTGCAAAAGCTGCTTAATTTCCCTTCTAGATGGCTTATAATGTGGGGCTTTTGTTAATTATCCTTTTCATGTAATCTTTGGCTGACACTCTGTCCTTAATATCCTAATCTTCTTTGCAAAGGGGAAACTGTGGTTTCCAAAGCGAAAGACAAAAGTTTGCCTCGAGGAAGCACTTTCTATTTTGCCTCTGTAGGAACTCAAAGGGCTAAGAATGAAATTCAGATGCAGTTTGATAGCATGAAATGGAAGAAGCGAGTCCTTGT